>NC_133337.1:16128413-16452580 GCF_030506205.2 Paramisgurnus dabryanus
CAAACCTTTTTTACACCGCGGGTGTTGTTTGGGAGGGGGGTTGTAGGGTCGCTGAGTCGCTGTTAGAAGTTCTTAAAACCCTACTGTGGGAAATGTATAACGAAGTAAAGAACAAACAACAATGCATTAGGAAAAATTATAGTTGCTTTATTTTTAGTATATTTTCTATAGACGTGTAAAACCATATTTTGGCGGATTGTGTTTCTTTACTTTCATTTTTTCACGAGTTTGCTTGCCCATTTAGTCTTAATAATTAACGGTAAATGAACATGGCTTGCTGTTCTCGATGGCAGCTCGAATCTTGGTCTGGCTCGAGCCCCAAGTTCAAGTAACAGAACAGAAGGAAAACAATGTGCAGTAAAGGAGGAGATGAGGAGGAGAGATGCCAGAAGAATTGGAGGCATGGAGACTCGCGTTTACAGCTTTTAATGATGATTGACACATGACTGTTTAGGTTCCTTTCAATCTTAAGTTAAAAGTTTATCCGTTAAAATATTATTACTGCAGTAAAAGAGTTTAAGTATAATTAATTAAGAGTTTAAGGATATTTTTTAAGTTTTTCGGAAGACTGCTATTACTTTTCATTTGCGATATCAAATGAACGTCTTCACGTATTTACATGATTTGGTACATTTGCAAATGATTCATAAAGTCACACCTTTGCAATTCTTTGATCGATTGTGTAGAAGTACTGTAACTCTAATGACTGCAATGTGTTCGCCGATGCGCTGGTAGAGAGAGAGAGAGAGAGAGAGAGAGAGAGAGAGAGAGAGAGAGAGAGAGAGAGAGAGAGAGAGAGAGAGAGAGAGAGAGAGAGAGAGAGAGAGAGAGAGAGAGAGAGAGAGAGAGAGAGAGAGAGAGAGAGATCGGCCCTGTATAGAAGTGGAAATGATTGATGTTATTTGAAGTCGGCTCGTAAAGGACAAAATACCTGATTAAGCTATTACGTAGCTATTATACACATTTTTTTCAGGATGTTCTTGCGACCCGGTGGCAACTGGTTGATGACCCGGTACTGAGTCGCGACCCGGTGGTTGGGGACCTCTGCTTTAGACTTTTAAAATAGGGCTCACTATCTCTGTATTAAAAAAAATATTTAGTTAACACAGGTATTAAACTTGAACCCAACTTTCATATAAAGATGGGTTCAAGTTTACTACAAGTGGTACCTAAATACATTTTTAGCACATTTTAGTTTATGTTCATGGTTTTTCAAAATAGCACAGAGAAGTACACAAAGATGTTCTCAAGATTATATTAAGAAATACTAAAGAATCAGTTTTAGTATATTAAGTACAAAATAAGGTAGTGAAAATAGAGCACTTTTAGTACACTATGAAAGTGTACTTCATTGTCACCTGGGAAGCAAATAAATCTTTAAGTAAAGTTACTTTGAAACTTGTCTGTTACTTTTTTGGGTCTATTTTAACATAATGAGAAAAAGTTTAGGGCTTGAAACATAAATTAAGAACATTAAATAATGAGCTGTAGTAACCTGAAAGCAATACAAATTTTGGAGGGCTATTAAATTATTAGTTCACCCAAATATGTTTTTATTTATTCTCTCAACCCATTTAAGGTTTAAAATGACTTTCTTACAAGTTACATCCTTGAGTGTTTTGTTAAGCAATAAAATGAGTCATAATGTACTGCCACCAAAAATTGATTATATATATATATATATATTTGATGAAAAATTTTTAATTTATTTTTTTTAAATAGACTTTAATGTGCTGGCATATTTAAGACATTTGTTAAGATGGACTCAGAAAATGAAAAGGATAGAAGTTAAAACTTTCCTAATGTCCTAAGCTATGAAAGACATTCTTCTGGGGACAGACATTGATTTTATCTTATGTTACATTATAACTCTTCAGTGCTGAAATTTTAAAGCACATTAGGGAAAGTGTCCTTAATGGCCTCAGAGGAAGACTTATGCAATCTGGTCTTGAGGTTTGAAACTTACAGTGTCGTCATGTCACACATTCAGTTTATTTGCTCAATGAATGAGGCTTTGACTACTGGGTACAAGGAGTCTTTTCACATTCATTTAGACAGCGCAAAATGGAAATTTCCAAGCACAGTGAGACACTTATCAAACTGCTTACAAAAGATATTACGATAATCTGGAACAATATTTGCATTCTTGACTTCTAAGTAAACTGTGAATGTCATCCCAAAACTTCAGACCAACCAAAAGGACAACTTAGCTTGATAATGTTAAATAAATCACCAAAATATGAAAATTCACTCACCCTGATGCCATAGCTGATATAATATGACTTCACTTCTTCACCCGAACACCAATGAATAATTTATGTTAAATTTGCTTTAAATCTAGCTTCAAATCACTTTATTGGGATAATAGTACAGTATGTTAAGTAAATAAAGTACATTATATGTTTGTTACAGGAAAAAAAATGTAAAAAGTTTATGGGTGTTTGGGCCCTAATCTTAACACATCAAACTGAGAACAGCATTACACTACACTAAACTAGAATGGTGGCAGTTTTACGCTTTAGGTATGTTTCTCTTGGGCAGAAACTTGGAAAACTTCAAGTTAGGGAAGAAAAAAATTGATAGTGGTAAGTACATGAAACTCCTCAGGGTAAAACCCACTGCATGTATGCAAGAGGACAGAGACTTAGAGTGCAGTCTATCAACCCACGGGACCATAAGGCAGTATAAGGGCTAACAAGCAAAAGTGCCACAGTGCAGTGGTGGCTTAAAACCATAAATGTTTGAGTGGTCCACTTAAAGCACAGATGTCAAAAGCAGCATTTGTTAAATGAGTTACTAATCCGGTTCACAAACAATTTTCAACAGGCTGGAGCTTGAGCAGATTTGCCCAAAAAATGTGAATGACAGAGTTTTTCCTTGAGGTATTCACAGTACATTGAACTTCCCCATTGAGTCATATATACAGTAGTGAAGGAAAATGAGTGGGAACGTGATTTAGTGCCCTTTTGTGAAGATAAAACAAGGCCCTGCTCCTTTGCTGATTGGAAGGTTCTGGATATTCAGGATAGGGGGTAGGAATGCAGAAAAGTGTGAAAGTGTGCCGGATTGCCGGTGCATTGCCAGTGAAAGTTCTGTAAGTGAGCATTAGTGACCTGACACGTTCTTTAATAGGTAGCCAGTTGAGAGAAATGAAAAGCGGCGTTACGTGAGCCCTTTTGGGCTCTTGGAAGATAAGTCGGGCTGCTGCGTTCTGAATCAGTTGGAGTGGTTTGATACTCTGTGCAGGAAAGCCAGCAAGGAGAGCTTTGCAGTAGTCAAACTTAGAGATTACCAGGTCCTGGATCAGCAGTTGTGCATGTGGGCGTATCTTCCTTATATAATATAATGCAATGTAATCAGTGAAGGACAGTTGGTCATCAAAGATTACGCCAAGGCGGTTTTGGAAGGAGTAATGGTTGTGTTGCCCAGTTGAATGGATAGGGCATGCTTTATCTTGGGTTGTGCCGGTAATACAAGCAGCTCCGTCTTTGCTAGGTTCAGCTGGAGGTGGTGTTTCTTCATTCAAGCCGATATGTCGGCTAAGCAGGCTGGAATGCGCGCTGCTATGGTGGGATCGTCTGTGTGAAATGAAAAGATGATCTGGGGGTCATAAGCATAGTAGTGGTAGGAGAAGCCATGTGCCTGTATGATAGGTCCTAAGGATGTTGTGTAGATGGAGAAAAGGAGTGGACCAAGGACTGATTCCTGAGGGACCCCAGTGAAGATCTGGTGGGGTGTAGACAATTTGCCCCTCCATGATACCCTGAAGGATCTACTGGAGAGATAAGATTTAAACCATTGTAGTACCAATTGGAGTATGATAGGGTGGATAGTAGGATCTCATGGTTGACTGTGTTAAAGGCTGCCGACAGGTCTAGCAGAATTTGTATTTTTTGTAGGCATGCTGAACAAATTAAAGAACAAAATATTATAAAGTGTGCTATAATGCATTTAAATGTTCAGTCAAAAGGTCAAGGTGGCTATTGTAGTGTAAACATTAAACAATATTAAACATTACATCTCAACTAGTCAAGTAGTTTGCATTTCTGTCGAGAGATTTTATCCCAGTTTCCAGAATCTTCCTGTGTAGTTTTTCTCTCCAGCCACATTCCTTAAAGAAAGAGTGAATCTTACTTTATCCCTTTGTGCTTTTGTCTGTTACAGTTTTAAAGAAAGTCAGTGTTTGTGCGTGTGTGTCTCTGTGTGTGTTTGGCCAGAGGTTAGCCTGTGTCAAAGTAAGCGACTATAGTCATGCAATATTTATTATGGGAAAACATATAGCTGAATAGAACATCACAGTCCTTTTTGGGACATCTTATACATAGCCTATAACAAATTCATTCGATTTATACATTTAAAACTCTCATAAGTTTGAGTGTCTATCCTTTGAAGGAAAATGTAAAAAAACTTGTTGCTTTGGAATGTGATAAAATGAATAATTTGATATTACACAAACCATGGATAGAGAACGCTAAACACACAAAAAAATAATGGTTATTCTGGTTATGTGAACTATTTCTCTAACTTTCTTATTGTTTCCTAGGTACGATGTTGACTCAAAGAGCACCAACCTGTCAAAACACGTAAGAAACTTCTCTGACTCTTATACTCACCCTGTTGGGTTCCTGTAGACTAGAGCATTGTAAAGTTTAGGACACTGTCATGCACACACTAAACCATTTCACACCGCTTGCAATCAGCAAGTCTGTTTATATGAGAATAAAGAGGCAAAAGTGGGTTAATAGATGTATGTGATTAGAGCAGCTCTCACAGAGCGGGTGACATGATTGAAGCAGTGTTTTGGTGCTCAGGCGAGTGCCTGAGGTGTCAACTGATGATGGGTTTGGAGTAGAAGATGCAAATTGACTGCAGTGGTCCCATCTGTGCACGCCATGGGACAGGGCGTAATTATTCATCTGATTCCACAAAATGACTTTATATCTATCTCTCTTTTGATCAGGCAATTGATCAATGAATTCATCTGTCTCTTATTACTGTTCCCACTTGTAGGCACAGCCTTGTGTACTATGCTTAATGTTGGCATTTAAGACAAATTGTTTAATGCACCCTCATTTGTAAGTCACTGTGGATAAAAGCATAATGAATAAATGTTCAGAAGCAAAACCCTTATGTATAGCATTCCAACTCATTCCTCTCACTTATGATGATGTCACGGCAGTAGGCAGCGCAAATACAACGACATGCCTATAATCCCTCCCACTCCGAACTGTTACTAAACTCGATGGAAAACCTAACCAAGCCAAAGTGAGGTGAGCTGACCCAACCTAAACCGTGGGGTACTATGCAATGGAAAAGCGCCAGTAGTGGCAAGAGAACTGATCAACAAAACACATCGCACCATTCGCAAATCTACACTATTGATCTAAACCACCACACCATCCTCTGGAAACCTGCTGTCTCCAAGCAATGCTCCCAGGCATCAGTGCTGATTGCTTCCTCCTGCAGTTATGTAGTCACACTCACTGTGAACAGGCAGGCAAACTGATCTCTCCACATGCAATGCACACAAGTAATTGAAAACACCCACCGTGTGTCTCCAACGTGGACGCTGGAGTTCCATCCCCAAAAATTACCACCTCCAAACGATCTAACAAACCATAGATAGCACCCCCTAGGGCTCTACGCACTCACCCGGAAATCAATTTTGCTCTTTTCCCTCCTGACTTGGAAAGACAAACCCAGCTTGTCCACTCCGGATTTGTTGACGTGAAGAACGGCTATACCCTTGGCATCAGGTGAAAATTAGGAGAAGGAGGCCAAAGGGAGCAAAAACCATTTTCGCTTGGGTTTAGGGTTAGATTTCAGATTTGTTTAAGTAGGTTATTTAATATACAGGTTTCTCTATGTTTTTGTCTATATTTAAGCCATGGTCGCTTGAAGTTGGGGTTAGAGTTGGGGTTTGGGTTAGGGTTTAATATAACAAAAAGTTGTTCTAACCCTAAACCCAAGCGAAAATTGTAAAAAAAAACAGAAAACAAATGAGAAAACAATAAATAAAACGACACGAAACGATTCGCCATATAAGTGAATGGGAAGGACTGGCGTATCATATGCACGCAAAATCGGAATTTGGCGTATCTATTGCACGATAATCACACTGCGTGTCATTTGTACGCTTTTTGGTGAGAACTGGTTAACTGTGTTGTTTAGTTAGATACACTGCTTTTGACAACAGCAACAAAGGATTTGGGAAGATTTATCTCCTTATTTTCAAAATATAAAGGCTATTTGATTTACTATACAAAGCTTGTATAATTATGGTTAATTGCAGCATTATTGAACCACAGATTACGTCATTGAAAGGATGGGGAACAAAAACAAGCTGTTGTACAATGATAACCATTGGTTGTTGGATTCTTTGATTCTCATGTCTTTAAAAAAGCTTTGAACCCACGATTGTCTGCTAGTTATGAGAGTCTTGTGTTTTTTATGTTTAAATATAAAGGAGATTAAGATGGCTGGACCAGTAACACAGATCTGCTGTATGTACACACATTGGTTGGGCATACATACTGGCTGATACTCGCAGATCTGAAACCTGAGACAAATGAGAGATTCAGCAGAGCAGATGTAGTTAACTGAACCTGGTGCTTTGTTATGGACACGTCCGCATTTGTGTTAAAAATGGGATTTTAGCAATGTCTTGCACATTCTTGGCATACCACATACCTGTGAATTAAATACTGAAATATCAAATATTTCACATATTTGATATACAAAGAAACATCTCAGAGTGTACCACTGAGATAAATGTTGTGACTGATGTCTTTGTTAATAGGCTTGTATGTATTTAATTTGACTTGAACATCATCCACTTGTCAAGTTATGACATAAGGAGTACCGTTTTCGGCTCCAATCTGCTCATTTAAAGTGAGACTTCAATCTCAACAGCCGTTTATAAGCACTGTTTACTCATTTAAGCTAAGCTTTTATAAACCTGCTGAGTACACTATATTCTCCACGCTCACTGATTCGTAAAAGACGAACCGCTGTCTGATCATATGGGATTGCAGTATGTAGATACATGTAGTGGTTAGGATCGTGATTTCTTCCCCATAGTTTTGAAGCAGTGTGAGTGAACATTTGTATTTTTTGGTTGTTTGCTTAAGCATCTGATAGAGCGCGGTGTCAAGTGAAGATAAGATCGATGTAATAGAATGTGTGGCACAGTTGCTCAATGGGTAGCACTGTTGCATTTGAGTCCTGTTTAGTAGTGTTGTAGTCAAGACCACCTAAACCAAGACCAAGTCATGACCAAGACCAAGACAGGCCGAGACCGAGACAAGACCAAGACTTTAAAGGGTCAAGACCGAGTCGAGACCAAGACAGGCCGAGACCTAGCCTAGAAATCTAGACGCACCCTAGCGGCCACAAAATATATTTGCTGCCAGGGTTTAGTCTAGGCACTCACAATACACTTAACCGGTCCAAAAACCAAAATTTGGTCAGGCCAATCACATCGTGTGTAGCGTCTGTGGGGCGGGCTTAACATGATGACGACAGAGCTGCAACGGTTCCTACTTGAAAACAGAGAATGGCTGCTGCTGCTGGCGAACAGCTATCTTTTGAAGCGGCTTTGGCCGCGACTCTGGAGGACTTAGACTTATGTTTTTCTTTGAGAGAAGAGCAAATAAACCCTACTGAAGTCCTTTTTAAGCAAGAAAGATGTGTTTGGAGTTTTGCCGACTGGTTACGGTAACTACGTCACCTTCTTCGTTGCTCTGATCCGTCATAGCGCTATCCTATTGCGTGCAGAGGCATTTTGAGGGACAACCTTATATCCCATCCCGCCCCTTGCATTGAGCCGTTTGTGTGAAGAGTTGCCAGACCTTACATCTTGATGTAGGTCTGGCTAACCAGGCTAGCCGAGACCAAGACAAGACCAAGACCATTGCAAGTCAATGCATTAAAACACTTTTGATAAAATGTGGAAAATGCATATGATTGGGCACTTCTTTTCTGTGTGTGTGTGTGTGTGTGTGTGTGTGTGTGTGTGGGTGTGTGTGTGTGTGTGTGTGTGTGTGTGTGTGTGTGTGTGTGTGTGTGTGTGTGTGTGTGTGTGTGTGTGTGTGTGTGTGTGTGTGTGTGTGTGTGTGCGCGCGTGTATGCCATCAGAGAAGTTGATAAAATAATCAAAGACATTGCAGATATGTGGGAATTTATCTTTGTCTATACTGTAAGCAAATTAAAGTGATCAAACACTAAAGAGCTGAAATCAACTTAACCATTTAATCTGCTTAAACAATGCTTAAACAATGCCTACATCATATGCCAAACCTGAATAAACTGCATAAAATTAATGATAAAAAATAAATTTGTGATGTGCCATCAGTTTTGGTCTTGACCGGTCTTGAAATAAAATTCCGAGGCCTCTTTGTCTGAGACCGAGACGAGACCGGTTAAAAAATGCAGTCGATTCCAAGACGAGACCAAGACCTTTAAAAAGTGGTATTGAGACCGGTCTTGAGACCGAGACCGGTCTCGAGAACTACAACACTACTGTTTAGGTCGAGAGTTTTACATGTTCTCCCTGTGTCAGGGTGAGTTTATACAGAGTACTCTGGTTTCGTCTCACAGGCCAAAAACAAACAGGTTAGGTGAGTTTTAGATGTCAAATTGTCCTTTAGATTAGTGGTATAAGTTAACCAGTTCTTGCCATGAATGTAGCCATATGCTAGAATGGTGTTAATAATAATTAATAAATATTGTGAAAGGAGATGCCGGAATGGCGTTAGGAATGAATGGATAAATAAAAAAAAGTTTATTATATGGAGAAGATTGCTGTCTGGATGTCTTCAGTATCACCCATTACTGCGATTTCAGATCGTCCGACAGTATGTCAGCGAGTATGACACTTCAGAGTCCCTACCTCCAGTGTTTATGGCTAATCGCTCCTGTGAATTAGAACCAGAACTAAGCGGTTCGAAATTGGCTACAGCAATTGAAACTCAGTTTATCACAGTTCCATGACGCTTTAGCATCCAATCTTAGCTGGATGACACCTTAGTTGACAAAAATTTAGAATCAATTAATTTCTTGGCTGATAAAATATTCTGGGCTTCTGGTTATGATTTAGATTTTAGAAAATGTATTACAATGTCATTATTACCATAATCTTATTCTGACAATGGAATGAGAGGGAAAAAATGACACGCTTGGGAGGAAAACATGCTGCTTGGAAATCCAATATGGGTCTACACTGCAATATACTTGCTAAAAGAACCAAGTACAGACATTTAGCGATAATTTAAGCTTGCATCCAGGTCATTCTGATTAAATAAGCTAAGTTTAACGCTTAACCAGTGAAACAACATACAGCCAATGAAATAAAAACATAAGAGTAGAAAAAAATCAACAATTTGATAAATGCATGTAAACATATAAACACCATTACTAGGCTAAAAAAACATTAATTTGCACCAAAATAGAATACAGTTTAATTAGACGCACCTGTCTACATTTATACATTGTAATGTGTCATCATAACAGCTGTAGGCCACCATGCTTTTTATATAGGCTATTGTATATCTGTAAGATTCGGTCATTTAAACATGTTTGCCAACCACTAGTTGATAAAAAATGGCTGCCGTGTTATAAATTATTAAACATATTTAAAAAAAATTGAAAACTACAAGCAAGGCGAATTTTGGACAAATAATTGTATTCCAAGCATTTCAACAAAGTGCATTTCAAGCCAGATGGGCAGATTAAAACACTGCTTTATGTTTCATGCTTGTTTGTAACACAGAGCTTTCCATTTTACAATCCAAAATGTAATCTGCTATCACCTTAAGTGACTTCCAGTTGCCATGGATGACAAAATCTCAGGTTCAGTACATTTGTTAGTTCGTGCTCAGTTTTGAAGCAAGATTCATCTTAGATGTATAACTGCTGCAAAAGTACATAAAGGTTAGGGGTGCTGTCCAGCGTTTCAAGAATTTTAAACCGCATCCGCAGTTGAAGGGCTTCACTGTTTTGACAAATGGCAATAAAAACATTTAGCGCATCGGCTAGTTTTGTTATACAGTATACGTGCCTGTCTGAATTAGCACTGTGTAAAGGCTGTTTGACTAATTTTCCGCCAGCCATATTTTGAAAAGCATTTTTTGTGATTTTCACAAAGGTTTCACAAAATGCCTTCCAGGAAAATTTTCTTTCACAAATATATAAACATACAAATATCAAATGAATGAACAGACCCTCTGCTTTTAAACAAAATGGGAAAAAAATGTTTCATCCTCTCTATATTTTTTCTGCTTATTAACTTTTCAAAATGGGTATTTTTGTTCAAAAAATTTTTTTGCGAAAAGCTGAAATAATTACATTTTTGTGAAGGAATTGTGTTAAAAAATCAGATTCAGAATGATTATCAAAACATACACGGAGTGTAAAATTTATAAATAATTTTCTGCTTCAGTTTTTTATAAATTGGGTAAATACAGATTACCATAAAAACTCATCAGGAACAGGATAATTGACAGGATAACTCATCAATGGCGGGGAAGGAGTTAAATAGTTTTAACATTACAGTAATCTTGCGACCGTGAAGGACGCCTAATGTCATACAGCAGTTTTGTTTTGAATATTGAATTTGATATTATTTTTGTCACGTAGGGGTATGTGATATGACGATATTGGATGGTGAATGATCCTCTTTTTTGGAAACATTTTTGTATCGTGATTCGTGCCTACATTAAGTATGTGACAAGGGGCGCGCTACATGAAGGCGAGGTATACCTCTTTTCCGCGTCCACGAAGCTTTCAAATAGGGATGCACGATATATCGTTATCAGCCGATAACTGCTTATTTTTAATATTATCGGTTATCGGTCTGATAGCAAAATTAGGCCGATAAATGAAAGCCGATAAATGATGGATTATTTCAGTTTGTTGAACCACTTCACTTGCTCATTGCTGGCCATGTGGAGTTTTGATTGGTGCTTTCTGTGACATAGCACGAAGATGACATGTGTTGCGGGCTCAAGAAGAGTATGCTACTCTAGCGCAAAGACAAGATGTACGCGGTCTGGGAGTTTTTCATTGTGAAATTAATATGAATATTTATCGGCCTATATATATAAAGAGTTATCGGTTATCGTTATCGGCCAAAATTTCCATATCGGTGAATCCCTACTTTCAAAGTATACTGACCACGGCTACGCGGGGATGGCCGTTTTCCGACACATACACAATACAAATTATTTCTTATTCAAATAAGGCAGGGCAGCACTGATTTGCAACATTTACAGTAAATTAAAATATTTAGGATAAGTGAAGAAAAGTAGCGGATCCACCGTTGCAAACAAAGTTTAGAACAAACATCAAGAAAACAAAGAACAGGAATCAAACATTATGGTGACAAAAATGCTCCACAGCTTTCTGTTCTTGGAAGAAGTAAAAATAAAAAAAAGAGAAAAAAATAGTGTTAGTGCAAATGCTGTCTATTTCCTTTGTGTAATTGTTTGTAGTGGAGTGTCATGCATGCGCTGTTGTACGGGTACTGTCCGTGCACTTTTCGCGCATATATTTGTTATCTTTTAGGACTGCATTTTCAAATGGAGGCATTAGTATGGCTGTATAAAGGCTCGGTAATGGCAAAATAGTCTTTGAAAAACAACATGAAAAAGAGCCGTGATATAATCGTAAATTCGTGATTTTGCATAAACCAATCGTGATATATTTTCCCCATATGGCCCACCCCATTTGTCACGTGCATGCTTGGCAAGTTAAACATACAGCACAGTTGACTAGACAGCTTTACTTCTGTAAATGACGTGATACACAGGCAATCTGTTTCCACAGTACAGTCACTCACAGTGGTTAGCGGAGCTTTGGCTGTTTTTGTAACTTCACAAAACATTCATTATAGATGCATTGATGATGCACAGTTTAAACACGTACAGACCTGAGGGAGGTAAACGGCACGGTTCGGATTTTAACAGAGAACCGTTACACCCCTACTTTATTCTGTACAAATATAAACACACCGTTGATTTTAATATTGTACAAATAAAAGCCTGGTTGTCCTGTTTATACTACATGTGGACAACCCCTTTTGATAAACAATTGTGACTAGACCTCTTTATTTCCAGTGTCAATATCCTAAAGCTGCTTCATTCAGTGACATTTTAGAGACTTCTGTGTGGCAGTGGTTTAGGGAGGGACATTTTCTGCTCCAACGTGGCAATGCCCTGTGCACAAACACGGTCCATAAAGCAATGATTTACTCAGTCTGTTGTGGAAGAACAAAGCCCAGACCTGAACGGCATGGGGATGATTTGGGGGGCTGACTGTGAGCCAGACCCCTTTACCCAAGATCCCTGCTTGACCTCACTGATGCAATTGTGTCTAAATAGGAGCACATCCCTATGGGTGATATTTCAACATTTACTGTAAAACCTTTCCAGAAGAGTAGAAACTGTTATTGCAGCAAATAAACCTACTTCCCATTATTTGACTATGATTTCTAATTAAAATATTTGGGTGTCCATATACTTTATATAATTCCCATCATATAATATTTGTTATACAAAAGATACAGTAAGTAGCAGAAAGTTACATGTTTAGTGACTATGTTGAAAAAAGCCACACACCTCTTTCCTCATACCTGTTCTCGGTCTCATTGCAGGATTTCTTAGGCCAAGCCTGTTGTACATTGGGAGAGATGGTGGGTTCATTGGGCAGTCGTATGGAGAAGCCTCTTGGGTAAGAACCATTTCTTTCCTTTTGCCAGTATGCATTACTGTATGTCTGTGATAGGCTTTATCCTTGGGTCAGTCACACAGTGATCCAGTCTGTGGTCTTGGGTTCAGACTGGTCATCTGTGAACCGTTTAGTGACCATGCATATTGCAAATAAAAATAGCATGAGCTAGCAAACATCAAAAAATCCTAATTGATTGGCTGGTTTTATACAACATCCAGACTAAAGGGCTACAAATGATTTAAACTTTTAAGTGTCTTTTCTGTCTCAATGGCTTGCTCTTTGCCAAAAAGAGCTGCAAGGTGGACCAGACTTTATAATACTAGTCAAATATCCAAACATTTAAGCCAGAATTAGAAAAAGCTTTATTGCCAAGTGTGCTTGCACACCGAATTATTTTTTTGTTAATGGAAGATACAGTACACACATCTGAGGACAACATAATGACATATAATAATATACAATTCTTAACTTTTGCACATCTTATGGATCCCGTTTACATTTGACATAAGTCTTCAGAAAAGAAACCAATATTATATGTACTTAAAGGATTACTCCACTTTCATAAAAAAAATTCTGATAATTTACTCACCCCCATGTCATCCAAGATGTTTGTCTTTCATTGTTCAGTCGAGAAGAAATGTAGTTTTTTGAGGAACTGTGGGTTCACACCAGAGCGTTTGAGGCGTCAAATTCGCGTCTACCGCGTTTAGTTTGCCGCTTGAACCTTTTGAGTTTACTCGCTTCATTCACGCGTTAAAGCCACGCGTGAAATTCTAGTCATCGAGACATTCATGTTGAAATTTGCATTATGGAAGGGGCTTCTGCGGCTCCGCTCACTTCCTGTAATCACGTCACTACTAGAGCAAGTTCCTGATTGGTTAACACGACGCATTTTTCCACCAAAGTAAAAAATTTTCAATATACGCATTTCCCGCGGCAACGCTCAATTTGCGCGAAGTAGATGCGCCACGCTTATTGGCTCATTTGCCCCGTAAGACCTCCAGGCGCGCGTTAATGCATCTTTACATTGACTTAACATTGAAGTCACTTGCGCTTGACGCCTCTACCGCGCCTGGTCTGAATGCAGCAGAAAAACGTGCCAGAATTTTTTTGGATTTAATGCACTTTAGTTGACATCAACAGTTTACAGTTTCAATGCAGCTTCACAGGGCTCAAACAAGGCATAAAGGTCTTATCTAACGAAATAATAATAATAATTTTCAGAAAAAAATAAAATAAATATGTATTTTTAAACCAATACTTTGTTACTTTGTGTCCTGCACTAGCTGTGTGACGAACCAGCACAACCTGACTTATTACATAATCATTTATCAGTTTATTGGGTTACACTTTATTTGAAGGGGTGTTCATAAGACTGACATAAATCATTATAATCATGACATGACACGTTTCATGAACATGAAGGAGATTTTATGCATGTATATGATAACTGTCATTAAGTGTCATTCCCTCAATAATGTCATTTTTAATGCAAAGATGACATTGTTTGAGATGTCTTTGTTATGACAACTTGACATAAACCAATACATCATAACTTGTCATGACAACTTGATATTACCAAGACAACATAACTTGTAATAAATCTGTTATAAACATGACATAGCAGATAAATTATCAAAATTAAGAAACTACTTAGCTTTATGGGTTTACATTACAATAAACTGTCATGTGGTTGGTTTTGACATTGGCTGTCATGAGGCCATTATAATTGTGTCTGACCACCTTTTTACCAGTGAAACAGTACAAATTAAAGTTGTCATGACAAGTTATGATGTATGGGTTTATGTCAAGTTGTCATAACAAAGACATCTCAAACAATGTCATCTTTGCATTAAAAGTGAGCAAATGACACTTAATGACAGTTGTCATTAACGTGCATAAAATATCCTTCATTTTCATAGCATGTGTCATGAATATGAAGGTGTCATGTCAGTCTTATGAACACCCCTTCAAGTGAAGTGGGTCACACTTTATTTTACGGCATCACTGTTACAGTGTAATTATATATTTAAGTACTAAGCAATACTCATTAACAACATGTACTTACTATAGGGTTGGGGTTAGGATTAGGGTTTGGTTAGGTTTAGTTGCATGTAACTATGCATAATTAACCGTTATTACTATAATATTTACATGTAACATGTGTAACAAAGGCACCGTAATATAAAGTGTTACCGTAAAGTGTTACTGTTTATTGTTTAAATGGTCCCCAAGTGTGCATTTCGCATGCGTGACTTTTCAACGTGATTATGTAAAGGTTGTGGTGGCGCGCCACACGGCTAGTGCAACATAAGAAGTTGTGTTTTTAAAGTACATATTTTTATTGTTTGAAAATGACTCGGTTGTGATTGTTTAGAGCACTTTGAAGCAGCATTGAAACTGTAAATCGTTGAGTTCCACTTACGTCCACTATATGGAGAAAAATCCTGGAGGTTTTCCGAAAAACATCTTTTCGACTAAAAAAAAGGCATAAACATCTTGGACGACATGGGGGTGAGTAAATTACCGGGATTATTTTTATGAAAGTGGAGTAATCTTTCAAAGTACATTAAATAACTGTGTAGAATGTATGGTGAAAAGAATATAGTAGAATAAACTGAGCGTGCCTGTCGTGGACTGTGTATGTGTGAACATTGACTAATGAGTTTTTGCTATAGTTGCTCTCTTATTTTTTTTAAAAATCTGCTTGTTAAGGTCTTTATTCAATCTCGCCTGCACACACGAACCTTTGAGATTCCTATATACAGTACCTTCCCATCCCAAGTTTTTATCACTCGGCAGTCTGCTCCTGTCCTGAGATCAGTCAGATAGAACTCTTTATCACTTTCTTCATTTAAAACTCATTTCAAATTCTGGTTTGAGATTTGCTTTATTGTACTTTACCCTCAGATCGGTCTCATGAGGTGAGGTAAAGCCCTGGCCTCACATAGATTTTTACTCCGTGTCGCAGTTATCAAAGCAGGCTCATTAGTTTCATAGCGGGTGTTCAGCTTCATACTGCGTATGGGGGCTCTGCACTGCTGATCCATTTGCAAAGCTGAACCGCATGCTCATTATGTCCACCTAAAGACAGACCACTGCTGCCTTTTAAAAGGAACGAAAGGGAACTTTTACATCCAAGTTGTTCAAGTACTTATATCTTTGAATGAGTATTTGTACTTTAACACCACATTTCGTGTCATTTTGGATCATAAATTTAAAGCTCACATAACACATTTCCTGTTTCTGCTCATCTCATGTTAATCTTGAGTCCCTAAAGAGAAGTATAACATCCTTTATATCTCCAAAGAGTATTTTGTTTTATCAGAGGTATAAAAGACAGATCCTGGAGGCATCCAGCGAGAGGAGCGAGTATCACAGCAGGTGTGTCACAGCATTTATTTATTTACTGGAAACAATTGAAAACATACGCAATTGAAAAGTCAGACGGACATCGACTGCCAGCTTTTTTCAGCCAACTGCCAGCTTTCTTCAGTTGAGCGCTTTGGTTGCTGTGATACATCTGCAGAGCTTTGTTTATCAGTCGTTGTATGATGCACCGTTTGGTTGTTGTGATAATTGTCCCGCCCCTTCTCCACTGTGATTGGTCGGCCGTGTGAGAACTGACATTGACGAGCTGAGCTTTTCACTCAAAGTTGAATATCTTTCAGCGTGAAAAAAATGGCAGCTGCTGGCTTTTTTGAAAAACGGAGCGTTTTCATTGGAAACAATTAAAAACATACACCGGCCGCCGGCCAAAAAGCTTTGGTGTGTATGCCCTTAAGGAAGTTGTTTTGGAGACTCTAAAACACGGCCAAACCCTACACCTGTGCCCCAGGCCTGACATGGGGGACCTTTTACAACCCTAATGACTGTTAATTACATCTAATTACACAGTTCAATCACCCAACCAATTGTGTTTGGAAGACGCTGCATGAAGCATTGTCGCTATTTTGAGCTGTTAGTGGAGAGTGAGCATGGGTTTGTGTGGATGTGTGTTGTGCGAGCCGTGTGGTGTTGTGTTCCTCCTGCAGGTTTGAAAAGTCTAATGAGTGGCTTCTGTGTTTCTGAATGTACTGTATGTATACAGTATGCATGTGTTTATGTATGTGTGTGAGCATTGCATGCACATCAAGGCATGCAAACTTGCAAATGCAATACCAATGAGTAACACATTTAACATATGTGTGTGGAATCAATGCAAATTACATTCATTTAATATTTGTTCAGTGTTGGCCTATGATTGTGATTTAATCTATTAAAAATAGCCTAAAAACAAAACAAAAAATTATTGTACTGTATGCTTTACATGTCTTATTGACTAAGGTCAGGCTAGTATTAATTTCAAAGTTGACCAGAATGTATGCGTCTGTTGACCAATAATATTTATTTTTTATTTTTTTTTATTTACTGTATGACACCTTACGTTCAAACTGATATCTTAAAGCTAGTTTAAGCATTTCCTATTCATCAGATGCTCTGCCAAGGCTAGAGTAACCTACATTCACACATTTAAACAAATAAACGTACAGGGAATTCAAGATGAAGTAATTTTATTATTTGTATATTCCCTGGGAATCAAGCTCAAACCCAAAGGCATAAAAAAGCATCTTGCTCTACCAGTTGATCTACAGGAACATGCAGTACTGTAATGTCACATTAAAATCACAGAGACGCTGTACAGTACACTCTTGTTTTAATGAATAATCTAGTGTGAATCTGAAAACGTATACACAACTTATTATGGGAATTAATAAGTGGAGGTTTTGTTGTAAATATAAAAACAACAGATTTTTCAGGCTAAAAGAATTGTGAAAAAGCAAATACTATTTTAACATACACTGTAAAAAGTTGGATTCAATGAAGTTTTTCAACTTTAAGCAAGTGTTACCAGTTCAAGTCATTTTCACAGTCAAGTTTTTTCACCTTAAATTTTTCATTTAAAGTAAGAAAAGTTGACAAAACTTGATTTTTTTAAGTGTTACCAACAGAAGTATTTTTTATTGTAATATCGAACTTTCACATTTTACAGTGTAGTTATAAAAAGTGCGCTTTCATCACATTATGTTGTAATAATTACTTTTCAAATAATGTATTTACACTTACGAAATACATGTAATAGTTTATTTTTGTGTTTAGAGCACTTTATCAAATGTTGATGAACGCAACATGTATCATTTTCATGAAGTGACTCACTTGAAACCCCATGTTAGGGTCTTTTAAGGGGATCATAAAATACTTTTTCCATGTTTAAGTGTTATAACTGCACTAATCTAACCACGATGCCACAATTTATGCCCAATTCCAAATCTATTTTATACCTCTATGCCTAACCCCCAACCCTTCCCTTTCACCTTGAAAATTCAAAATATTCCCCTTAGAAATGGGACACCACTTCTACACCATCATATGACATCATGCATCCTACATCACAGTAGATGCAATGTTTATCACAAACTTAAAAGATGCCGCCTTCTTCTGTAGTCATATAAGTTTAGTTACAGCCTAAACAGTGGCCCTGGAAGCCCAAAAGCAGCACACCACACACCCCTCTGTTAGTGATTTAGATGCTCTCCCTCCGTATCACGCAAACTGGACGCAATCAGACCGTGGAAAAATGGATGTGATAAGACCGGGGGTAACTGGACGCGATCAGACCGGGGGAAACTGGACGCGATCAGACCGGGGGAAACTGGACACGATCAGTCCGGAGGAAACTGGAAGTGATCAGACCGGGGGAAACTGGACGCAATCAGACCGGAGGAAACTGGACGCGATCAGACCGGGGGAAACTGGACACGATTAAACCGGGGGAAACTGGACGCGATCAGTCCGGAGGAAACTGGAAGTGATCAGACCGGGGGAAACTGGACGCAATCAGACTGACATGGTCAGTCCAGAGGAAAACTGGACGTGATCAGACTGGGGGAAACTGGACACGATCAGACCGGGGGAAACTGGACACGATCAGACCGGGGGAAACTGGACACGATCAGACCGGGGGAAACTGGACACGATGAGACCGGGGGAAACTGAACGCGATCAGTCCGGAGGAAACTGGAAGTGATCAGACCGGGGGAAACTGGACACAATCAGATCGGAGGAAACTGGACGCGGTCAGTCCGGAGGAAAACTGGACACGATCAGACTGGGGGAAACTGGAAGCGGTCAGACCGGTGGAATCTGGACGCGGTCAGTCTTGAGGAAACTGGACATGATCAGACCGGGGGAAACTGGACGCGTTCAGACCGGGGGAAACTGGACGCGATCAGATCGGGGGAAACTGGACGCGATTAGACCGAGGGAAACTGAACGCGATCAGTCCTGAGGAAACTGGAAGTGATCAGACCGGGGGAAACTGGACGCAATTAGACCGGGGGAATCTGGACGTGATCAGTCCGGAGGAAACAGGACGTGATCAGTTCGGAGGAAACTGGACGCGATCAGACTGGGAGAAACTGGACACGGTCAGTCCGGAGGAAACTGGACGTGATTAGACCGGGAGAAACTGGATGCGGTCAGACCGGGGGAAACTGGACATGATGAGACCGGGGGAAACTGAACGCGATCAGTCCGGAGGAAACTGGAAATGATCAGACCGGGGGAAACTGGACACAATCAGATCGGAGGAAACTGGACGCAGTCAGTCCGAAGGAAAACTGGACACGATCAGACTGGGGGAAACTGGAAGCGGTCAGACCGGTGGAAACTGGACGGGGTCAGTCTTGAGGAAACTGGACATGATCAGACCGGGGGAAACTGGGCGCGATCAGATCGAGGGAAACTGGACGCGATTAGACCGAGGGAAACTGAACGCGATCAGTCCTGAGGAAACTGGAAGTGATCAGAACAGGGGAAACTGGACGCAATTAGACCGGGGGAATCTGGACGTGATCAGTCCGGAGGAAACTGTACGCGATCAGACTGGGAGAAACTGGACACGGTCAGTCCGGAGGAAACTGGACGTGATTAGACCGGGAGAAACTGGATGCGGTCAGACCGGGGCAACTGGATACAATCAGATTGGGGGAAACTTGACGCGATCAGACTGGGGAATAAATTGACGTGATCAGACCGAGGGAAACTGGACGCGATCAGTCTGAAGGAAACTGGACGCGATCAGACCGAGGGAACAGGGACACGATCAGACCTGGGGACCAGGACGCAATCTGACCAGTAAAACAGGGACGCGATCGCGCTCCGGAGGTTACATTTGTCTATGTGTTGCTGTACTATTGTGCAATTAGTAACATGGGATATGTTTGCGAACTTTAGTGATTTTTTGCAATCATATCTTTTAATGACATGCCTGTAAATATGAACACAAGATTGAATGTAGCATAAAGTCAACGATTATTTATCATTAAAAACTATATTAATGTGAAAAAGATGAAATTTATTTGAATTATACTCGCATGAGCAGCCATGTTAGAAAATTTCTTACCCATTCGTTTGAAATTAGGTCCTGAAAAGTCTTTGTTTGAAGGACTATTTGACATAGGGGAAAGTGTAGTGGCACAGGGTAGAAATGGAATTAGGAGAGAAAATAATTGACAGCACAGTTAAGTTTAAATTTCAACAAACCATGTTTATGCCAATCAGTGTATCCATTTTATCAGCTCATTTACATTTAAAGGGACAATTATAACTTATAAAGTGGCGATTTTAACATGCTATAATACATTTTCAATAGGGTATTTTGAGCTAAAACTTCACATACGCACTTTGGAGAGAGCGAAGACTTATTTCTGATCTTAAACTTAAAGTCTTGTGAAATGTCCCCTTTAATTGATGTTGGAAAAGCAATACAAATTTATTTCTGGGTGAGTCAGACCTCAAAAAGTCAATTCAACATTAATAAAACATTAAAAGAAAATGGCTGAAGACTAGCACCGAAACGTTTTTGTCTTTATGCTTTCATTTATTTTCTCACTCCATCAACGGTCCCCCTCCAGTTTTGTGATGCTGAAAACAGAAGTTGACTGATGTTACCATCTCCATTGTTAAATTCAAGTACTCTTTTCATTGCCGCAAGTGGGCTCATTAAAGCCCAATCGACATTGCCCTCCTACATCTCACTGTGAATGCTTTCCACTTAAAAGCCAATACGTTGGAAGGCTTTTATGTGAGTTGTGGTAACATCAGTAGAGATAATGAACAGATGTGAATATAGTTTACATCCTATCCTGGAACTATGTGACAAGTATCACATTATCAACTCGGATAATGTTTGTGACACCTGAACGTACAGAATAAATGACATTACATTGGAATGGCAATAAATAAATAAATGACAATAGCAATACATAATGCATAAAGATAACAACATCAGCAATTCCATGTTATTGTGTGTTTTTGTCCAAACTAACCGTGACCATTACATTACATGTTATAGAGTTGGTACAAAGTGAAGTTTTAGAGCTACCCCTGGCAAATAATGACCGTTCTCAGAAATGCAATAGCTATCATATCCATTCTTTGTTAGAAGATGAATTGAGGTCAATTCCTAAGTGCATTTCTAAAAAAAACACCACGGATAAAGAAGCGGCACTTTACGGTTTGCTTTTAATGATACTTGTTATTTCATTCAGGTCTCTGTCGACAGAGGGGAGATAATTGCGTACGCACAGACAGAAAAAACAGCCATTCCACTGCTGTGTCTCCAGTACTTAATTACCTCTGCACTCGAAATGCTGATTGCAAATGCATGCATCTTGATTAGGACTTACAGGAGCGACTGAACGTAGAAAAACAAGGTGGAAGAATGAGAAAAAAATGTTGTGAGTGTGTTTGCATGTTCGTGCGTGTTTGGATGATTGGAAAGTCTGTTTTGAAGCATCCTGGATGCTCTTGGACGAGCTTCGAAAACTTAATATTAGAACAATGTTGCTTGTCACATACTGTATAGTTCATCTCATGTCTCTGTTGCTAAGAAACTGAATCAATGATGAACTTTTTTGAGGCGCTTAAATGTTTACTGTTTAGGAGCTAATCATTGTCATTATATACTGTATGTGCAAGATAAATATACATTACTGTAACTTCTTAACTCTAAATTTATGTTTAATTTGATGTTTGGTGTTGAATCCTTTTGTTCTACATTAAATTTTAATTATATATTTTTTATAAAATGCAATACATGTAATCTATTCCTCTCAAAGCCTACGAATCGACATTTTACGTATATTTATTGGATATCTCCGCTTGATTCCTTGGCTCAGCCACACAGGTTGGGGTTGTCATGGAGACGGTGGGGTTTCTCACACTTCACGTTTTTCTCCAATTTAATGGGTCATATTATGCACGCCATAACATTTCGCAGTTTTATTCAATGAGAGATAGCATTTATGCCTCTCGGCTGTCTTATAACTGCACAAAGTGAAGTGTATGATTGATGCACCACACTTGATAAATTGTCTTGAAGCAAAGTTCATAGTTACCCTCAGGGCAGATAATTCTGCCCCCACCACCCTCCACCCATATCATATACTGTATAAGATATGAGCATGTAGGCCAGCATGCAACCTAATCGGGATTTCTTGTAAAATAACAAAACAGACAACTTAAATAAATGCAAATATAGGTTATCACTGGCAAAGCACACACAAAAAACATTTAAAAGCTAAATATTTATATAAATGTAACATCAAAACAATGCATTAAGCCATGACTTAAGAAACTGTAACATTATTAAAGACAAATTAATATAATAATATTATAAAAAAGATAAGAAATTGTTAAAGTCTGCTGTATATTTATATACACAACACCATTTAAAGTTATAATATAGGATCTTACATGAATGAACACTAGATTTTGAGTGGTGCTTGCCAATTACGCATTTGGATGTTTGCATTAACAAACCCGAATACTCAAGGGTCAATATCTTCACACATCTTTGGCATCAAACCAGATGAGCAGTTCATATTAATGATCTTTAAACAAGTTGCTCAGCATGATTCTTTTTAAACTGTTGCTCAAGCATTACTTTATCTAATACCAATTATATCAGTAAGTTGTTCGTGCAATGTTAAGCATGCAGATCTTTTTAGAATCAGAAAGAAGATACATATTATAATGAAGATACAAGGGCAGTATTAAATGACCTCGTTACTTAATTAAAAATGTGTGACATTTCGAATCAGTCCAAAAATAGTTTGTTGAAAAATTTGTCGGGACAAACACTCCCAGTAATTTATCAAACTCAGTATCTTAATGTCACTGTATTTATAGCTTTATTACATTTCAAAGGACAGTTGATTGATTGAGAACTCTTAAAGACATGAAGTCAAAATGAACCCTGTTTACACACTATTAATCTTTTGTTTCCATCCTCTGCCTCTAGAGCAATATTTCCCCTCAGGCTAATTCACGTTAGCCAGTTATTACACTGCTAATGTATTTTTTTTTATCTTGCCAATGGTTACATGTAGATTAATGCATTGGGTAGAAACTTTCATCAAAGCAACTTATAGTCTTTAAGCAATGCATTTTTCATTAGTATGTGTGTTTCCTGGAAATCAATCTGCTAACTGTGCAACAGAAACAGACTAGGTTTGAGAGCATCTATCTTAAGGGGCATGCACACCAAAGCTTTTTTATGCAGCAAAAAAACGCCCGGCGAACGCCTACTGCCAGCTTTCTTCAACTGAACACTCCGAATGCTGTGATACTTCCACTTTGTATATCAGTCGTTAAATGATGCACTGGTTAGTTGTTGTGATATTTGTCACGTTCCTCCTCCACTTTGATTGGACGGCCGTGTAAGAAATGACATTAGCCTCTTTCAAACAGTAATTTCGATAAATTACCATGAATTTACCAGAATAAATTTACCAGTAAATACAAATTTACAGTAAGACATAATATAACGGTAAACTCGGAGAGAAAGCGGAAGTTACTTGTGGCGCGCGGCAAGCTCAGTGTTGTATTTGTAAACAGTGGTGGATTATGACTTTATATCCACAGTTTGTACTTTGTTGTTTTCACATCTGTGGCAAACGCTGACGGTTGCAAAGTTGCTCCTGACCAAACAACATTGCACTAGGCGACGTCAAACAAAACCTGCTGTTTGCATATTAGGCTTCACAGAATGTGTGCTAAAGACATCGGCAATTTGGCAATTAGATGGTAAGCTGTTTAAAACAACTTTGGTGAAGAAATGTTGACGTTAACTTTAGGTGTGCTCGACTTTTAAGCAGTGTGTGTGTGGAAACGTCCGTAAACAGTGCGGGGGTAACTGGCGTAAAAGCTTTGGTGTGCACACCCCCTTAGGGTATATTTTAAATGTTCAGAAGATAGTTGTTCTCTTTTTGGAAAGTTGTTCAAAAATGTGGACAAAGGGGTGCATAGAAACTGTAGAATAGAAACTTGTATTTTTGACTAGCAATAACTTAAGGTTATTGGTTAATTAAAAACAAAGGAAAAAGTATTAATATTTTCACTTTTAAAAATAATGATGCTTCACAAAGCCACAGAACAACTTTGTTTTGTCTAAATGGTTCTGCACTCTTAAAGACGCGGTGCATGATCTGTGAAAGCCAATGTTGACATTTGAAATCAACTAAACAAACAAGCACCTACACCAATAGAATCTGGACCTTCTTTTGATAGACCCGTCCCACACATACGCAACCCAGGCAACAATGTTTGGCTACAAGTGTGTTTTGGTAGTCGGCCTGACTCCCTTTTCCAAACGTTTTTCCAGAAATCGTGCACTCCGCCTTTAAATATACTGGGTTATTTTCAATCCAGCGTTGGGTCAAAAAGGTAATTTAACCTGTGCTGGATTGTTTTAACCCAAAATGCTGGGTTGTTTAAAGGGATAGTTCGGCCAAAAATGATATTAAACCCATGATTTACTCACCCCCAAGCTGTCCGAGATGCATATGTCCAGCGTTTTTCAGACAAACACATTTTCAGATATTTTAGAAAATGTTTAAGATCTTTCAGTAAATTAAATGTGAAGTTACAGGGTCCACATCCTTCAAGTCCAAAAAATGTGCATCCATCTTTCACAAAATAAATCCAAACGGCTCCAGATGATAAACAAAGGTCTTCTGAGGGTAATCCGTGCCGTGTTGTTGTAGAAATATCAATATTTAAAACTTTATAAACATAAATAACTACCTTCTGGTAGCGCCGCCATCTTAGACTCCTCTGTATTCAGGAGAGAGTATCAGCGTAGTGTACGCACGTTTCTTAGTGACGTATGACAAATTCGGAGGGCGGGGGCACAGAGCAGCAGCAGAGTAGCCTCCGTAAGCTGGGTAACCCTGGATTTCCACCGACTGCGGAGCGGCTACAGATCAGCTCCGCTGCGTTACGGCTCCGCACTCCGCCGTCCGCCAATACCCTCCAGATCCGTATATGTTGCAGAGCGGCTGCGTGCTGAAGTGACGAGGACCCATGAGGTCTCGCAAATTCACGTGATGATCGCACGATACCTAGTTCTGTCTCTGCCCATTATGCCGTTGAATTATGAAGTTTTTACAAACCAGCCCAGATCACAACACGAGATCTCAGCACGTAGACAGAGCAGTACATCAAATCCATCCAAAATTCAAAAAATAAGAAGGCTGCTAAAACATTTATTTATGCTCTATCTTTAATGTATTTATTTGAAACTCCCCCTGGCTCTGTTCTTGTCTATTATTTGTTGTTTCTGTATTAATGACTTTATTTGTGTGTGTTTGTAATGTTTGTATTGCAAATATTTAATAAAAAAACACGAGTTCTCGCGTATTCAGGTATGATCACGCGATAAAGTCATGGCTCCGCCCTGCGGAGCTGTCCGGCATCCGTCAAAAATAGAAGCTCTGCGTATTTGTGCCGGAGGGCTGCGGTTGGCCGGAGCTGTGACGGATTCGGAGCGCAGTCAAATACACACATTGACTTGAATGGAAACCGATTGACTCTGCCGCCGTTCCGCAGCAGATCCGCAGCCGTTCCGCAGTCGGTGGAAATCCGGGGTAAAGCTCTGATCTTGAATGCGGACCCGACCAAGATGGCGGCGCTACCGGAAGGTAGTCATTTTCGTTTATAAAGTTTTAAATATGGATATTTCTACAACAACACCGCGCGGATTACCCTCAGAAGACCTTTGTTTATCATCCCGGAGCCGTTTGGATTTATTTTGTGAAGGATGGCTGCACATTTTTTGGACTTGAAGGACGTGGACCCCGTAACTTTACATTTAATGAACTGAAAGATCTAAAACATTTTCTAAAATATCTGAAAATGTGTTTGTCTGAAAAACGACATTTGCATCTCGGACAGCTTGGGGGTGAGTATATCATGGGTTTAATATCATTTTTGGCCGAACTATCCCTTTAAACCCATTGTTGGGTGATATCTAAAAAATGTTCTGGGTTTATTTAACCCAACGGCTGGGTTTGTCACTTTTTGACCCAATGCTGGGTTGAAAATAACCCTGCATTTTTCAGAGTCTATGAAGAACCTTTATTTTTTACAAAACGGTCTTTGTGATACAAAACATTAGTAAGATTATAAAAAGATAAGAAATCAATAATTCTTTAAAGAACCTTTGATCAAATGGTTATTTAAGGAAACAACTTTTTAAACCCCTTTATATTTAAGAGTGGAACTTTCTGTAAGAATAAGAAGCATGTCTACACAGGAAAGGGACTATGTTGTGCTGTGTTCATTTGCTTCGTTTTTATTTTAATGAACATTGTTATTCAACACTTAATTTTATTGTGTTAAAAGTAATTGCTCCATGGTAAATTAACCCAATTAAAGTAATTCAGCCAGGATATTGAACATTGCCTAGCTTGATTACAGACCATGCTCAGTGTAAACCCAGATCTCAATTTGACATTTACTCTCAAAGATCTAACAGGAATATGTAAACATTAATTAGAAGAGAGTTATGATGCTATCTGAATATTCCAGAAAATTCCTAAATTAGGAACGACTAGGGGTTAAGCTTTATTAAACAAAGGATTTATATCAATTAAATGTGTTATTTTTTACGCAAGTCCCCATTTTCCTACTATTAAATATTGTCCTTATAAATAAAACCATACTGTAGCAAAAAAGGAAGTAGACACAGGAAGGTTTTTTTTTAAAAAGTAGTTACATAAATCAGATTACAGCTATAGTTGAATGATTTAAATATGCCATTTTTACACTTGAAAGCTCTTTACACAGAGGGCACAGTGAGCCATTTGGGTCATGATGGTAAGATATTCAGTAGTTATCTAAATATCTCACTTCACTTGAAGGAATAGCTTGCTTTGAAACTGGTGTCATTATAGATGCATATGCTCTGGTGTGGAACACAAAAGGTGAAAAATATCCTGGCCTCTCTTTTCCATTAAATGAAGTCATGCACAGTAGTGCACAACTCATATGTAATGCACTGCAAAAATCACATTCTTTTTATTGAGAATAGTAGTTTATGCAGCAATGTCTATATTTCGTTGGGCTTTCAGTCTCAGTACACGTTTCGAACCCTGTGCTAATAATGTACTCAAGCAATGCTCACTTTACTACATGGCATTAGTTCAGTTCTGCCCGGAGCACAGTGGCACATCCCTAGACCAATGACACTCACCTTAACTCTGTATACACATGAGGGAGCTTTCATATACTTTAATCAAGACTCCCTCCACTGAGTCGGTTATATAACCAATATCCAACACTGGCCGTCGTATATTTACATTAAAAATAATTCAATGCAATTGCACTCTTCCATGGACACATTTATGACTTGAATACCATTTTTTTACACAGGGGGATTCCTGGGAAGAAATGTGGAACGATTATTGTGAAGGCAGAGGAGCTTAGCAACTGCAGGGTAAGAAGCTAATATTGATTGTTTGAAATTGGGTCTAATCTGCACCCTAGGGACGAATGTTTGTTTACGCTGAGCAGAGCTTGGCCACTATTACGCTGTCCTACGCCCTAAAAAGCTGTCTACCGAGACATTTTATTGACACCGTAGGCAACATTATGGTTCCTTATTGAAGTCTCACTTAATCTAAAACGGCGCACTTCTGGGATTCATGCAATCCCACAATGCACTGTGGTGAGCTCACTGAAACAATTGTAGAAGATGATGTAGACACATGAATCACACTATTAATGTTGCGTGTGAGATTTCGCCACATTCAATTGTCTACTGCAGAACAAGAGAGGATGGCTTTATAAAATAATAAAGGGAACGTATTTGCATGTATAGCACCTGGGGGGTGAATTCTGCCCATTTTTTCAAGATTTGATAACTTATTTAATTTTCTTGAAGGTTTTTCATCATTCAAATTTGGCTGGGTGGTTACTAACACATTTTTATATGGTGTGACAAACTGAGAACTGATTTTATATCAGACTTTACACAGATTTTATCTATGTAATCCTGAAGACTTCAGTTAGCTTCTTCACGAATCACGCCGAGTAGCTGTGGTCCAAATAAAGTATTTATCTTATCTGTGAAACACAACATTTAGTAATACCATGTGATGTGCCGCAAGAGCTCCAGCTGTGCTCACCCACAAACACACATAAATCCAGAAAGACCTCGGCATGGCCTGTGTAATTATGACATTTGTCTTTCACTACAGGGATCAATAGACCTTATCCCATTCCCTGTGAAGCATGACAGAAAGTGTATGTGTGCGTGCGTGTATGTGTGTGTGTACATGAATGCTTGTCAAATGGATTTTTCATTAGCTTCCTAAGACTTGTCATCCATGTACTGTAGTCAAGCATACTGTATGAAGGACAAACCAAGCTGTTAAACATTTACATAATGTTAAACCCAAAATTGTTCCTATGCTTCTAATTTGTACTTATATTTTATGTATATTTTATTTATATATATTTTATGTTATCTGCTAAATGCCCTATATTTGCCCTTTTTCGTGATTCTGAAACATTAACACCCTGCAGGAGTCTGTGATGATGCAATTTTGTGGCAACAAACTGGACAAAAAGGACTTCTTTGGAAAATCTGACCCCTTCCTGGTGTTTTACCGCAGTAATGAGGATGGAACGTAAGTAAAACACAAACAAACACAATGTTTCTTGCCTGCTACTGTACACACACTGCTCACAACATCAATGTTAAACTATATCCAGCACTAGGATTAAGTTATATTAGGACGTAAATACTAACATATCTTTATAAAAAACAACACTGGTGTGCATCTAAAGACAAAGCAATTGGAAAATCTTATGCAGCTGACTTGTTGCCTAGCTGCCTCATGAGGCAAAGACTTTGGAGACAGCTCCGGGAGATCACATTCACTGCACACGCATAAAATTGTAGGACATTGAAGGCAGGAAAGGATACATCTATGCGGCCTTTAAAAATCGACCTGATGAAGGTATCTCAGGAGACAGGAAGTAAAGAAAACATTGGATTTGGACGTGCCTTGATGCTTTCCTACCTTGAAATGCTGCATCCAGAGGGAACATTTCAAATCTTACGAACGCAGCCAATGTCTGGCTCATCTGACACACCTGATTCATGTCTTGCAGTTTCTTTTAATAAGCTGATGAGATGAATCAGGTGTGTCCGATGAGGGAGACACATAAAGACTGTGTCCGAAATCTTTAAAACGCTGCCTCTGAAGGCATCAAGGTACGTCCGAATCCAATGTTTGGTTTACTTCCTGTCACCTAAGATTCCTTTATCGTTTTGTCCCACAATTCTATGCATAGGCATGTGCGAGGAATGTGATTGGCCGAGCCTGGTTGAGTTTGAAAAAATAAAATGGTGGCCAAGAAAGCGGCTGAAGTACAAATGTAGTGCAAACACCTTTCAATTGCATTTCTAGGGAAAAATGTGTATTGTTGTTTTCAAATATGGGATTAGTTATTACAATGGTGCTCTCTGTTTATATTTCATTGAATTCCGTATGCTGCCCATGAAGGCTGTCTGAATACATTTCCCCTATGCAAGTCATTGCCTCATGAGACAGCAAGGCGAACACATGATAGAGAAGCCCTGCCAGAGGATCTGCCTTAGGTGTTTAACCACTGTGAACTTGCATAAGATAGTTCAACGCGTGTCAACCTTTGAATCACTAGAGTTATTTGCTTATAGAAATATGGCATATTATGCCTGTGATTTTAAAGATACTGTCTTTCCCCATTCAAGTAGATGGGACTTAGTCTTGCATAATATTGTGCAGCCGCTTGATAAAGGAAACATCGTGGGTGTGGTATTCCTGGACTTAAAGAGGGCATTCGATACAGTAAATCATAGTCATCTTATTTCAAAACTGTCATCTTATAACATGTCACATCAGGCACTATCATGGTTCGGGTTTTACTTACAGGGCCGAGAACAATGTGTAGATATTGATCATGTAAAATCTGCCCCATGTAAAATTAAGACCGGAGTCCCTCAGGGAACCATACTGGGGCCTGTTCTCTTCAACCTGCACGTGAACGAGCTGCCTGAAGTGTGTCCTGAAGATATAATACATTATACTTACTGTGTACATAGACAAGTTTTTTAGGGAAGATTTAGGGTTAGTGATGGGTCAAGAGTAAATTTATATGAAGATACTTTGAATGTAAGTACAATGTAACAACACATAGTTACGTTGTATAGAAAAAAAAGGACAGTGGTTACTTTGTAGTAAAAGGACACCTAAAATAAATCAGTTAACCAGTTTTCACCATGAATATAGCCATAGATTCTGGAATGGCTTTATGAATAAATAAACAAATAATAAACTATTAATGGAGGAAGGTACAGTGCTCAGTATGGCTGTTTAGCGTCTGAAATCCCGCATTCTGGAAAAAAGCTGATCATCAATTATTAAAGACTATTAACAGTAACATGCATTCGCATTTGGCAGACGCTTTTATCCAAAGCAACTTACAGTACATTACACATGACCTTTCACACTGTTAATGCATTGCTCAACGCGTGTCAACCTTTGCATCACTAGAGCAATTTGCTTATAGAAATATGGTATATTATGCTTGTGATTTTAAAGATACTGTCTTTCCCCATTCAAGTAGATGGGATTTAGTCTTGTGTGACTGAAATAGCTTCCCGGAGGCGTTGGAAATATGGCCGCAAAGTATAGAGACTTTCTTTAAAGGGACATTGTTATTTTACAGCAATTGTTAGTGAGTCACCATTGACTCACTTGTTTTGTTGTTGTTCAAGCTTTTGAACAGCATGCACATATCATGGTTTTAATTGCATCATTGATTAAAAAAATCAAAAGCAACAATGACAGGTTGTTCATTTCAGTTCTGTAAATAGGGCTGCGTTAAATATCAAAATATTGTGGATACATTATGTATGCCAATGACAATTTCTGATGGAGATAATTTGGTTGGTGAAAGCAACTCACTCACTCATGAATATTCAGCTTGAGATTAAAGAATTTGGATTGAATTTCTCTGTAAACAGGAAGTGGCTATCGACCTTACTTTTGTATTGTGACGTATTTGCATGCGAAAATGAATATTACACTAAATAAATAGAAGGCGTGGATTGCGTTTTTAACTCTTAATTGATTGGATTTAGAAATATAGGTGTTTCATTTATAACTCGTAGACAGTTTGAGGGGGCGGAGTTAACAGATGCTCCTGCCCAAGCTGAAGTCATCAGAGAATAATCGCCATAAAAGGGCGAAGTACGTACCAGATTTTGATTAACTTTTATGAGGGCACATGAATTAAAAAATATATAATTACCCACACAAATAAATTGTTTATAATGTACGTTGCAATATTACATAAAAAATAAGAATTGTCAGTTTTGATTAAATGGGCACTTTAAGTTATCCTTGCTCTTCTAAAAGCTTAAAGTAAATGCAGTGTAAATGCTGTCATGGTTACAGTTTTTTAAAATCATTGCAAATATATTGTTTAAAAAAAGAACGGTCAATGTTGTTGTCTGACCATTAGTTGGCTTCTGGTTTTAGGACCGTGACTGGCCTCAGACTACCTCACAGCAAAACATGACATTTTAAGACCATTTTTAAGCAACACTAAAATTGCCCACATACCTAAACCTCCTGAACCTTAAAAGGCTAAGAAAAACAGTGTGTGAGAGAAAGAGACAGAGAGAGAGAGAGAGAGAGAGAGCAAGTAAATACTGTAGAAAGAAAGGCCAGTATTGAGCTGTGTGCTGAGCCTGTAACTGAGCAATCCATTCATGTGTCTGTCCTTTAGAGAACAGAGTCCGTTTTTAAAGAAAATCCTGTGGCTGTGAGGAGTTGAGGGAGGTTTAGCTCAAGGGCCACTGTCTAAAAGTCAAACCAATTATGTCAAATATTTTCTTCGGTTTCTCAAGCAGCCCAGTTGATGCTGAGCAATATGAATGTCTAACAACATTACCGCTAGGATTCGTTTTCTATAATTTTACAGAAAAACTATCCCAAAGCTCCACAGTGATGAGTAAAGTAAATAAATAGCTTAACTTCATTTTCTGTTAAACATTTCTGTAGAAATTACAGTATTACTGGCAACTTACTGTAGATTTAAATTTATGTTACTAACTTGCAACAGTTTGTTTAAAGTTAAATGAACATTAAATAACAGCATCATGCAAAGCATTCTGGGAAGGAACCAAAATCTGTAGAAAAAGGTTGGTGAGGATTTCTGGTTCCCAGAATGCTTTGCATGAGGCTGTTATTTTAGTTTAATTCTGTAATAAAAATGTTTAATGTTCATTTTACTTTAAGCAAACTGTTGCAGGTAAGCTGCATAACTACAGCAAATATTTTACAGTGTAGGTGGATAGTATCCAGTAATGTTTTGTACACTGTCAAAAAGTACAGCTTTCCATCTTAAGACTTCATATTAGTACCGAAATTTCCGGTTGTTTTGGGAGATACGCCCCATTTTGAGATTGCCCTATCGTCAGTCTTTGAGACCTTTGAAGGCAGTAGTTTATTTATTTGTCTCATTTTTTTACTCATTTATGACAAGTCACTTGACTGATGGACAAAAAAGAAGCAAGGGCAACACTGTCATGACCGCAACCTTCCTAAAACTGATGCCATGAATCCGAGCGCGTCATTGAAGCCCAAGCCCTCTAAAATTTTCTGTGTTACAGGCAGAGGGAACAAAACACTTGCTGGTTTTAACCCTCTGCGCGCTAACAACCTCTCTAGTGCAAGGAAATGTCAGAGCCGCACGTATTACAAGCTCATGTGCGAGAAACAGTCCAAATCGTGCGCATTATAGGAGTAAGAAAAGAATGCAATGCACATGTTAATGTGAAACTATGATGATAATAATAATCATTGCTAACTATCGTCATGAAAGCCTGCTATTGGCGATATGTCTGACGATTGTTGATTACACGATACTATCTATCGGCACAACCCTAATTTCCTTTTAGAGTCATTTAACCCTTTAGATGCCCCACCAAGAAAAGGCATTTAAAATCATTTTTGTTTGCATTTCTTATCTCCTTACGTCGCTAGTTACCACACTCAATGTTGGGAGTACATATTTCTGATAATGAGCAAAATAAATTACAAGAATAATATTTTAGTTCAAATCATATCTAAAGCATATCAAAAACTACACTGAGCTAGCGTCACTTTATAAAATTAATGTATACAATGTTAACTACAGATCGGCTGCCAAACCTCCCTTCACATAGCAGTGATCCAAGATCGCCATTTCCACTTATCTTTAAGAAACCAAAAAGTTTGTTATTTTTGACGAAGTATTTGTTCCAGAGTTCAATTAAGCCACTAGCCAGCCATTAAATAAATTGAGACCAGGGAGGGTCCAGCAGGGGCCAGTGCCCCTGTGACAACAAGCTTGGACCCCCTTTTGCCCCCTCTAAATTTGGGGTGTAAAATTATTTTTAAAACATTTTTGCAATTGTTGTTTTTTACATCCGTAATTAGACAGTGGCATAAACATGGTATTTGGTCTGTTAATGCCTTTAGTGCAGAAAATGATACGACAAGAATAAGGTCTAAATGTAACTGGCCCTACTGGCCCCAGATTTGCCCCCCCCCCAGTTGAAATGGTCTAGATCCGGCACTGATGGAGACCGGAAGTTCAGATGTGTTACCATGACAAAGCGCATGTGTCCTATGAAATGGTCTATATTTGTACCTAATGGTAAATTGTGCAAATTGACGGCCAATGGAAACACTTCAATTTTTCAAAAACTTCCATATATATTGGCAAAAAACTTTTTGCATCAGGTGGTTTTTCAGGCATTTCAGAAAAGTTTTATTTTGACAGCTGGTTCATATATTTTGACATTAAAGCAACACTAAAGAGTTTTTGCTCTTTGCTCCCCCTACAGGTTGGAAGCGGAATTGTCCATTACCACTGTCGTAAATAATTTAGCCTGCTGCAGCAAAGCTGGCTCTGATTGTATTGTAGGTCTGCCGTAAAGCAAGTTTTTGTAGTTTTCACTCGAACTACAGGACCGCGACCCGACGGTTGGAAACTTCTTTAGTGCGGTTTTGGCCGATAGAGGGCTGCAAAGTGAATGTGAAAGTACCGTCCACCCTGTTTCGAGTGGACGAATGACTGAAACTTTTTTGGAAACGTTATTTTAACGTAAAAAAAGTCTTTAGTGTTGCTTTAATGTATTGATAAATAAATTTAATCTAATAAATGTATTACCTGCATGAAAAATAAAACCTTCTATTTCAAACAGTTATATTACAATAATATGTTAACCAATTTCCTTTTGTCTTACAGATTCACAATTTGCCATAAAACAGAGGTGGTGAAGAACACACTAAACCCTGTGTGGCAGGCCTTCAAGATACCTGTCAGAGCCTTATGCAATGGTGATTATGACAGGTATGGACTAAAGAATATTATATATATTTTTGTATTTATACATGGAAATATACATGAATACTTAATTCTGATTGGTCAGTGGCAAAATACAGACATTGAAGTACTATAAATGGTAGTGTGATCATCTTGACCGATGCAGGTTAATACTTACAAATAAATGTAATATAAATATTTATATTATTTAATTATATATATATATATATATATATATATATATATATATATATATATATATGAAATTATATTTACAACTGTGTGTTTGTCTGGTTTAAAGTTTATGTCTTGGTGTTGTGTTCAATAATTTACTTGTGGCAATAACTGTGCAATAAGCGGGATAATATAGAGAGGACCACAACCGAATGCAGAGGGATCTTTTATCACCCTGAAGGGGTTTATTATTGGCTGGCTGGTTGTACATAACCCCCGTTTTTCATTTGCTGGGTTGTAGAAAATTGGTGTTTTGTGTTGTAGAAAATTACTTTATATTTGCTATGGGATATTAGTGTGTTTTATTTGGTTGTGGTAATTTAAAATATTTAAATAAGCATATTTAAGTTCTGAGAAATGTGTATGTTTTAACCATGTGTTAAAAATCTGTTTTTTGTTGGGTTAAAGTTAGTAATTTTCAATTTCAATATATAATCACAAACATCCTTATTTGTCCATAAACTATTTCAGAGTCAGGGGTTACAGTTACAGGAATATCAGCTAGCCGTATAGTAAGTCAAAGAGACCCAGCGTAGAGGGAAATCCTAAGTGCAACATTTCAGCATATCTCAGAAGCCTCCATCAGGAGTGCCTCCAACAAGACTCTTGCAGTGTGGTGATAAATCAGGAAGCTTCTGCACAGTAGCGGTACTCTCGCTGATGATCATCGATTGGTGCCGTGGCAGACTCTCCCACACAATGCCGTGGCTTTATCTCTAATTGAACATGTAAAAAACGAAAGAGAGGGCACGTCAGAAAGAAAAGAAGAGTGCTGGGCAACCAGGGGAGTCTGGGATGCCAGATAAGCCACCACACACACTCTAATAAAGAACCGAGGAGTGTCTTGTGATGATAACACTGAGAATAGATGCTGAGGGATGTTGTGGGGATTGGGTTCTTGTAAGTAGTGCTCAGTTAAAGCTCTGTGTAATTGACAGAGCTGTTCGGTTTGAACTGCGCAAGCTCATCACATGCTTGTCGCTTTGAGGATAGTAGAAGTAATTATTTACTGTGAAATACACTAATCAATGTGAAAAAGTTAGATTAAAAGAAAAGTAGACTGATTTTAGAGATGATAGAAAGGCATTTGCTAAAGTATGTTTGTTGCTATGTGAATGGCAGGGTGTTTTAGATGGTTGTTAGGTCATGTCTACTAGTTTTTGCTAGGTGGTTGAGAGGTTAGAAGTGTTGAGTGCAACTGGCTCAAGTTAAGAGAGACTATCATCAAGTCTTTTAGATTAGTAGTTCTCAACCCAGTTTCATGACTTTTTATAAAATACATTAATTCATCATAATGCCTGTGTACTTAAACCTCATAAAAATAAGGCTATTAACTTATACCACCACCACCATTGCATAATTGAATATGTTTTATTTAATTGAAATGTTAAGTTTTGGAATGTTTTATTTGTTAAATTTTCTTTGGGGGGGCATAAAGGGATGCACCGTAAACAAGGGGGGCCGCATGGTAAAAAGTTTGAGAACGATTGTTTTAGATGTTCTGGTCTTGATGCGCATGGTCTGTATTACACTCATATACTATTATGTAGGGTGTTTAAAAGGTTCTTAAACAATGCAAAAGAGGAACTATTTGTGACCCTGTACCACAAAACCAACCGTAAGGGTCAATATATTGAAATTGAGATTTATACATCACCTGAAAGCTAAATAAATAAGCTTCCCATTGATAAATGGTTTAGGATTGTTAGGATATTACAATATTTGGCCATTGTAGTTACCTTCGTACAACTTTTTGAAAATCTAAAACATCAAAATATTGAGAAAATAGTCTTTAAAGTTACCAAAACGAAGTTCTTATCATCTGCTTCCACGCATAAAAATAAAATTTAGATTTTTTTACGAAAGGAAATGTACAAAATAGAAACATGGAACTTGATCTTAACATAATATCCTAATGATTTTTGGCATTAAAGAAAAATTGATCAATTTGACCCATACAATGTATTTTTGGCATTTGCTGCAAATATACCTGTGCTTACTTACTAAGGTTTTGTGTTCCAGGTTCACAAATTTGGTTAAAAAAGAACCTTTCAGTCAAAAGTTTAAAATATTTTTTTTTTCAAAATTTAATCTAAAAACCTTTATTCATTACAAAGAACTTTTTGTGAAACAGAAAAGTTCTTCAGATGGAACCATTAGTGGCGGCTTGTGACTGCTCATCCAAGGGGCGCTTATTCAAAATATGCGTTTGTTGCGTCATGTGAACCATGTGCATCACGTGTTTTGTCAAAATAAGTGCCTGCTGTACTCGCGTCAAGACTGTTTATGATAAAAGAGACGCTCACGTTCACAAAATACATGCAAGAGACTCCCTAAACAGTAAACTCTTGTTACGCATGAGATTATGCGAGTATCTGGCAAATGCAAGCGTCTCTTTTATCATAAACCCTTTAGACGCGTCTGCAGCAGGCTCTTATTTTGACAAAACAACTGATGCACACAGGTTCACTCTACACGCAGAACACATATTTTGAAAAAAGGAACCACACACATGACGGGCTACATACATGTTGTGACGAACTTCGCATTGTGTGCCCATGAAAAAAGAAGTCACCGGCCACCACTGGAAACAGCCAAAATGGTTCTTCTATGGCATTGTGAAGCACCTTTATAGTGCAGATGTTGTAGCTGATGGTTGCATTTTCCAAAAAATGCATGAATATGCAAATGCAAGTATGCCCTGAAGTACTTGAGTTGCTGTCTTTTCATGAAGTGCTGAAATGTCAATCACTTATCCATTAAATTATTTAGGTTAATTTTCTTAAATATTACATTTACTTTACATTTACTACTACAATACATTAAATATTCAGTGTTGTTATCCTCATAATCGGGTTCATTTGGCAAAAGTGCATTTATTTTAAATGATCAGATCACAAATATCAGACCCAACAGGTGTCCCAGCCGAGGCAGCTGTAAAAGCTTTAGACCTGAACGCACACAGGTTGGACATTTGGTTGTCTGGTTTTATATTTTGTTAGCTATTAAGTTTTTACAGTCATTGTGCTTTGCAATCAACCACTTGAACAAATGATAAACAACCATTATTTCTCTAAATTAAAAGAAAAACACAAATGAATGTGGTGTAAATTAACTCTCTTTCATCATAGATAAATTGATGTTGATGTGGGATTGTAGTCACATATACACACTACAGTTTATGTTGTTCAATTTAGACCAAGTAGAACCAGTTTAACAAATTCTCTCTCTCACACACACAGAACGATCAAGGTTGAAGTATATGACTGGGACCGAGATGGCAGGTAATGAATTGTAAACAGTCACTGCATCTAACATCCATTAATTCATCATGTGTGTAATGGTAGCTGAAGTGTTATCAAAGTAAAGCAGAAAATAAGTGTGATACAGACACACGCTTATGACTATAGTGGACAAAAGTACACGTTTGCTATATTTGAGGTAAATGCGTTGAGTCTGTAGAGTGCATAGAGCACAACAGTCAGGTTTCAAGGAAGTAAAATATAGAGAAATCAATACGCAATAACGCATAGCCTTATTTAGGTAAGGAGCTAACTTCAATCTGGAAGATCCACCAATCAGAAAAGGCACTGTTACTATAGAAACAAAACTTAATGCAGAAGGGATCAGCATTGATTGTTTACCCCCAAGAAGCATGTTGAACTATACATACATATATATTTGAATGGGATTATTAAGCAATAAATCGAAAGTATTGTTTTCATACTTATAATCAGTTACTGTCAATCAATGTTTTTGTATTGTGTAACTGTTTTTGTTTTTATTGAACACGCATTTATTATTAACTACATATTTGCCTCAATTAACTTTTAATTTACTGCTTAACTTAAAGGGGACTGCTTAACTTAAAGGGCTTTAATTGGTCCCCAGTTCTTCTATCAACATAGAAAATTTGGGAAAAAAACAGTATCTTAGTTTTGGTAAACCATTCTCTGCAAGCATGTAAAAAAAGTGATTAAAATCTGGCTCTCTGGTCCTTAAATAAATGATCTACATGTTAAAATAAATGATCTATATGGTATTTTGAGCTAGAACATAAATACTCTGGGGATATTCAAATATTTATTTGACATCAGGAAATGTCCCCTTTAATAAGGTAGTTTTTGTAGCATTAAGGTATTGGGAAGGATTAAAGGGGCCATGGCACAAGACTTTTTTAAGATGTCAAATAAATCTTTGGTGTCCCCAGAGCACATATGTGAAGTTTTAGCTCAAAATACCACATAAATAATTTATTATAGCATGTTAAAATTGCCACTTTGTAGGTGTGTGCAAAAATGTGCCGTTTTGGGTGTGTCCTTTAAAATGCAAATGAGCTGATGAAATTCAAACACTGATCACAATGATGGCGGTTTGTTGCAATTAAAACTCAATTGTGCTTTTCTCTGCACTAAATGGCAGTGCTGTGGTTGGATAGTGCAGATTAGAGCTGTAATCGGGCCTTAAAAGTTAGGCCCGAAATGTCAGGCCCGAAATGTCCGGAGCCCGACAGAATGCAGCCCGAACCCGAACGTACATTTAGATTGACAGCTATTTAAAAGCCCGAACCCGTTTACAGCCCGACATTATTTAAATGTGCGCACACACACAGCTTTTGTCAAGAATGAGAAATTTACACAGGTTTTAACATTATTTATTCATGACTAATAATCTACACGCACTTGGAAGTTGAAACAAAGAAATAAAATAAGTCATCTGTAACATTGTAACATCTTATTCTAAATAGGCTTATGCAATACACTATAAATATGCCAATAAAATTATTATTTCTTAACGAATTAAATTAAGATAATACATTCTGAATTAAGATGGGTATTTGGCAATAACAAAATTAAGAGAAAGGCTCCGCGGGATTTGCGTCGGCACTTCTCTCCATTACTGCCAACATTAGTCTATATCCTCTGTCTAAATTATGTATTTAAGACTCGATTCATATTTAGTTATACATTGAAAAACCTACTCACCAAGATTAGGCTACATGTTTTTGATGAGGAAAATCATTAAATCCAATCCACTGTAAATGAATTCAGCGTGATCCTGCGCTACTGATTGAACTTGACCGCTCATTTACCTCACAAAGCCGGAGCGCAAGCCCGAGCCCGCCCCGAGCCCGTGTAAAATGTTAGAAAGGAAGCCCGAACCCGCCCGAGCCCGTCGGGTCCCGACGGGTCCCGTCGGGTTCGGGCAAAGATCTTCAGCTCTAGTGCAGATTAAGGGATGATATTATTATAATAAGAGCTCCTTATGACATCATACGGAGAGCCAAATTTCAACTACCTATTTTTTATGTGCTTGTAGAGAATGGTTTACCAAAACTAAGTTACTGGGTTGATCTTTTTTCACATTTTCGAGGTTGATAGAAGCACTGGGGACCCAATCATAGCACTTAAACATGGAAAAGTCAGATTTTTATGCCATGGCCCCTTTAAGGAATGAAGAATGTGGTCATACAATAATATGTGCTTTACTAGCAAACAGCCAATATGCTAGTAATAAGCAAGCTAATAGATAATATCTTGTTAAAAGTGAGAATAGGTCCCCCTACAAAAGTATTGCTGAAAGATTATAGGAGCAGGCAAGCTAAATTATAGGGACATGAGCCCTAATTTTTGTTTCTGATTTAAATGAATATTAAATCTGATAGCATAACCTATAAATTCTAATTTTCAGTGTCTCAGTCAGCTTCATGCGAATATACATATTTTACATATTCATCTTTGTTAACTCATCTGCGTGTGGAGTTTGTTATATATTTATATCAGCACACCAGTGTTTTAGAACAGAAATAAAACTCAATCAGTCACTTGACGTCTGCATTGCATTTAGATAAATCATTAAACTCATTTTAATGGATTTTGAGGCTGCTTCGATGAAAGATAATAAATCACTTTTTATAGCAATTATAAAAGTCTGAGTGCTGATTGGAGATCAGGAATTTATCTGAGCCAATACAAATTTGACTCAAAGTTCTCCATGCTGACAGATGTGTGTTTGTGTGTGTGTGTGTGTGTCTGTACAAAAAGTCATGACTTCATTGGAGAATTCAGCACAAGTTACAGAGAGCTATCAAGAGGCCAGTCACAATTCAACGTGTATGAGGTAAGCTGACGTTCTGTCAAGAGCGTTGTCTCAGTGGTTTTTGAAATACTAGCATATTATTTTTTCTGAAGAACTGTAACAAAAATGCTGCAACTTCTGCTTTACAATGTGGCAGATTCAAAAACAAACTGAACTGAAATGTTTACAAAAAGTGGTTGTTGATTTTTTTAGAGTAGGTTTCAGAGTTTGTATAAACAGTTTAAACTAGCTGCTTATTATTTTATGTTGTTTAGATTGTTATATAGGCTAATAATTTGTGCAACAAATATGAATCATATAAGTAAATATTTATCTCTTTGTTTGAGATGAGCTGGCAGTAATTAAAGGTAATAAATAAAGTGCTCTTGCCTGTTTTAATACAGTATGTCTACACTCATGAGAGTGTTTGTGTGCGTGACTGTGTGTTGGCGTTTAAGTCTTCAGAAGGAGCCATCCAATGGCAAATAGCAAAATTAGGGCTGTTAAGTTAACAGCATTTATTACATTTTATTAAAGGGTTAGTTCCAATCCTTGATTTTGATTGGTCAATAGGTGTGCTTTATTCACGATAAAACACTGCTATGACCGCTTCACCCAACGGTTCTGCTTATTACTGCACCCTTAGCAACACCCTTAGCAACCACACATATCGGTTTGTTGTTTTTATTTGAGCTTTCATGCATATTACACATTTATGGTCAGGGACTATTTTTTCTAGCGGAAGGAATGCTTTTTATTGATTTAAGTTCATGAAAGTTGCACTAATATTTTTTTTACTTTAATATTGTGTGGTAACCGTTTTATAAAAGCAATGAGGTACTTGAGGCAAGTGCTGTATCGTGAATAAGTAACGGCTGAAGGGGTTGCAGGCACTCCGCTTCACGTCGTGCCTAACAACGCCCTTCAGCCGTTACTTATTCACGATACAGCACAGCCTCTCATACCTTATTGCTTACATAATAGTTATGGGGGAAAATAACGTGGTTACATTTTGAACACACCCGATCAAGCCAGTGCTGCATAGTAAAGGTGTAACAATACATCATTATGGATAAATACATACATTTTATTTCTAACGATCTGATGCATCGATGCCACACGTGAAAAATACAAAAAACGATTTGAGGTACCTTTATTTTGACACTCTCCACGTTCTCATTCCTTGACGTAAAGTCCATCTACGCATTTCCACCAAAGGGAGCATTTTTGTTTATTTTCATCTGCTAGTGTGAGCAAATGAATGCAATGCAGCAACAAAGTGGTTGTAGCAGCGAAAACACAGCGAAAAAGAGACAAGCGTGTGTTTAGCTCCTGAACATGTTGATCAGTTACTAGCTTTATTTTTTTATTAATTTATTTTTCAATTTTTCAATACTGAAAGACTTTGACTGTTGCCATCATTAGCATGATTTTATGTGACATTTTGCCCCTAATTTGTCATCATGCATTAATTAAATGTAATTAAATAAAATTAAAAATGTAACTACTTAACTAGGCACGTAATATAAAAATATCGGCAAATTAATTGAATTGGATCGAAACGTAATCACATAAAATAAGCGTTTGATGTATCGGCAAAATCGCTGGTGGAGAAAATTGTTTTTGTATCGAATCGTAATCGAACGTCTGACATACTGCATAGTCACAAAGGTTTATCATTTTACATGCTTTCAGGCCTTGCCAATTTAAATATTTAAACACAAGACGCAAAACAAATTTTATTGCAGCGCTCACACGCTGTTTATTAAGTTGTGTGTGTGTGTGTCTAAAGCCAGGGTCCAGAAATCTTCCAAGGCTTCAGACAATGCACAAATGATACATCCAAAACGTGGGTGTGTCCAGTGGCAGCTTGTGACTGTTCAGATAAAATAAGTGTTCGCAGTGTCGGTTGTGTTGCTCTTGTTTTCAAAATATGTGTTTGTTGCGTCATGTGAACCATGTGCATCATGTGTTTTGTCAAGATGAGTGCCTGCTGCACACACGTCAAAAACATTTATAATAAAAGAGACGCTCACGTTCACAAAATACACGCAAGACACTCCCTTAACACTTACCTCTGATTACGCATGAAATTATGTGAGTATCTGGCAAATGCGATTGTCTCTTTTATCATAAACCCTTTAGACGCATCTGCAGCAGGCACTTATTTTGATAAGACACATGATGCACATAGGATCACTCGACGCGCAGAACACATATTTTGAAATTACGAACAACAGATATGGTACATTTGACAACCCTACTTTATATAACACAAATGCTTTAATTAATAAGTAAATATAAAACAGATTTATCTTGCTCATTAAATAAAAAAAGTTTGATGTATTATGAAGGCATACTTTGACATTCACAACCCTTCTTCAGAAGTTTTCCAGCATTTTATATTATCCTCTTTCAAATTTAAACAGAAAAGTTACATTTCTGTTCAGCAAAAAAAAAAAAAAAATTGGTAGAGAAAAGTGCTGTATATTGACAAACTGCATGATGATAATATTTACATTTGGTTACATCACATTGTCAGACAAATTTATTCAACGCAGGAAGTTCAAATACCTGCATTGCCTGGTATTTAAACTCATGACCTGTTGGGCATTGCTTGCAACCACCCTTTACCAATAAGGAGCTTTAAGGAACACCTACAGTATTGTACCATAGTTTTGATTTGCTAAATAATTATAATCGCCCACTCTCTCCACACAGGTCATAAACCCCAAGAAGAAAGGCAAGAAGAAAAAATACCTCAACTCTGGAACAGTAAGCAGAGACTTTTTTATGACTATTTGTTGTAAGTGTGAATTTTGGTAATGATGCTGCAAAAGTGGTATTTTGACAGCTGTTCAAGTCAGTGTAGCATTACAAAATGTTTGTAAGTTCTTGTGAATTTGGACAGTACAAAGAATAAATAATTATTCATTTTAAATGTTTCCAAATAATTTTTGTTCTTCTTTTTATTTTTTTTTATTTGACATTTCTTGTTACTTTTGTTTGGCTACTTATCATAATAGTTTTACTACATATTGTACTTATTGTAAATGTATCTAATGAAGCATAGCATGTCACCTTAACTGAGATCCTTATAATAAAGACTGTTCTGATAAAAATATAAAAAAATATGCCATCTGACAACTACTTCTATAAAAGCTACTTTAAATATTGAGTTGCTTATAACTTAGCAGTGCATTAAAAAAAAAATCAAAAGTTTTGGCATATACCAGGGCCTATTTGTTTTTACTATATTTACCAATGTCCATTTTTTTTTTAGGTTACGCTCCTGTCATTTCTTGTTGACACTGAAGTTACCTTCCTAGACTATATCAAGGGCGGGTGAGTCATGTTTGCTCTTTCTTTTATAATTAGCCTCAAAGGGAAACCTCACACAGCAAGTGCGTGTGGAAAGCAAAACGACAGATCGCAGTAGTCGTCAGGTCCTTGTTTTAAGTGCTTCTGGGTAATTACACAGGCGGCAGAAATGACAGACTTCATACGAGCAAGTCGGACACCATGAGTGATCTAGTCCATTCATGGCAGATGATAGATGAAGCTGTGTTGCTAATCTTAGCACAGGTTGTTTGAATGTATTGGTATGTGTGTGATGAAATGTGAGCTATGCTGCCTGTCGGTTTTAGAGGGGTGGGCAGGGTGCATCCATGCATGGCAGATCGCACGCCCACGTTGAGCGACGGTTTTCATTATGGAGGTAAGAGGGAGGCTGCAGTCACATAACATCACCAGGCATCCATTCTAATAACATCTCTGTCCTTATAGGCTGAGCTGGTCAGTGGCAAAATGTCAGTGCACTCGAACTGAATTCGTCTATGGCAATAGTTCCTATAATTGTATTTATCAATATCATTCAAATTGAAAGCAAAACTGAAACGTAAAAAGAATCTATTCACAAGCAAAATCTTATGGGATAAGTATGTCAATGGAAAACACATACCTACCCAAATGCACACAGATGCACTATTTTTGTAAACTCCCTAAGCGTTTTTTTCTCAGCAGTAATGGCTGATGTTTCCTGTGCGTGTTATTGTGTGAATGACTAGAGTGGAAAGTTGTGTACGGCTGTAAATGGATTTTTGTCGAGAACTCTTTTACATTACGTAAGGGAAGTCGTGTTTTCGGTTTTCCTATTTATGCACATTTTCCTTTCCATTTTCCTCGCGTTATAAAAGCTTCTCTGCACCTGTTGGCTGTCGCAATTTGAGGCACTGTTAGTGTAATTCTGCTTGACAGTGTTTGTGCTGTAGCCTCCAGCGAAATACTCCAACTTGGTGTGAGCACATACCGGTTTGGAGAAAAAGTTATTGTTATAGGTACAGTACTTGCATAAGACCATATTTCAATGCAACAGTTCAATGGCGCGTAGCCAACGTACAAAAGTATGTAAATGTAATAAGGAAGAATACAATAATCTTGTGTGAAGAATGAGTTTAAAATATGTGTCAAGACCAAGTGTGCCACACAAGTCCTGAAATGTAAAGCCAAAACGTCTCGATCGCCCCTCAGTGACTGGTCCTAAACCCCGCCTCCCCCATGTTATTTAATGGGATTTGAGACCAACTAAACAATTTAATTACACTTCAATTATCTTTTTTCCGAAGCTGGTTTCTGTCATTTACTGTAGTTTTATCATGCTGATGTGGTGTCATGTCATGATTGACAGCTGTAATATGCGCATTATGCGAGAGCGAGGGCGGTGCCTTGATATTGCGGCTTTATTTCCTGCTCACTACTGCAAAGGACTGGTCCTGAAATCGCTATTGCGCAGACACAAAACCCAAGATGTCAGCGTCATATCGGGACACTGGCGGCTTCACTTTTCACCAGTGGAAGAGAGCGAATGGGCGTCATCCTATTATTTTTTTACAGTCTATGGTCAAGACCTACAGTACAAAAACTAGTTAGAACGAGTAACAACAGCTGGGTCTTTGTAAGAAGTTATTAGAGTGTGGTTTCAGTGGTGATTTTGGGTAGTTTTTTTGAAAAATGTTCAATTGCTCATCAATGTCACTTTTGGGGGTGGCCGGACAAATATTACACTGCATAAAATGACTTAGTATTTTTGTATTGTTTGTAGTACACATATCAAAAAATTCTTAAATCAGGATTAATTTTCTTGATGAGCAAAATTACCTAAAATAATAAGTCTAATTTTAGACAAAAATATAAAATTTAAGCGAATGTGTGCTTAAACATTTTCTTAAAATTTTCTTGATTTTTTATTAAAGAGTAACTAAACCCTAAACCAACTTTTTTTAGTTAATGATCTGTAAGAATGATGCTTTATTAGTGCTGTTCATTGATTTTAGTAAGTTTTTTGACATTTGGATATAAAGTGTTTCAATACTACAATATATGGTGTAAAAACGTCTGAGTGCTGCCCTCTTCAGGTTGAACGGTGGCTACTGCAGTTGAATTTTCCTATTGGATGTTGGGTCCAAGAAATGACTCGTGACGTAAGCAGGATCAAGCTCACCACGCCCTTGTTACGATCTCACCACACACTTAGTTCGTCCCCTTTATCTCCGTTGGGATCTGCCCACTTTTCTTGCATTTTTCAAATATTGCAGTGGGTGGAGTCAGGCTCTGACCAGGGGTTTAGTTACAGTTTAAGTGTTTAAGAAAAAAGTAAACTTATTTCAAATCTTTTTTCTTACACCGTTTGCATATTTTTTGCTAGTTTAAGGCACAAATTCACTTAAATTTGATATTTTTGTCTAAAAACTAGACTTATTTTCTTAGGTAATTTTGCTCACCAAAACAAAAATCTATCTTGATTTAAGAATTGTTAGATATTTGTACTGAAAAAAGACAAAGTAAGAAAGACCATTTTTCCAGTGTATTCAACAACCAACCGGTGCATTGTTCAATGACTGATAAACAAAACAGAAGTATCATAGCAACCAAAGAGCTCAGCTGAAAAAAATGCTTTTCAGTCACGTTTAAACGCCTTGTGTACACGCCCCCTAAGCTTCTTCCTGGGTTAGTGACATCACAAACCCCCAAATTTACACATGGCGAGGCCATGTTAGGCTGCTTTTTTATGACAACTCATGTTTGGCTCTGTTAGCCAGTTAGCTAAATGTAAATTCATACTGACAAACGTCTACAAAGATATTTAATATTAATAAAATGGGTCACTGGTATTGATATAAATGGGGGAAATCACATCGATCAATATGACCGCACTAAGGGGCGATTCACATTTCGCATCTCTTGCACGCTGAAGTTCGTTATTTCATCTCAACTTTTCAGAATGCCGCAAGCACACTACAGGTCATGTGACAAGAACCAACCGACAGTCGCGTTTTAGATGCGAAATGTGAACCGCCCCCTCATCCTGCCTTACAGTTAAGAGAGACAATTATTAACCATTATAAAAGGCAGTATATAAAAGGTCTTTCCATTTCAAGACCTGGAGGCGTTTTTAATCCAACCAGTGAACTTCAAACGTGTCATCAGTGTAAATTATTCTTCATTCATAGCGTTCACTCATATGATCCAACATATTGTTCAAACATTTTTGATACTGAAACACTGACTTCGGAAACTTTTCCTGGACGATACTTTATTCAATACCAAATTTGATTAAATTTGGTTTTTTTTAAATTACGTTTACAGCTCACATCAAATAAACTTTGTACATATTCAATGACTCTCCTGAGCCAATGCACAAAGGAACACATGTAACAACCACAATAAATAAGTGGAAATAGTTTTTTTATTAAACTTTGAAATTGTTTTCAGTGCAAAATAGTACAAACAAGTCAGTATGTGAAGCTCCCTGCCGCATACTTAAGATACTTCAGCTGTTTTAATAAAAAAAATTACATGTTTGGAGACAGGAGACAAACCAGCCCAGTCCTGACTGCACCTTTATTTTTATGAGTGTAGAGAAATTATGAATACGGCTTGTAGAAGTATGGATAAATGAATAAAGTAGTCTGTCTCTGCTTCAGATTAGCCTAGGCTAATGAATGTAGTCATCTGTGGTTGGAAAAAAATGGGTATCTGTTATCATAGTTAATATTGTAGTTTGGAAAGTATGTTGGGATGAAATACTTTAACCAACATGCAGTTATTTAACTTGTTATATCCACCCAAAACTCCATCATTCCAAAGGCAGTTTCCCCCTTCACCACTGCTCTCGTCCTCCCTCATCATGTCTTTCTTTGGCATCCCTTTGGCAGTGATTGACACTACTTTTGGAGTGCGCCTCATTAACAGCTGGAGATGCTTTCAGAGAGAGACCACCAATGTGATCAAGAACAATCCAATCAGTTAATTGGTATTAGGGAGCCCTCAAGGAGTAAAACTTCACAAGCATCTGCACTCGTAAATTACAGCATTGTGTGGAGTTATCTCAAAAGACAGCTGTTGTCAGTCATGTTTGCTTGTTTGGCGGGGGATTTCACAGCCTGGAATGAGCCTTGCTAACAGCTGTTTTTACATCATCATGGGGAATAGCTTCACACATTTAGGATTTATTAGCTTTATGGGCAGAGCCGGCCCAGCCACTAAACGACCCTTGCAATTGCAAAGGGCCTCGTGGCCAGCAGAGGGCCCCCTAAAGTCACTTAGCTAGTGGTTGAAAAAAATCATTCATCAAAAGTAACATAAAATAAATATTCATTATTTATTATTATGGCAATGTTAAAAAGGCTGTTACTTGTTATTATAGTTATTATGAAAGTTCGCTAATAAATAAGATCTCTTTCTTGCTGAGATTGATTGACACACAACATCCAGCGCAGCAGCCAATCAGTGCCCGCGATCTATGTGCAGGCGAGCATCCCGCCCACAGAACGCAAAGTTGAGTTGAGCCAGATCTGATACAGACGCAAACTTTTTCTGTTGCTTTAAGGACAATTTCTTTAATGTTATGTGTGTTTGTGCGTAAATGAAAAGTAAGTGGATCTAATTTGACTTCGGTAATGACCAAACCTGTGTTCTGTTTGACTTCTCTTTCTTATATTTGCCATCATAACGTGAATTGGTATATTAAGCTTAATAATTAATATTTAAACGGTTTAACGTGGTAAATTAATTCTGTTACGCTTATATTTCACGTATGCCATTGTCATTTCTACATATGTATGTCATTAGTGTAATTATATTGTTAAACGTCTGAATTTAAAGTGTTTTATGTGTAAGAGTAAACAAACTCATGCGCATATGCGTGGTGGTACATGCCCAGACAGCGCACCGTTGTTATACCACCTGCTAGCCTTTGCAAAAGTGTATAATGTCACTGTTCAGTGTTTAATAATTAAACTATAGCAATGCATATGACATACAGTAGCCAGCTTTGTTAGATTAATGTTATGAATGCAATGTTAATTGTTAATCTTTAGTTATTAATATTATTTGCAAGTGAATTGTTATTATCCACAAACCTATGTTTGTGTCAGATTTTGCTCATCTCAAACAAGCCTATTAACTTTTGTTATGCTATTTACGTAAGGGATAATAGTGAGGCGGTTCTTATAGCGAATGTTAGGTACTATTAACCTTGTTTGTGATGTTTTAGATATTATTGTTAATTTTGTTTATTTGAAAAATTTAAACATTTAAGTGTTATATTTATTATTTTATATAGGGGCGGTTTCCCGGACAGGGATTAGACTAGTCCTAGACCTAAACACTTTTAAGAGCTCTCCAAACTGAAAACGACTTGCACTTACATACCTTAAAATACATCAGTGCCCTTTGTTTTACCTTAAAATGCACACAGGTAATGTTTTTAGTAAGGCATGTTTGTTCAAACTAGTTATATTTCCTAATTAAACTAAGGCCTACTCCTGGATTAAGCTAATCCTGGTCCGTGAAACCACCCAATAATATTTTATTTAAATGTTATTCTATTTACTCTATTTCGTTTAAATTATTCATAGGCTGTTGTTTGTGCCTCTTAAACTCTGGTGTCAATTAAAAATGTTTCTTTGATGGTCAGTGAAAAGTCTTTTTATTCAGCAAGTTCATCAGTGTGTGTTTGTTGCACTGCACTGCCATTCAGTTCAGTAGGTGGTATCATATTTTTCTGTTAGACATCAAACATGGAACTCAAATCAAGAACTCAAGGGGGCAGTTTCCCTGAAAGGAATTAAACTAGTCCTAGACTAAAATAAAAGAAGGCTAAGAGCTGTCCAAACTGAAAAAAGCTTGTACTGACATATCTTAAAATACACCAGTGCCCTTTGTTTTGCCTCAAAATCCACACAAGTAATGTTTTTAGTAAGGCATTTTTGTTAAAACTAGTTATGTTTTCTAATTAAACTAAGGCAGAGTCCTGTCTTAAGATATTCCCTGTCCGGGACCACCCCAAGGTCTTTTATTGTCATTCTGTAGGCTACATGTTGCCACATAAGAACGAAATACGTACTCAGGACCAGCAATGTAAAAAAGATCATTAACATACAGTATACATAGAATAATTAAAACATAATTTAATAGACATATTTTAAAAAAAATAACATAGTAGATATAATATGTGCAGTATAGTTATAAGGTAGTCATTGCTTTTCTTTAGGCCTTACTTAAAACGGTCAAAGGGGCCTCCGACCAAATTTTGCTTAGGGCCCCCAAAGGTCTAGGGCCGGCTCTGTTTATGGGGTTGAATTGGAATTGGCTAAATGCTCTTACTAACAATAAATGATTGTTTGACTATTGTTTTGTTATTGTTTCCAGTGTCCTTTATGTGACCCTGTCTCTGAAATCCAGGCTAAAATCTCATAAGCTATTTATGAGATTAGGAGCATCAAAGTTTGATTTCGCTCATCAAAGTCTTTGACATGACCTTACTCAGTCAATATTAAAGATTGAATGTTCTTGATCATTTTATGTAGAAAACAGTAAATCACAAAAAACCATATAGCTGGGCAATATGTGGCTGTGATGTAGCATTTTTTATCCTAAATTGCTGAATCCCGGGAAGTTCCACACATCCAGATGGACAGTGTCCCCTTAGCTCTAGTCAACAACATCTGTCCTCTCCCATGGTTATGTCACAAGACATTTCTACAGTCACCAGCTCATGCATACAAAACAGCTTATCAGCTTTTAAGAGTCCTTGGAGAAGGAAGTCTTTCGCCCAAAAAAGAAAGCTGTCTTGAACTTGAAGTGACATCTTTGTCATAAAATGCTTCTTTGCAGAGTAAAGGAATATTTCTAATTTTACATTACGGTAATTTACATTTAAAACAATTTCATTTGTAAAGATAGTAGATTTAGAAATTATACTACTGTATATGGATATACATAAAGGTAGTGTGTGTAAATTTTAGTGATTCTTGCGAATTGCTACCAACAGCTCACCTCTCAATTTAAAATGCATATGGAAGCCACAGGACAAACATTTCGTCGTCTGAGACAACGTAGGGATGAAACCGGGTGTGCCTCGCTTTACTTGAAAAGTGAGAAGACATCTGAAGCTGCTGGTTATTTGCAGTACAAGTCTCCATGCAAACAAACGGGACTCGGCTCTAAATAAAAAAATATTTTCACTTCCGTTAAAATTTTCTAAAAAGATGCTTTTGGTCATTTAAGGTAGTTGTTATCACACTGATATATTTTCAATTGTTAATTTTTGTGATTAGTTTAATTTTAGCTAGTAATTTGATGCTATAGAAATGGGGCGTGTCATTATGATTGGCGTGGTTGAATTGGGTGCGCAAGTGTTTGGGTGGAAGTTTGATACTGCGGCTCCGCCTCTGGCTCCACGGACGATTCCTTCTGCGCATGCCCTGGCTCTATAGGCAGTGCCTATGGTGGGAAATTTTTGGCTTCAATACATTACAATGGAAGGAAGCGACATTGTGTCTTCCATCTATTTTAACAGTCTATGGATGAAACACTTTTGTCCATTTAGGGCTACTGTAGAAACATGACGGCGTTTTCCATGTATTGTAAGGGGACCCGCGGTGTATGTAGATAAAAATGGCTCAATGTAAGGTATTAAAAACAATACAGTTCATTTTGTATGTCTTTATACACCACTGTTCATATAGTTATGTATATTATATTGCATTTCTGTCAAGAGATACTTCTAAAAGTTACACAGTGCACCTTTAAACATAACTCAATGACAGCTATTAATTAATACAATCATCTTTTCAAGCAAACAAGATGATTTGTTATGAGTTATTTTGAACGCATTCAAACTGATGCTTTTAAAAATATTACTGGATCATTTTCACAATTTCATCAGCACCTAATCTTCCAGCCAGCTATACTGCATACAATTACATTGATTTGGTAACATACAGTATTTAAGAAACTTGTTTTCCCATAGCTGAATTGGTAGATTATTGTTTTAGCAGCAAAAAGGTGGTGGGTTCAATTCTGCACACTGATTATGTTTATATAATGTAATTATTTCAACTAATCAGAGTAAGGACTTAATCACAGTAAGATGTTTACTTGACCCCAGCAGACCTCTTCACCCCTGTTTACATGCAGGTTTTATTTTCAGATTGTTCCCTAATAATTGCCCTTATTATTCACATAGCCCAATGCGCAGCACAAATTCTGAACTCATATATAAGTGTGTTACAGTCCACTGTTTTAATTTATTTATGTTAAATGACAAACACGTTCCTATGGACGTATTTCATTATTCGGTGCCGTGATGACGACAGAAATATTATGACAATGCCTGTAACGGTTTTATAAGCTTTTCTCGCATTCTTCACGCTGTTTCCGGGTGAAGGCAAGACTGCTGACAGTGAGCCGTGATGAGTTCAGGAAAAACTTCCTAATGTCGAATTTACTACGAATTTGCACTTAACGTGCGCGACAAAATACAATTAAGTAGAATATAGATGCAATAAAAGTGTTTACATTGTTTGTGTATTGCGATTAAAAGTGGCATATGACAAGATGTTTTAATACGATTTACTTGCTGTAAATCGTGTAATCGTAATATTTCCAAAAATGTCATTATATTTGCATTATGAAGGTGCATGTAAACATAGTCTCTAATAAAAATTGCACATTTAATCAATGCACTGTAAGCTTTGGATAAAAGCAACTATAATGTAAAAATGTAAGAATAACCAGCCTGATCTCACGAGAATTCATACGAATTGTACTTATTAGTATGAATTCATACGAAGTAAATCATACTAAAAATGAATGGGTATTTGGAAAAACCATTAATGAAACTCCAGCCTTTACTGCACATGTAAGCCCAATATCACAGTGGTGAAGAAAAATGTACAAATGTGGCGATACAAATTAACTCTTTCCCCGCCATTGACAAATTATATTTCCCTGCCAATGACGCTTCCTTGATGAGTTTTTATGATAATCTGTTATTCTGCTATTATCCACTAGATGCCGCTCTTATCCAATTTGTAAAAAACTGAAGTAAAAATTAATCCAACAACATTTTAAACTCTGTGCAGGGCTCGAGACTGCGACCAGCCGCTCGACGGATTAAAAGTCTCTACAACTCCAGAGCATGTTAACAGCACGTGTAACTTTAATGTTATACAGAACAGCAAGTAACTTGTTAGATTAGCCCACCATTAAAACACGATAAATAAAGGGATTTATAATAAAACGTACTTTAAAATAGTGCTGCCTCACGATTAGTTGCGAGTAATCGTTTGCATAATAAAAGTTTTTGTTTACATAGTTTGTACTGTGTATAATAATTATGTATATGTAAATACACACACATAAGTGTGTAATTTTAAGAAAAATTATATTTATATAATAAATATTTATATATATAAATAATATAAATTATATATAAATATAAACATGTATATACACATGCAAATGTTTCTTAATTATATACATGCATGCATGCGTGTGTGCGTGCGTGCGTGCGTGCGTGTGTGTGTGTATTTATACATAATTATTATACACAGTACACCCACATTTATTATATAAACAAAAACTTTTATTCTGCAAACGATTAGTCGCGACTAATCGTGAGGCAGCACTACTTTAAAACATCAAAAGTTCAGTGCTTTAAACAACCATGTGTGATCTGATGTGTCTTTTGATCACAAAATGGGGTTGAAAACTATCTTACAGAACTATTTTATGCGATTTATGCTCGATTAGCATAGCATTATAAATATACAGTATTGTTATAAAATACCCGACATAGCGTGAAGAACACAGATAAACCATATATCATCTCATTCGTGTTTATTGTCTCCATGCTTTAAAACATCACAACATCTTCATTTGCCTGTTGTTGAATAAAAAAAATAAATACAAATTCATAACTCCTGACAAAAATGAAGACATTACTGTCACTATAGGATTTTCTGAATAAAATAAATGTCAAAAACTGGATCTTAAGTCTTAACACTTTTTAATGCTGTATAGTGTTTTGAGGTAAGTACATTTAAACTAACAGTAACTTTGAATTAATGTATATAAAGAACTATTTAGGATGCCAGCGTCCTCGTGCGGGTTAACAGGGTTGGGTGCTTGTAAAACTACGGCGTTAAATGCGTAAAAAATTGGGTGCCCGTACCTTTTGTTCTATTAGGCGCACCAGTGCAACCAGTGAAAAAAGTCAGTCTCGAGCCCTGCTGTGTATGTTTTGATCTTTGTTCTGAATCTGATCCCTAACAAAAGTTCTTTACAAAAATGCAATTATTTTAGCTTTTTGCTCAAAATTTTTTATTTTTGAAAAAAACTACCCTATTTAAAAAAAGAACAAATATATTGTATGTTTATATATTTATAAAAGAAAATTTTCCTGGAAGGCATTTTGTGAAACCTTTGTGAAAATCACGAAAAAAGCTGGTGGGCAATTAAAAAAAGGCTGTAAGGGAATGAGTTAATACAACTTAGACAGTTCATAAAAAAGGATGAATTGAGTAAATTGAGCGATCAGTTTACTAGCACCACCAGCAACCTTGTTATTTTTAAACAGTTCTTTACTTTTAGTGATTGCATTTTACTGTCTATCATGGATACAACTGCAATATGCGGTATACTGTATGAAATTGTGAATCTACATAAGACTTCATTTCATTTTCAATCACTTATACTGCATACAATTCATTTTCATCTAAAATCCGCAAGGCCTTTGCCTTTGTCATCCAGTCGAATAATGAAACCCAATATTCTTCAGGATATTCTCCGAACATCTGAGTCCCATCTGTGGCAAAGGCCCCCCTCATCTTCCAATTTCCATTTTCTCAGACTGTAAGTTTCGCACCTGCAGTAACAGGTATCCGCCCCCATTACAAACACTTAGATTGCAGTCACCGCAATGGGTTTCTTTTGCCACAAAGCTCTTATTTATGAAGCTGTCATCCCCTATTGGATCATGACTGTGATCTTTTCCCTTTAACCGCCTGATGAATGCTTTTTCCCCATTGGAATTGGTGGTTATGTGGCACACACAGAGGCGCAGATTGTTTTTCGGTTTGCTTTTAGAAGCAGTTGGTATGACTATAGGAATCCCTTGGGCAGACAATAAAATGAAATATGTTTTGTGCATGTGCAGCGACTGTATAGTAAATGCTTTTTGATAGGCGAAGATACTTGAGAGAAAACTTAATGAATAGCTGAAATATTCTAATTTACTCTCTCTCTGTGTTTATTGTTTGAACTCGCTGGCATAAACAAAAAATGCTTTATAAAAATATAATTTCATTATTTTCATTTTGCATTTGGAATTCAACAGACAGAAACCAAAAGATAAGTTTACTCTTAATGAATTACAGTAAAGGCTTGCATCAGTGAAGAGACACTACATCAAAATATGTTTGAGATTAAGGACAAAAGACTCAAAACAGTAATACAATACTAATACAAAAGCTGCAATGAAACAGCCAATAAACACCATTGTGACCTTGCTGCATAAGTTGAATTCTTTATTGTGCCAAAATGTGATGTTGCTTGGCAGCTGTAAACTGGCTACAATTGCAATGTCTTTATACCAGACACAAGTGAAATGTGAAACGTTGTAAAACGTAATCACTCCCAAAATAATCAAGAACTACATTGTGTGCATTGTGGGTAAAAAGTACTGAACTAATGTATGGAATGAAGTTGTTTCGGACACCACTACAAAATGGCGGGCGCCAAATATAGTGCACTAATATAGGAGATGGGGAGCATCTGTCAATTGAGCTTCAACTTTTCTTAACACATACTGGTGTCCCACAGGGCTCAGTGCAGGTCCCCTTTCAGTTTTTTATCAAATTGCTTTCATGCACTTGCATCACTTTATTTCTCTTTGGAATCTCTGAAAGTATTGTATTCAGTGACCTGGAGGACTCCGCACCATCTCATGCTTATCCTGACTTACTTTCACACAACCAAATCTTGTTACCCACAAGTGTGTTAGATGTCACCCTAGAAACCCAACACTGTGGCATTTGTGGACAACGCTGCCACAACTGTCTTCTCTGTTCAGTACCACAACTTGAAAAATTGGGCCATTCCTGTGCCCCAAATGTTGTCAGCGCCTTATGTAGGTCCCAGTCAAACAGATAGACTACTGCCACATGTCACTTCTAGTGCATCCAAGATGTAGCTGTTCAGTTTGTGCTGAACCTCTGGAAATGCTGTCATGTTCACCTCTGCTCAAGTGTCCGCACTAGCTGTCAAAACCAATTCAAGTCTATTTCTGGCCCGCAATGCTATCATTGCTCTGACCAATGTCTTATCAAACTAGGCATGCTATTGTGCTAATATCGAAACTCTTTTCTATTGCATAATGTGCACACTTCTAACATGCACCGCAGTCATAAATGATAAAGCATTTATAGTATATTGTATTTTTGTAATAAATGAAACGATTTTTAAAGTGCACCCATTTCATTGCTAAAAACAACGTTATTTTGTGTGTTCGCTTGGTTTATGGTTAAAAAAAACAATTGTTTTTCTACATACCATAAATTTTTGTATCCCATCTTCCTGAAATGCACTGATTTTGTACAAAAGTCATTGATTTGAAAAACGCTGTGTCCCTGATTGGCCAGCTAACCTGTATGTTGTGATTGGCCTGAATACCTGTGACATCAGCCGGAAATGTGATGCTCCTTACCATGTTTGAAAGATTCGTTTGCTTACAGGAGTTAACTTACAGGCTGTGAATCCGAAGCGGGAGGAATTATGATAATGTCGGTCTTGTCCACGTCAACCGGCCCAGAAAGAAAACTGTTGCCTACAATTCGTGTGTTTGTTGTAGTCCAAGAAAAGACATTAATGTTGGAAACGATAACTTGCGTTATCGTTTACTTTGGTGTTTGTACGTTTTGCATAACTTTAACATGTACTAATATACACTTCATACCAACGGAAATGTAAATTGTGAATCTGGCAATAGGAGCTCTTTAAAAGAAACCAAACTCTTTCCCCAAACTTTCTTGCGTGAAGGCTAATCTGATCTAATCTGATTGCGAAGTAAGCATATTTTGGGGTGCTGTCCTGGGGGAGGGCTCTGGATCCGGAGTGAAGCTTGAACTCTGAATCCGTGGTATGGCCCGAACCCGGAGAACTCCCCCATCCCAAAGTGGGATAGAACAGATTAGAGTGGGGAGTTGGGGTGGTAGAGGGATGTCGGAAATCGATCTCGAGACTGAGGCTACTATTTTCACAAACGGACATTTCAACCTTTCCGGTTTAGAAAATAACATTGTACACAATTGTCAGTTTTCAGAAGTGTTCATTTACACGTACCTGTGTATATATGCCATCAAGAGAAGCTCAAGCCCACGTAAGCCAAGCACCAGGGGTGCTGGTGGTGACCGGACTGGTTATTCGTGTTGGAGGGAGGAGTTGTTGCAATAGGTGTTCGATGACGTCAAGGTACCGCGAGATGTTGACATCATCCGCCTGTCGGTTCTTGCAGCACTGCATGTAGTCGAACGCGTAAAATTGCTGACCTCCGAGCACTCGTCTGTACGTGTAAACATAGCCTGAGGAAGGTTGGATGTCTGTATATGTTGTGTTTGGCTGATTACCCAATGAGATGCACCTGTGCTGAATTAGTTAATTATCTGATCATGCTCCTCCCAAACCTTGTTAATAAAACATCATGTATTAAAAGACTTTTTGTAAGCCACAAAGATTAACCCATTCCAAGAAATCCAAATAGTGGATTGATGTACTAAAACATTTATGTTGTAAGTTTTCCAGCTTTATGCATTATCCTAACAGAAAGGTATAACTTTAAAGAGACCGTTACAATATTACATCCTTGGTGCAAAATAGCCCATGTCTGGAATTGGTTGGACAGAACCCAAGCAAAGACAACAGATGACACAAAAACACTTTTATAAAACAAAAACTGGAAAACAAAAACCCACAAGGGAGCAGACAACAAGAACTTTTCAAACAATACACAAGACAGACCAGACTAACAATAAACTTGACACTACACTTTAACTCAATAACAACAAGACGTGACATTTACTTCAGATGTACAAAACGAACAAGCACAGGACAGCAAACACAAGTGCATTAAATAAGGGAGCCAATCAAGAGGGGAACAATAATGAGGTGTTTAACAAGGAAACGAGGGGGCGGAGTCAGGAGATGAGACAGGGAACAGCACATGGCCAAAGTCAAACAAACAACAATGAACTTACATGGGACTGTTATGATCCTGACACAAAACAAACTGCAGGATCTCTTAAACCTAAATAAAATTAAATCCTAATTTCTAATTAAAAACAAATTATCATTTTACTTCATTCTGCTCAAAAACGCTCAAGATGTGTTTTGTGACAAGAGAGGTTATACTAAACACTGATGATGCCTTAAGAAGACATCCTGAAAATTCATTTTTTTGTACATATTACCTGTATTTTCTGTTTGTGCCTTAATAAAATAGATTGAAAAATAAATATGGATGGACATTAAAACTTCTAAAACAACAAGTCTGGTGGTGGCCTTTGAAGTATTAATATGCACCTGAACTTTGTAGTTTTTGAAGGGTACCGCCCTAGTGACAGTTTTTCGTACTTAGCATTGCTGTCTGTTGCATTCTGCATTGTCTATAGTCTGTGGAGAAGAATTCAAGAAAGTTTTCATTGTCTTTTGTGCATGTTACTTGTACATATGACAGTAAATTACTTGGACTACACATGAATAAATAACAACCACCCATGTCTGGTATCCTCAAAGATGACAGTGACAGGCAAGAATTAGCGGTTACTGTTTCTCAGATGCATTCTCAAATCAGCTTTTGTTCATAAAGTCCTGTACTGCTAGTAGATATTTATAAGCTCTTTTCCAAAACCTTTTGTGCCGAAAACAGCAGCAGTCACGAAACCTCATGACTAATTTAGAAAGCTGCCTATGTTATGTTCTTTAACGTCCCTAGACATTTTAGGGGGACGTAAAAGGCTGAAAATCTTTATAGTGTCAAAAGACTCGATCTGAACAGACCTGTATCTAAAAATATGGAAGTTGGTCTTGATCAGATGAACTTGCATTATGTTCTTTTAACATAGCATTGAATTTATGTAGACCTCAATTTATTCGTTCTCCGACACTTTTATAAAGAGCCTGCGTTTAGTACCATGAGCACTTTTAATGAGTTTACTTTTAATGTGCCACAATCGTCTTTTTATGTCCAGAAGATTGAGGTATGACTAAAATAACCATTATCTTTTCTGTGTCTTTGTTGTGCAGGACTCAGATTAATTTCACGGTGGCGATTGATTTCACAGCTTCTAATGGTAAGTGCCGCCGCCACCAGAAAGCCGTTGGGAATTATTGAAATATATGCAAATGGGGCATGAAAAGGGACCAGTAATAGCCACCCTCCATCGTAATGAGTGTGGTTTAATGTGATAAAGAGCTCTGATCTGTGTGATTTTATTGAGAGGCCTGCCTTATACATTCATTTGCTCATATAAAGGGAATGCCACAAAACCCATCTGAATTGCAGAGCCATCCTTATCAAATCTAGTTTTTTATATTGCTATATTTCATTATTTGTGCCTCTGGATTTATTATATCATGATACTCGAGGAACATACCTGATGAAGGCTGAATAGCTGCATTCTCTGGAATCCTCTCAGTCTGAAGACTTCTATGGGTTTCCGCCTTCCGATTAGTTGCTGCCGAACGTTTTCCGCCTTCCAATTGATTTCCGACAAATGTTTCCGCCTTCCGATTGGTTGCCGCTGAACCAGGTCGTAGTTCATTAGTATAAAGTTGAGCTGATTTCAACTTTCCTCAATGCTCACACCGCCCAAGACGCGCCACACTGCTACTCACCAGAGCTTGCCGCCGGCTCTCATTGAAAATGAATGACTTCCTGCCACTTTGCAGCCCTTGCCGGTGGCGGAGTGAACGTACAGTTAGACCACCACCAGCATTGTTTTAGCAAAGTTTTAATAGGGCACATGACTAAAAGGGCACATGACTCAAGTCGTATTCTATTGTTTTATACTGTTGTCTGAGGTCTACTTATGACGTTTGCGTGTTTTTTTACATCAAAAGCCATAAGTAATCAGCTTTGATGGGCGGGCTGCATTGACGACTTGGAAGTAAACCCCAACTGCTATGATTGGATAACAGTTTTTCGTAGTCAAACAAGCTTTTAATACTCAATCTCATGTGTAATGAGAGTTTACTGTTAAATGAGTGTCTTGCGAGTATTCTGTTAACGTGAGCGTCTATTTTATCATAAACCCTTTCAATGCGTGTAAAACACACACGTGTATTTTATCACCTTTCCAGGCGTGTGCAACATGACACAACAAACACATATTTTGGACTCGCGTGCAACACACTTCACTCCGAAAACATATTTGGACTCTCGGAGTAGAAGTCACCGCCAGCCATTGATATTACTACAGTGTTTTACTCACATAAGTTTGCGTTTCTGCTCAATCCAATATTAATTCAATCCAACTTTTTAAATGTAGTCTCTCTGCAATTCCAGGGTCAACCTGTAGCTTGTTCCTCAACGTTTTATCCAGTAAACACGGAGCAAATGTTATGCTTCCCTCAATGTCTCTCGATGAAAAACAATGGCACGGTACGGTGGCTCTACTCTCTACTCTAATGGGCGGGGCTTAATTGCTCTAAAGCTCGATTTATAGTCGTAAGTTCTACGCTGTAGATACGACGTAGGCTATCCGTAGCCTGTGCGTAGATCTGCGTAGCCTGACGTGCACCTCGCAAAAAAATTTACAGCGCGTCAGTTCTGTTTCTGTGATTGGTCCACCAGAACCCATCCTGTCAGGTAAAACAAAACTTATGTATTTCCGTTTGCGACGGTGAAAACAAAGAATGGCCAAGTTGAGGAGTGATTTAACTCAAACTGCAACAAAATTCGCTGTTTATTTACTTCCATCATTGCTGGTCTTCTCAAATCATACACAACAAGTTGCTGTTTTTTTTTTCGTTTGTGGGTTAACTTGCCAAGCAAAAGTATAAATGAAAACGGACGCGGAACCTATGTAAATTTTCATGCCATGTGCCCTTTAAGATACAAATAAAAAAATACAGCAAATATATACAAAAAATATATATTTTTTAAATTCAGTATTTAGTGTTACCTCACTTGGTACTAAGGACATCTTTGGTCGTTATGAGAATTTGAAATTAGGCTTTTATTTCATTTTACAGTTAAAGACAGCTTGTAGGTTCCTGATTGCTCAAGTGTAAAGGAAGCTCACACTAAATACAAAAATATTTTAAAAAAATCTATAACCATCATAGGGCAAGAATTATTATGTATTTTAACTCTGACTGCCATTATTTGTGAAATATATGAACCAAGTTTTCTTCTAGTCAGATGGTTAAGTTGAAATTAAAGTACACATTTTCTTTCACATGGTTCCCAGGCAACCCAGCCCAGCCCACCTCTCTCCATTACATGAGTCCATATCAGCTCAACGCCTACGCTATGGCGCTCAAAGCTGTGGGGGAGATCATACAGGACTACGACAGCGACAAGATGTTCCCTGCACTGGGCTTCGGAGCTAAACTGCCTCCTGATGGGAGAGTATCACATGAGTTTGCCCTGGTAAGCAAAAACACAAACATCGAACGTGTTCTGCTTTGAGAGCCTCACATAAGGATCATATGTGTAAGATATCAATGTCGCTGAATGTTCTTTTCCCACTATAATGCCTCTAGAAAATAAATGCACATGCATTTAATGCAATTATGAACGGAGAGCGCACAGGAGATTATGTAAATGCAGTTCAAATGTTTATTTTATGGTACTGTCTCTTTCATGTTAGTTAATACTTTGTTTTATTTCTGTGCTCCAGAATGGAAACCCCCAGAATCCATATTGCAATGGCATTGATGGAGTAATGGAGGCGTATTACCAGAGTCTTAAATCTGTCCAGCTCTACGGTCCCACCAACTTCTCACCTGTCATCAACCATGTTGCCAGGTAAAGTATTATATTTTACATATATATAAAATCTGATACAGTAGTATGAAGCACAGTTGAGTGATTTTAACTTCTAATGCTTTCTTTTTTTATTTTGCTGTAATAAACCAAAAAACTTTTATTGATTAAGAGTTATGTTGCAACACCTCCAGGGGAGTTATTTCAGTCATACACGACTAAAGTCCTATCTAGTTGAATGGGTAAAGACAGAAATCTCTAAAATCACTTGCTAAAATCACAATCAACAACATATGTTGTAACTGTACTACAACTTTTGTGTCTTAAGCTCAAACTGTTATATAAACACCTTTCTTCAAAGTCGTTTTAGCTACTGCACATACACACCTGAGGGCTGAATAATAAGAATGATCATTATTATATATTATACCACGGGTCTGCTGAATGCTGTATTCTGATTGGCTGAGAAATTTTCCGTGGGTATGCATTAATTTCTGATAACCGCACACCTAACTTGTCAAATGTCTTAAAAATAGGCATCAGAGCAATGTTTGTGGTAACCGTGGTATAAAAGGAATAATTGACTCCGGTCCTTTGAATTATTTGAAAATAATTCAATGGCCCGTCGTCAATTATTCCTTACGTATGACCAACATATTAAACATAAGGCAAGACTTACATGTTATTTAATGGAAATAAAAGATGCCTGGATTGATATGAATGAAATTCTTATTTAACTACTTCTGTCACACTTGTATAGTGAATGATTTGTTGAACTTCCAGACTTGTAAACATGCAATACTTATCATAACAACATAAGGCAGTGTCAAAGAAACATTAATATGAAAGTTAGTAATCACATAAACTAAAGTGCAAAAATACAATAAACAAATCTGGCTTTACCACACTCAGTATTTACAGAATTTAAAGTCACTGTAATAAACTTATTATATGTAAACATGTTGACTGCACTTTTAAATGCTGTCTGTGAACTTCAATAGACATAAATAAATGATCTTCAGTAACAACTTAAAGTGCAGAAAAATAATGTATTTATGTGTTAACTCTTTCCCCGCCAGCGTTGCCAGCCAGCGGCAGCATTTCTCATGATTTTCACAAAAGTTTAATGCCTTACAGAAAATGTTCTTCTTTAAATATATAAACAAACAATATATCAAATGAAAGAACAGACCCTCTGCTTTCAAACAAACAAAAAAGTTTCATCCTATCTTCGTATGTTCTCTTTTTTTACCTTTCAAAATGGGCAGGTTTCTTAACTCTTTCACCGCCATTGACGAGATATCTTGTCAATTAAGAGAAAACGCTTCCCCGCCAATGACGAGATTCCGTCTTTCCGCAATACTGCTATTATTCACCCTTCCACAACTTTTTAAACCCGGAAGTATTGCCCTATGGCTAGCGGCTGCATGTCCTTGTATGTTTTAAAGATCGCTCTGAATGGGATCTCTATGAAAAGTCCGTCACAAAAATGGAATTATCTCTGTTTTTTGCTCAAAATGTGGTGTTTTTGCAGAAACCTACCCATATTCAAAAGCTGATTACAAAAGAACCACTAAAGGTAGGATGAAACGTTTATTTTTTGTTTGAAAGCAGAGGGTCTGTTCTTTCATTTGGTATATTCTATGTTTATATATTTAAAGAAGAACATTTTCTGGAAGGCATTAAACTTTGTTGAAAATCATGAAAAACGCTGGCGCTGGCTGGCAACTTTTTTAAAAAACGCTGGCGGTGAAAGAGTTAAAAAATACAAAATTTTAAGCAAAAAGCTGAGATAATTGCATTTTTAACTGCAATGATCACAGCATACATGGAGTTTGAGCTGTTTGCCCTAGGGTGATACTTCTGAGTTTTATAAGTTGGGTAAGAGCCCCACCTGGTGCATAATAGTGATATTACAGATTGGCGGAAAAACTCGTCATTGGCAGGGAAGCGTTTTCTATTAATTTAATAATAAATTCACACAATTTAAGTTGTGTGATACAAGGCTATCACCATTATAAATTATATGCAGTATGAGAAACCCTAGGAATTAACTGGTTTGTAGCCAGGGTTCTAAATTAACTTTTTTGACCACAAGCCAAAGTGGCTGGTAACTTTCTAAAGTTACCAGCCAATCAGCATTTCCACTAGCCAAATTTTTTCCGGTGAAAATAAGAGAAATTATGAGTGCCACTGAATGCAACAATGATTTGTTTTTTTTCTTTCGCGTGCATGAGACAATCCTGACAAAACATGACAACATTTTTGTGATGAAACGAAAGATTTCTTCATTTCTCTGTCGATAGACATAAAGCTTTACTGGGGCACATGCCCCCCATTTTTTGCTGACTTTTTTTGAAAGCCTGCTGTGTGCAAGTATACAATGTCCTTTGCTTAACCCACTATTCTACAGTGCAACAGTTACTGTGAAAGATTAATATGTATTTAAAAATATTTAAGTATAATCTTCATCATACCTAACATTATTAACATGTTTGGAGGCATACATGGCAGAAAATGTTTGGTAATAATGACAGCAGAGAAATATTTTCTACATTATACAATGATAGCAATGAATAATAACTTATTTTTACAATAACATTTTAAGAAACCAGTCATTTTATGACTGCTATACTATATAATCTCAGTCACAGTTACTGCTAACTGTTATGTAAGTTATGTGTCCTAGAGTTAAATATTAGTAAACTAAATATTAATTTCATATCTGCAAATAAAGAACAGTATAACACATACATCTGTGGATTTTCTCAGCAACAATGCAATCCTATAGACTTGACAAAAGGTTTTCCTGAGATTTTTCCTCTAATGTTTGAGACCTGACAGAGTGAGGATGTAGTTTGTCTTACCTCCCTTAATCTCATCATCTTTCCTTTCTGCTTCCCTTTCCCTGCTTTGCAAAAAAACATTTCTGATGTCCATCTACAGAAGCCAATAATGATCGAGTAAAAATAAGATTAGCATTATGATTTAGAAACTTACTTCTCGTCATGTTTTCATAATTACTCATTCGCGTGGCGTCCCCTTTTGGATGCAGTTGCGCGCGCGGAGGAACGCAAAGACGCGCGTGGACATGGATACATGCATGCACACGGCCGTGCGACTGCTTCGTCGCTTTACAAGCGTAAATTGGTTAACTACATTGCATATAGATCTGTTTTTGCCGCTATTTTCTTTGTTAAGGAATACACTAGTTAACTGCTAAAATTTAAACTTGAGATTTACACATGGGCACAAAAGATTTACACTGGATCACATGCCCCAGTAAAGGGGTGTGGCGACACCGCTGTCTTTTAGTCTATCCTCCCTGCTCTGCCCGTTCGTTCTCCATGGTTTCTCGCGCTGGTTTCGCTGCAAACTGCGCGCAGCCAATTGGCGTATAAACATCATCACGTATTATGGCACAGTGTTCATGGGAAATGTCCTGCCAGAGGGATAAATGACCGAGAACGAAGCTTTATGTATCTTGCATGCAATGCCTCATGCATCACCGGCCAAACTGGCTAGTAAGTTTTTATTAACACCCGCCAAAATGAATTTTAACCCGCATTTGGCGGGTTGGCGGGTGTTAATTTAGAACCCTGTTTGTAGCCTATGCAGAGGCGTCATGCCCATTCAAACTGAGGGGGCACGTGCCCCGTTGGTTTTTTGAGCCAAATGGATTTTGCATGCAACTTCAAATTCAAAGAAGCGTCCATTAATCTGTTATTTGACTTTTAATCTGTTTAATATGCACAATATTATCAATTCTGTGCTGCATCCTTGACACTTCTCAGAGATTTTCGCCGTTTTGATAGTGTTTTGATCGTGTTACATTACTTTATTATGGCGGTAGGTGCTGCAGTCAGTGCAGTCGCAGACGTCATCTGCATCTGAGCGCGCTCACGAGCTCTTTGCTTTGCGTTTTGCTATCTGAGGAATTAAACGTGTAAGAAATGCTCACAACATTTCCAAACCACAGTATGGTAACGTGCAGTTAACCTCCTCTGTGTAAAAAAATTATGCTTTAAAATGTGACTCGACGTTATATTAGTAGATTTCTTGATTCATCTTGGTACAACGCCAAAGTTCGCCAGAGTTCACGGGGGCGAATCACCCACGCTCACATATGAGGTAAAATTTGATGCAATAATGCGTTCCTCTAATAATTTTATCTACATTTTTTTTTAAATCATTGTTGAAAATTAAAATCAATCACGTGGCTATAGCTTATGTCATTTTCGTTGTTTATATACTTAATGGATTTAAAATTACATTCATTTTATAGGAAAATGCAGTTGTTGTGCAAAATGCATAATGACACAATTAAAAAAGTAATTAATTAAAACTTAAATAAATAAAACATGCTGTTTCAGATGTAAATATGATACCAATATGTAATTATTCCGATTGAATATTATTTGATATGAAAGTTAGTCAGCACTTTTATTTTGGAGGTTTTTGCATGAAAGCACTGCAGGGGTATTCAGATTGTGAGAAATGCAAGTGCCATTGAAAAAACTGAACGCTCTATAATATTTCGTTTGATGTCTGTGTATGCACAAATTTCTGGGCCTATGCGCCCCTGAGCCTATGCTGGTACGATGCAGTTGTACCAGATTGTGCCTCACATTACTCTGTATAGAGCCCATTCCCCAAAAATATGTCAGTCTTTATTGATTGATGATTGGTTCTTTTAATTGGAAAGCGGGACTTCTGTCACCAGAACGACCATATTGAGCGTTGCATTGTCCTCTATTCATAATAATATGAATGCCCATGTTGTTATATACACTATAATTGGTTATGTCCACTGCACTAACCAACCAACATTAAAGGACACTTTTGGACATAAATGTCTGTTGGCAGTGTGTGAACACAACAACCCTACAATGAAAAAGCAGCTAAAAATACTACTGTCTTAGAGTGTATTCACAGGAATCAGATCTATTTTTAACCAAAAGTGCTTCTGTCTCTTGCTAAGGCAGTGAGGGCAGTAGCTCATTTGTATTTAAAGGTACAGACACGAAAACAGCACATTTGACCCAAATAGGGGCATTTTGGACATGTTATCACAAATAATCTGTGGGGTATTGTGAGCTGAAACTTCACAAAAACATTCTGGGCACACCTGAGACTTATATTACATCTTGTAAGATGAGCATGATATGTGCCCTTTAACCATTTTTTCCAAAACACACAGTACATAAAGCTCCATGTGCATTCTCTGATTTAATGGTCAAACCTTATTGCTTGTAAGCATTTCATATTAGATTATGAATATGAAATGAGCTGATGAACCAGGATATAACTATCCAAGATGTTAGATTTGACCCCAAAAAATGTATATTTTTGGCATTTTATACATTTTACACTTCACTTTTGCAAAGCAACTTACTTACAGCATATTAAGTGATGCATATTTAATATTAATTTTGTATATAATTATTCTCTTGAGAATTGAAGCCATATCAGTTGATGGACAGGAATACTTCATAACCCCTGCTGGTGTGATAAGAGGAGAATGTTAACGGTCCATCACAAGTGTGGCACAATGGCATGAAAATTAGATCAGTGTCATACCCTGAAAATGAACTTTGAATGTCACGGTATCCCATAGGCATGGATGACAGACAGCTCAGTATAAAACGAATCTGAGAGGTTATGCTTTACAACATTACACGTGTAAGCTCACCAGTGAGTGTTCAGTTGACCTCCATTAAAACGACGTATGAGAGGATGTAGTACTTTGAATAGAAAAGCTCAAAAGGAAACCTTTTGATTGGAATGGGCCAACTTAAAGGTTAGGTTACTGTAATTGGCCAAGGTGTATTGTAAAAGATGTCACATCCCAGATAGAATCAATAGATAAAGCCTGTCAAAATGAACAGAGGGGCAGAAAGCGAAAAATAAACATTTGGAAGTAATACTTTAGTGATTTTAAAGTAGTAAGACATTCACTCAAAAGGGAAATTTTGTTTGTTTTGATGTCATTTTGAACATGTATGACTGTCATGTCAGAATGAAAGATGATGATGATGGTGGTGGTGATCCTGATTGCAAGCTCCAAAAAGGCATAATAAAAAACAAACCCACAAGTACTTTTTATTACAGAAGATTATATATTTATTCAAAATAATTTATTGACAAATACAAAAACCTCTTCTCACCACATCCAAATAGACTTATAGCAATGTTTCCCAACTCCAGTCCTCACATACCCCAACTCAGAATTTTTAAGATGTGTCCTTATAAAAACACCTGATTCAACACACCCTCCAAGACTGTTTGAAATAGTTGTGTTCGACTTCATGCATTTCACTGACAGATGTATGACATCAAAGTACCGCAAGAGCGTTTCGAAAGCGAACTTCTCCGTATGATTTCTCGAAATCACTCTCGGGGTAATTTGTTGTCATCCGCCTGTCAGTTCTTAAGGGCACCTCATAAAGTTGAACACACATAATGTTTCTCTAACTAATATACTTTAACAAGCTAATGAGTTAAAAGTGTTTTATATAAGTGGACATCTAAAACATTCTGGGGGTTTGCGAGAATCGGAGCTGGAGTAAATAAAATTTTTATCGAAATGTTTATCTCTTGGGAATTAAACCCATGACCCTGGCATTGCTGGTGCCAAGCTTGATCCATATACGAACACCAATCCTGGCAAAAAAATCACCAATTAGAGAGATCGATTTCAAAATTTATATTAGACCTGTCTGGATAGAAGAATTTTAATACAATTTTCTGAAAAATCTGTAACCAAGCGCTAACATTGTATTTAGACCATTTCAATTCTTTGAAACTTTCTTTGAATTTTTTTACCCATTTCAGATTTATTGATTTATGGTGGGCCTTTTTTGGGGTATTTGTTGGCTTACATGGTCATATTGTTGCAGATGTTATGATATTAGTAAACTGGCCCTTATTTTCCACAACAACAAATATCTGTTGTTTTACACTTGAACATGTTTCTAAAACTCATTATGTTTTGTTATTGCACTTCGGACCTCTGTATATTCACGAATCCCATGTGAAATCCACACTAATTAATGGTTTAAAGTGATCCACAGGCATTGGACCGACATTTTCTCACACTGTGTATCTAATTATACATCTATTTCATGGATTTTCTGGGGATGTGAAGTAAAGGACATTCCATCAAGTCATTATCACCCCACTGTTCAACACACACACACACAACATACACATACACACACACACACACACACACAAACACACACACACACACACACACACACACACACACACACACACACACACACACACAACATACACACAAACACACACACACATTCAGTGTGGTGTCCACTCATCAGTGCATAAGTCAGAGCTGTCACATTGCACCGCTCTAATCTCTCTGTGTGTATTTGCCGTAGGTTGCACCCACGCGGTTTAATAATAAACTGCTTTAATATTGCTCTTTCAAAGCTAACATTTTTAAACCGAGCTGTTTTTCTCAGCTTTGAACATTTTGTTGTTTTGCTAGGGGAACTGGGGAAAGTGAAAAATAATTGCTTTAAAACTCAACTTTAAAGAACAGATAAAGATAAAGAGATGTAGCTTAATGGAGACAATTTATCTCCAAGCTACTGTAGATAAAAGCAGAAGTTTACGTACATAAGATGCATACATTGATAGCAGTTATGTTGTTTACTGCAAGTTCAACATTTACAACAAATATTTTAACTTGTTAAGCTAAGTGATATTTTTTTGCTGTAAATAAAAAACATTATACTACAATTAACCACAAATTTATGGAAAGTACTGAACTTGATCAACTGTGGCTGTATCTTTGCCAAAAAAATTGTTTCTTATATATATTGTTTTGTTTTTCAATTCCCATTCAGACATTAAAATAAACAGTACTATGCAAAAGTCTTAGGCCACCACCACCAGACTTATTTTTCAATCAATTTTATTACAAACAGAAAATACAGGAAATATGTACAAAAAATATATATTTTCAGGACTAAATGTCTTCTTTAGGCATTGTCTGTGTTTAGTGTGATCTCTCTTGGCACGAAACTTGATTGTTTTTGAACAGAATGAAGTAAAACGACTTATTTCTTTAAAATTAGAAATTAGGATTTAATTTTATTTAGGTTTAAGAGTTCAAGTGTAAGGGGAGTTTAGCCAAAAACTTGACACATCAGTTTACATTTTTATACAGTTTTTAATACTATATACACATTTCCTGTATTATCTGGTTGTATTCTATTAAAGAGACTGAGAAACAATTATATATGATCACTATAACATTTCAAAAACAACAAATCTAATTCTGGCATGGTGGCCTAAGTGCACAGTACTGTATATATGTGTACACTTTACATACGGTAAAAACACTTATGGGATAACAGAAATATCAGTATGTATATATATATATGTATATCTATACCATATCTATTTTTATACAATAGAAAGGTTATGTCCATATTAGGGATGCACCGAATCCAGATTTTTTGGGTTTATCCGAATACCAAATCCACTGTTTAAGATTCGGCCGAATTACCGAATTCTACTCGAATCCTTATTCCTTAACACAGTAAAACACATTAATGAAGTAAACAACATCCACAGCAGTGTATTTTTCATTTTGTATGATTTTAACTGTAAAAAAGCCCAGTATTCGTCCGAATCCTGGATTCGGTGCATCCCAAGTCCATATACTGTATTGCAGCATGCCATAGTATTGCTTAATATGGATTAAAAAAACTTAAAATTTTCTTTTACACGAAGAAAAGTTTATTTTGACCACAGTCAGACTGTGCAGGATGTATTTGCTTTTATCCCTAAAGTTATTAATGTCTCATAAGCCATTGGAAATAGTTGTATAGCCAGAACTACAGTGCAATACAATTATTTTACAATCTAGGTGCATTAATGAAGTGTTTAATGAACGCACCAATGTGCTCTGTTCTGCAGATACGCTGCGTCAGTAAAGGACGGATCACAGTACTTCATCTTGCTCATCATCACAGATGGAGTGATATCAGATATGGCCCAGACAAAGGAATCCATTGTTAATGTGAGTGTCTAATACACTGCATTCTTCATAAATGATTTTACAGTCTACACTTAGGAGCTAAACAGTTGTGCCAGGTTACTTTTAGTGCAAAAACCTACATTTTATATATCAACTATCCAGCTTACATCAGCCAATAAACCTTTCCCCTTATTTTTATTTGTAGGAACTGTATTGTATGAATTGTATAATATATAATCACAATTATGTCATCAGCTTTCACTTTTACAGACTGTGTGTACATAAAAGTAAAAGTTGTTTAACTGCGCTGTTTGTTTTCCTCAAGGCTGCATGTCTTCCCATGTCAATTATTATTGTTGGAGTCGGACCAGCTGAGTTTGATGGTATGTTGACTTGTTATTTTTTTAACTTGCCAGCTTTTTCATATTTCTTGTTTATTATTTTAGAACTTTCATATTTTGATGTGATATTTTTGTTTGGTTGTTATAATAGTGTGGACATGAGCTTAGGGGGCTTGCACACCAAAGCTTTTACGCCCCCGGCCGGCACATGTTCTCAATTGATACCAATGGAATTCTGTGTTTTTTTTCACACTTTTTTCCGCGCTTGGCGCTGAGCGTCGAAAGTTGAAAGGGATTCAACTTTGAGTGAAAAGCTCCAGTCATCAATGTCATTTCTCACACATCCGTCCAATCACAGTTGAGGAGGGGCGGGACAAGTATCACAACAACCAACCGGCTCACAGCTCAAGTATCACAGCTACCAAAGCGCTGGGCTAAAGAAGGCTAGCGAAAAACAGCTGCCGATCGGTGTCCTCCAGGCGTTTTTATCCGCGTTTAAAAGTTTTGGTGTGTACAACCCCTTAGAGTAGGGTTGTGTACTGTAGGCTAAATAAGGAAGCAGTATGGCAATATTGCATATATTCCCTCATGCACTAACAGTAATGCAGATCTATTTAGTAATAATAAAAAGACAACTAAAAGACAGTTATTGCACACCCTAGAGAGGCCCATTCACACCAGGAATGATGATGATAATTAGTGTGTACACTAGTGTGTAGTACTCAAGGCCGGTCTTGGTCTCAGTTTATGTGATCTTGACTACAACACTAACAATAATTATAACTATAAAGATAATGCCAGTTGTCATATGTCTCTCATGTGTGCCCCCTTAGCCATGGTTGAGTTAGATGGAGATGAAGTAAGGATCTCTTCAAGAGGAAGATTTGCTGAAAGAGACATTGTGCAGGTAAAATTACACATTTACAGCACCAATGTACAGGGAAAATGTATAGATGCAACAAAAATAGATGTCAATATAAAATATATTCATTGTTAACAATTAAAGTACATTACATTTAAAATGCATTTAAAATGTATTCATATAGGGATAATCGTCAATAAATAAATATTTAACCCACTCTCATGAATTGCGTATAAACAGCACTCCTTTGAAAAGTTGTGCATTTGCATTTTAAGGGACACACCCAAAAACGACACCTGGCATTTTCAACATGCTATAATAAATTATCTATATGGTATTTTGAGCTCAAACTTCACATGTGTACTCTGGGGATTTATTTTACATCTTAAAAATTTCCGTTTTTAAATTTTACATTCTAACCCAACTCAACCCACTAGCTTTATGCAATAAAGTACAATATTGAGTAGTTTTGGCACTGCTTTCTATGTGCTTTCTCTGTTTCCCCTTTCTTCTTGGCAAGGCAGTCATCATTATTTTCCCGGGTCACCCTACGCTTGTTAGGAATCATGTTAACAGGCAGTGTGCATGATCAGCTATCATAGGTGGCTGGGGAGGCTTGTCCAATTATCTATGCCCTCACACACACACACACACACACACACACACACACACACACACACACACATTCCAGTGGATCTTGCTTTCAGGCAGCAAATACACACTTTTAAGCACAGTTTTACTACTTAACTAAACGGTTGTGTAGGGCTCTCTGCAACTGTATCGCTTAGGATCATTTCTCGATCTCGGAAGCGTTTGAGCTGATTGGCATGCTGAGTGTTTGATGGCTATGACTAATTGCTCTTTTCAGCTTCGCAAATGTACACAGGAACACAGATGAATCTAAGACCTGCTTCAGTTTAGTTTTGTAATTTTTCACTGTGAAATTCCAACACTGTTAAGTTACATTTTTAGGATGAGGAATAATAGTAGTTTCAAAAGATGTAGTTTATGTACATTTACATGCATGCATTTGGCAAACGCTTTTTTGTGCTCCCAGGTTGTTTTAACCCAGTTCCTAGGTTGTTTCAACCCACTATTGAGCAACAAAAACCCAACAATTAGGTTGTTTCAACCCATGGTTGAGTAACAACAACTTAGCAATAAGCAGTGTGTTGTTTCCGATATTGTGTTTAAACAATTTTAAAATAATTGTTCCTCTTTAGTTTGTTCCATTCAGAGACTACATAGACCGCACTGGAAACCACATACTCAGCATGGCCCGCCTGGCCAAAGACGTTCTGGCTGAGATCCCAGACCAGTTTCTCTCTTACATGAGGACCAGAGGCATCAAGCCATCCCCAGCTCCCCCTCCGTACACACCCCCAGGACAACCACTGCAAACTCAGATCTGAACGGGGCCCAGGAGCGAGCCTTGCTGTATCTCAGTATCTCTTTCTCAATCACTCAGTGATCTGAAGGTTCCCTCAGCTCTATCTGTTCCTTTTCTCTTTGCACTATGATGGCTAAAAGATGGACATTGTGGTTAGACAGGGATCTGAGGACAGGTTTACCTCTGTTATAGGCGTTCTGTCTCACAATGTCTTACTCCTTCTCTCTGTGTCTCTCAACGCCTGGCTAGCTCATTTCTGAGGGCCATGGTAGAATGAATATTTGGTTCTAGCTCACTTAAGAAATGAAAGCTAAAGGTGAATAAAGTGAAGGAACGACTAACATATTGAGCTGACAGTGTCGCGCCCTGTCTCACAACAGCTGAACAGCTTCCTCTTCCTCCGACTGGAAAGATTAATCAATCGCCAGTTGCAAACTGACTGTTGTAAATAACTTTTGAAGTAGGTTTCTTCCGTCATTTCGTATCTCTTCCTAGCTCTGTTCTCTGAACTCTCACTCAGTGTTTACATGTCAATGATTTTCTTACTGTTGAATCGAACTTTTATAAGCGTAACTTCTCAACATGAATCGCCGTAGAAATCCTTGCTGCGTGTAATATTTGCCATGCCTGTCAGGTCGCAGCGGCTGTTGTCGCCGCAGAAAACCACATTTCTTGCATGGAAATGGTGTGCTCAGGCATGAGATGCATGTTTTGAAATGTTCACTTTATTTGGCCTTTTCTCTCTTTCATGATTTCGTTATAAACCATTCACCTTTTCATTTTACATTTGATTTCTCCTATATATTCTTTCGTTTGAATTATTTTTGCCCTGAAACAAGTGCAATATATGGGCAACTCATTCTGTAAAGTGAACCTCATGTGATACATTGTACTTTTTTGCTGTTAAACCTGAGCAGCCGCTCTAAAATAAGAGCCCAGTGGTCAAAAACACAGATGCCATTATTTCCTGTCTTAAAACATCGATATCGTATTGATGTTGTGTCATTTTCTCCTGGTTTGAAGATGTTTTGTTTATATTTAATCATAACCTTGTAGAGTTCCCCAAAGATAGTGAAGAAAAAGCACAAAGCTAGTTAGGAAATCCTCATTTCAGGATTGTGAATATGTCTAGATTTTTCCTTGAGTGTTGAAACCAGATGTGCAGATGTGTCCATTTATTTACAAACGTTTTGTAAAGATATTTTTGATATTTTATTATTTTAGAAATGTGCTGCTATTATCAGGAAACCCAAACCAATTTTGGGCATAAAGTCTTCAAAATATATTTTTTTTTTCTCTATTTACCCATCTCATTTGTATTTGTGGGTATTTGTGACAAAGGTGTGGTTCCACCACATGTACACTAGTGTTCAAAAATGTTGTGTCACTTGACTGTAATGCACATTTATACATTTGGTAGACACCTCTTCTCTAAAGCATTTTTAATTATTTCGTAATATTTTAATAATTTAATAATTTGTTACTTATTATCATGGATCACAAGATATTACAGGCCATAACAATAAAATAATTTTTGTGCAAAGTGTCATTTATAGCTTAAAATCCTGATTTTCTATTTTTTTTATTAGTCAATATCAATTATGTTACTGTCAAACTATGACACCAGGGTAGAGTAACAGTTGACAGTCATGTATGTGTTTGTGAGAGACAGAGAGAGTGTGAGTGTTTCTCTGTGTATGAATGCAAGTTTTGTGACATTGTGTCAACACTGTTACTCTTCCTTGGTAACATAATTTGACAGTAACAGAATTGGCACTATTTCAGACAACAGGAAATCATAATTTGGTGATTCAATAGTTTTGGTCAGTTTGCTTTTGTTTTAAATTGTGGGAAATTACAAATAAAGAAAAAGTGACCCTAAACTTTTGAATATATAGACACTGAAATGTAGAATAACAAAACAATTGACATCAGCTTAGTTGTCAGCTTTTATATATGAAACCTGATAAATAAATTTGGACTGTCCTCCAAAAATAACAATATCAAAGTTTGTTTGTGCAAGCAGCTTATTACGACATACAGTAACGTTTTAGGGATAAGCGCCCTCTAGTGGCCAGCAGCTTATTACAATCTGTGGTTACGTTTCAAGGTTGGTTGCCGTACACTGTGTCAAATTTCCTAAATATTATGGTTTTAAAGATATTTTGAAGAATCTAACACCATCCCTACCCTAAACCCAACCACTTTTGGGCCAGTAAAAGTACAGTATAGTCACATGTTTTTATTGCATAAATTGAGCAATAAACAACAGTATAAAAGTATCACAAACAACTCACGTTGCAAACCTTGCGAATTGAAGCCATAAGATCACTTTATATGAACATTAACCGGAACATTAGTCGTAATGATCGTTCACGAGACACACGACAGTCAATGCTATTTCACAATCAAAGATGATGTATCGCTTCTTCTGGCAGCAGTTTTTGAACGAGTGTCTGTCCGGATTTGAGATTTACATCAGATACTGATCGCTTTTGTGTCCTTGGTACACTTGGAATATTTGTACTTTTTGAAAAGTGACTGTTTTGTATGCCATTTTAATATTATATCATGGGTGTCGGAAGCAAAAATGTGGGTGGGTCCAAAACATTTTCTGGAGTAGAGGCCATTTTCTTGTATTGTGGTGCCTTTTAATTAAATAATTGCTTTTATAGCCTAAAACAGTGGTCTCCAACAAGGTGCCCAGGGGCACCAAGTTTCCCGCACAAAGTCTTTTTATATTAGCTTGGCTTCTTTTATGTATGTAAACATAAAAAAAATGACAAAAACATACCAACAAGTAAAATCAAAGTAAAATTATGTAAACCAATAAAAGTTTTGAGTAGACCATATCAAAAAAGTAGCCCTTCAAAAAGATTGGAGACCCCTGGTCTTAAAGCTTTGTTTACCTTGTTGTGTCGCAGGAGTGCAGCAGGCTCAAGTAGTGAAAACACGAAATGGAGTTTAATTATATGGACTCTAAATTAGGGTGACCATACGTGCCATTCTTCCCGGACGCATCCCGTCCAGGATTTCGGTGCGTCTTCCGGAAGTCGTATTTGTTGACCGCATACGCCATTCAGTTAAAAACATAAGATATACAATCGTAGTTTCATTCTTACCTTAAAATGTAACGGTTGCTTTTCGAATACGACTTCCGGAAGACGAACACAAAATCCTGGACGGGATGCGTCCGGGAAGAATGGCACGTATGGTCACCCTACTCTAAATGAGCCAAATGGAATGGATTTGAGGAAGCAGCAGCATGGATGTCATGGCTTAAGTTTCATTTATAATGGCATTCCTCTAGTGGAATAAATTTGACTGACAGCGCTCTGACAAGTAAACAGAGAAATGCTCCAAATTAGAGAAAAAGTGATTGGGTCCAATAGAGACAGAGCGCAGCGCGTCATAACCTGAAAACCACGCCCAACGGGGGGAAATCAATCCATCCGTCTCCATTGACTTTGTATTGCGAGAGGCTGCCTCCTTGTCATTTTTGGCTTATAACAAAAAAAACATCATAATGCCTAAAAGCTGCTGTATGACAGGATGTACAGCTAACAAGCCAAAAAACGCTTAGGTTACTCACGTAACCCCGGTTCCCTGAAATAACGGGAACGAAGCATTGCGTCAGTTAGCTGACGCTATGGGGGAAACTCCTGTTTACTCCGTGACTGAAGCCTATTGGTTAACGTCTGTACAAAGTACAGACCAATGACGTTTGAACCCGCGCGCGGGAGGAACGCGTCCCTATATTAGCGCGGTTCAATCGTCAGGAGCTCATTATTATTCGACTGAAGCGCGCAGCCGAATAACACTCGCTGCGTAGACGTTTGTAGCACGGCAAGAGACGCAATGCTTCGTTCCCGTTATTTCAGGGAACCGGGGTTACGTGAGTAACCTAAGCGTTCCCTTTCAATACGGTTCACTTCGCATTGCGTCAGTTAGCTGACGCTATGGGGGAACGTAATCCCATCACGCCGTGCATACACAACGTACTGAAGTGCCTTACCGGAGAGACACTGCGTGTGGCCCTATACCCGGCATATTCACAGCTTTAAAGCAAATGTGTAAGCACCATATAAATTGTTGACGCGCACACGGTGGGGTTTTAAACGCACCGGGGGCACATAACATAGCACAAGACGGCGAGGTACGCGCCGCGGCTATGCGAGATAAGTAAATTCAGAGTCACGTTGGTGAGCTCGCTGAGCGCACCGTGGTGTACACATAAAACGCATGAGCGTGCATGATTGAGCCGAGAGAACCTGCGCTCGTAGGGCAGGGACGTCTAAGCTGTACAATCTGACAACGTAGACGGCGAAGACCAGCCGGCCGCGTAGCAGATATTAAATATAGATATAGATACCCCTGTAGACCAAGTTCATGAAGAAGCCAAACTCGCACAGAGTGGGCTCTATATAGGACATAGCTCATAGAGGGGCGTGAGCCAGTGCGATGGTTTCAACGATCCATCTAAATAACCACTGTTAGCAACAGACATACGTAGTGAGTGATCTGCGAAGCTCACGAACGGCCGATCTGACTATAATATGCGGCAGAACGGTTCGTAGCGTGGGATTATACAGATACCACAATAGTGTGAACCCCGGTGCACCCTCGAGCGCATCGGGATGCATATAGGTAGTATTATAGTGCACAGATCGGTGAGCTTTCCAAGCGCGCCGTAAATGTGTATTGACTATAAATTGCACGGGCACAGGTGAACACTTGAATACATCGTGAATGCATATAGATGAATCAGAGTGTTATAATGCACAGGCCGGCAAGATTCTCGAGCGCGCCGTCATGTGTTCTGATAATAAATTGTGCGCACACGGGTGAACTCTTCAGTGCACCGTGAATGCGTATAGATAAATCAGTGCACAAAACGCGCCGTGAATGTGTACAGATATGATTGATGAACGTAACGGTGGGCACCCAACGCACCGTGAACGTACACAGATGAACAACAATGTATGTGTCACAAAGCATAACACAGCTGTGTATACAGGTGAGCTTTCCCAAGCGCATCTTATTGTATACCAAAATGTTATAGCGTGTACATGTGAGCTTCTCTAAGCGCACGGTGGACGCATATAATTAAAACCCATATCGTGCATACAGGTGAGCTAATGGGCGCACCTTTAATGCAACAAACCTCAGTAGTGCGCGAAGCAGGGATGTCGAAGCTGTAAACTGACAACGTGGACGGCGGGGACCAGCCGGCCGTGTCACAATTGTCAAATGAGAAACCTCTAAGACCATGCCCATGCTCTAAGACAAGTGAGCATAATTGTCACGGGAGGTGATAACGTCAACGATCCATAAATAGCCTGTATTGACAGGTGCTCTAGTGAGTGATCTGTGACGCAGATAAACAGCTGATCGTCTGATGTACGTCAGACGTATGTGTCATACAGGACCTTGGACAGTTCCAGAGCGCTGTGCCTCGGGCACCGTCCGCATCTGAGAAATGACAGGCTTATGAATAAAGTGAATGGCCAGCGTAAAAGCATGGTTCGCTGTTACCGCCGCCGTCCGCATCTGAGAGATGACAGGCTTGTGAATTAAATGAATGGTCGGTCGTAAAAGCGTGGTTCGCTGTTATCACGGCCACATAGATATAGGTAGGGGAGAGAGCCGCCGTGCCTCTGTAGTGAGGAGAAAAGTGTTCCACCGGCGATTCGCGGGGGGTTTTGACTTTCAAATGTCACTAGACAGAATGGATCAGACTTTGCATAAGGACGCCTCGTGAAAGGGGTCCTAGCAGCTTGTGTCAATGTGTCATAAGGCACGTAATGTAGGTCGTGTCCCACGGATGCCATCTCCGCACGCCCATCGTAATGGGTTAATATTGGTAGTTTAAGCATGAGATGCGTATCACTCTGATTGAACATAGCTTATAAAGCGATGCAATGAGTTTATAAAGGAGATGACTCGTCAGCTTGTTCAGGGGGCGAGATCTCAGTCTGGTTCGGTAAATAATGAAACCACCGTAGATTGCCCGACCGCATTATCACAATAACACGGTCGAGAGTGCTGCAGTGCTAAATCATCCTCATAATGTACCGTATTCACAGTACAAGGTGATTTATATGAGACAAACGGCGTTCCACGCGCCGAAGGCTGATTGCCGTCGTAAAGCGTGTTCAACCCACAGCAAATGCTGGGCTAGCTCGTAATGACAGCACTTCATGCAGCCGTGTGTAACTTAAGCAAGCTTCCCGGCCGTCAGCTCGGGGCGGGACCTTTGCTTAGTCAAACTGAAGTGGACTTATGAACAGAATGCCACGATATTCAGCTTTCTGAGGCTCGTTAGAGGGGTACGTGTGCCCGTCTTAAACGAGATGCCGCGCGCGTCTGACTGTGCGCGCGCTTTAAGCTTTGAAACTTATTGTGGCGGGTAGCAAGCTCACTTGAGGTTGATATTACCCTTAATATTTCCGAGTATTGGAGCGGAGGTGTGAGCGTCTTCGGATCCGCTAATATAAATCAGCTATATGGCCGAAAAACGTCATAAACCGCTTGGCTGTAAGCCTTTGAGTGGCCGTCCGGAGAGGGCGCGATTCAAACGCTTGGAGCCATGCAAAAGTCTGAGGCTGTCCTTCCTCTAGGAAGAGAGAATAACAGCCGTAAGACCGTGCTCGTTTGCGCCATCAGCATCGTAGCGGAGAAACTGAGGTGGGCTGCGAGCGAATTTGGCAGAAAGGTGTTAGAGACACCGTACAGTCGTGGGGTGTCAATACACAGTATATGGCCAAACCGGGGTCTTTTCGGCTAGCGTCGATAGAATTATGGACAGCGGACCGTGTGTGCGTATTACTGATTGCTTGTCAGTAAGGCGATAAAGTGATTAGAGACACCGTACAACCGTGGGTGTCAATACACAGTATAGTAAGCACGGAAATTACTCTTTTTAGAGGAATTAAATACCGTTCGCCACTATAGTGAGGTCGCATAGCCGACAGTATTACACAGTATGTTTGGATAAACAGCACACAGAAAACATTACAGGGCAGTCCAGCCGAGGCGCGACATAACCCCTTTTCTCCCAGACAGTTTCGTTCTCTGTTGATGCAGCTGTGCTGCGGAGACCAGAGCTCAGCCGTTCAGGTGCACAAGCCTCAGTAGTGACGGTGACCGAACGGCTCACGGAGCAGAGCAGTATGTCTAGGTGGTTTAATGTCAGACTGAACCCATCGCAGAGAGGAAGTCTGCCGTGAGGCCCGCGGTTTTGCCGTTTATTAAAAGGGCAGAAAAACCGGGTATATATATATAAGAATGTACCAATATTCAGCGCACTGATATAGGACGGGACTGAATAAAGGGAGGTATTCGGGCCTCAGTATATTATAAACAAATTCGTTCTGCCTCTGATTCCGTCTAAACCAGAGAGAAATTACCAGGCAGACGAAAAATGAGCTATCTGAAGTGAGATCGGCTCAGGCCAGTAAAGCTCTATAATAAGTGTTTTAGCGCTCCAATAGAGGCGTGTCCGCCTTATCGAGCAGACGAATGAGATCGTGCCGCTCCAGGAGGGGAGGGGCATGAAGCTCTCTTATAATGAGTGTTCTTGGTGCTCCAATAGCGGCGAATCGGCCCTATCGAGCAGACGAATGAGATCGCGCCGCTCCAGAGGGGAGGGGCATGAAGCTCTGTAATCGTTGAACACTGGACAGCTGCATTTAGAGGCAGCGAGCCGTAATACCGCGTGCTAGCTAAGCCGTTAAGAGACCTCACCACTGTGGGGAAAGGAGCGAGGGACTCCGCGAGCGTGGAGCACGAGTGGCTGTGCTATGACAGAGACAGGGGCAGACCGCCCGTGTTTGCTTGTCGTATGCATCTATCAGGTCTACGGTTCCCCGCTTGTTCATCTCAACAAGAGAGGAACGGCAGAGGGGAGCAGCAACCCAGACAGAACAGCCATGCGTCGTGACGGTATCACCCGATGCACTCGGGGGATTAATATATGTGCCAGAGATCTCGCCACTGAATTTGAGAGGAGCGAAGGGACTCTGTAAGCATGAACGGTTGCGGTGTGACAGAACACAGGGGGGGTTAGTCCGTGTGTGCTTGTCTATGCATCCATCTAGTCTCATGGCTCGCCGTGTGTTCATCCCGGCGAGAGAGGAACAGCAGGGGGAGCACGAAACATGGATAAGACAACCAAAGCATAAGCGCGGTCCCGGCGTGGGAGGTGCCAGACCGGTAACGCGCTCGGAGGAAATTCATAGCAGAGAGGCTCCCCGAGCCGCTGTGCTGGACGCTATTACAACAGCGCCTGCTCTTTTAGCTTATAGCTTTATATTAAAAATATTGATCTTACCGGGCGGCCGCAGGGGAGACCTCGACAGGCGTGTCCGCTGCACAGGGCTCGTACCACGGCAAGCGAAGGCTATCTTCGGTTCTCGGCCGGAAAGCGGCAGGGGAAGACGCTAGACCTGGACTCTGCTATCTTCGGTTCTCAGCCGGAAAACGGCAGGGGAAGACGCTAGGCCTGGACTCCGCTGCAGGGCTTTTGTCAACGGCGAGGTAAGGCTTCTTCTTTTCTTCGGAGCAGCGAGAGGTTCGCGCTGAAGGAGAAAATAAAGAGCTCCTGACGATTGAACCGCGCTAATATAGGGACGCGTTCCTCCCGCGCGCGGGTTCAAACGTCATTGGTCTGTACTTTGTACAGACGTTAACCAATAGGCTTCAGTCACGGAGTAAACAGGAGTTTCCCCCATAGCGTCAGCTAACTGACGCAATGCGAAGTGAACCGTATTGAAAGGGAACCCAGAAATAAGTTTTTATAAGCTGTCGACCCCAAAATAATAGCGTTTAAAGACACAAAAGTGTAAACAGGCAACTTTTCATAGTACTACTGTTAATAGAACTGCGTCAGTAGGAGGAACATAGTCGGTGATCCACTTTTTTCTCTTTAAATGCTGAGTTTTACAGCTCAACATCTTATAAAAACTTATTTTTGGGTTTTTTGGTTTGTTAGCTGTACATATTGTCACACAGCAGCTTTTAGGCATTATTCTGTTTTTTGTTATAAGCCAGAAATGACAAGGAGGCAGCCTCTCGCAATACAAAGTCAATGGAGACGGTTGGATTGTTTCCCTCCCACAGTGGGCGTGGTTTTCAAATTTGCATAACTGCGCTCTGTCTCTATGCCATGGGTCTTAAAAAGTGGGTGGGTCTTGTCTCCCCACATATAATGGTTCCGACGATCATGTATTATATAATAAATATATTGGTATGGTATAGGTCAAAATGCCCAAATAATCATAACATATCCCAATAAATGTCATCATAGCAAAATTATACCTCAATATATTTCATAGATGTTTCATCTGCTGCCGGTAGATGTGCTAATTTTGCTTATTTAACACATCTTTTGGTCGTATTTAGGGAGTTGACAAACAACCTAAACAATCGGATTGGAGGATAGGTTTTTAAAGTGTCTACCAAAACATAGAAATGTGTGTTTAAAAATGTAAAATACATGAATACATATGAATACCAATGAGATCTCTCTGTCTTACTACATAGCCTAGAACAAAACTGGAAAATGGAAACACTGGTTTCAGATGTCTTTGTGATTTTTTTTTTGTAAGAAAGAAAATCATAATGACTATTGAGCCACTATGATTCACTTTATTGAGCAGAAGTTGTTTTTATATTGTACAACATTGTTGAGTGTCTACATTTTTTTTTTTCTTAACAATATCTTATTATTATCGCACATTTTCCGCCTTTATCATCTTATTTTTATATAATTATGCCAACAGTTACTTTTGTGCTAAAACATCCTCAAACAGCAAATGTGAATCTTCTAGTATGTAGCAGATTAAAAGATTTTTTTACAGAGCACTATTGTGCTGAAATATTTTGGGTAACAGCCTCATGTTGAAGATGAGCATTCCCTTAGTCTGCCGGTTTGGATTGATCTTTCATATGTTTCATAAATATCATGAAATATAAACATATACAGTGGCCTTAAACATTGGCACAAAAATATTTAACACTTTCTAGTTGATAATTGCAAAGATATCGCAAAAATAGCTCACAAAAACGTACACATCTTTTTGTAATGAATATCAGGGGCTTGTTGATATTTACTGCAATAACATTCCTTCATACTTAAACATGGCTCAAATATTGAAAACCCTATGTGGCCACTGTATATTTGTAAAGAATTAACATTCATATTGGTTAGTGTGAAAATAAACCATTGCACGACAATAACACTTATTATAACAAATGAGTTATGCTATATTACATTTTTATAATATTATGTTATTGTTGTTGTTAAAATATCATGTTCATATACAGTAGTTCAAATATACTTTTTTATTTTATCTATTTTTTTTATATAGTCATGTTGATGTCATAAAAAACTCAAATCTGGTTAAAGAATGATTTACATCTTAGAAATAATGTAAGCTTAATACTAAATCCACAATAATAAAATATACTTTTCCTTGACAAGAACTTTGATGAGTGATGAGTGTTAAAAGGTAGCACTCGATCTAGTTATCCAGTATCTTATCTGGGAATGCTCACTCTCTCAACCGATGCTGTAATTCAAAACTCACCCTCAGCCCCAATCATTTCTATTCCAATCCATTGGTGCCATAGCAGTTGCTACTTTGGCAAACCCATCCACCTGTGAGCACTGTGTGTATGTGTGTGTGTGTGCGCGCGTGCATGCGTGTGTGTGTGTAACTTGGCGAGCGTGGAAGTGTTTTTAAATTTATTACTTGACTCACATGAAATTTGTTTACTAAAGATATCCAAATATTATATTGTATGCTCTTCGTACCTAAATATTATGTGCACTATGTTTGCATGTACAGTTTTACAAGAGATTCACTAGTACTTTTGTTATTGTTATGAGTGTTTCCGGTACAAAAAAAATATGATAACAGGAAAATAACTGTACAAATGGCCTTAATCTTTCACTGAATTCTTGGAATTGTGCGATGCCTTCAGATATGAATCGATATATATTTTGTGTCTGTGTATAATTGCTTTCTAGTGTATATTTTCTTTGCTCATGTAAAAAAAATCTATTGTAATTTTTGGAATCAGTGATTAATCAGAGAAAGCATGGCTGGAGTTCTGATTGTTTAGTAAATCGATATAATGATGAAATTATTATTTCTGTATCAAGTACTAATTTTGGAATAAATATTCTTAATATACACATTGCTTTAAGAGTCTGGAACGATGATGTCAATAAAATGAATTGCATTTCATGCAGAAAATGGCTGCCAGTGGTTGCCAGGTTGTGCTAGTCGGTTGATACACAGCACTGTTTGGAAATACGTAAGGCATTTTGGATGATTGCTAAATCAGGTCTCTTCCAAAAAAATAAAAATAAAACAGTTCTTTTTCCAACTGATTTGCTGCAAGATTTTAAGTCCTTAGCAAAAAAAAAAAAATCAGTGTTGGGGATTTGAACAAATCTCTTTAGCACCAAGTATGAAGTTCATTACACAAAGCTAATGAGGAGTAGCAGCTTCTGAATATAAATTTAGGTGGGGCAGATTCTGGGTCGTATGCAAGGTTATATGACTAACCTTAACTGCTCATGGTATAAGTTTTACATTGAAATGACTGAACACATGCAGAAGAACACTGGGCAGAGAACACTAGTGTCCTTCATTTTAATTAATTTGGTTTAAGCCTAGTGCTTGAAAAATAAAAAGTAAACATGGGAAATAAAACACTTTATTCAGTTTAGTACAACAAGACAGTCAAAGCTCTAAGTCATCCCACAGCCCTTTAAATGCCCTATTAAACGACTTACCATTGGTCGTTTGGCACAATTTTTATATCTTGCTTGTCGGGTTAAAATTTTTGATGTCCATTTTCTTATAATCTTTCAAACCAATATTGTATAAAAACTACCTAAAGAATCAGACTTATTGTCACACAGACGCAGACTGATATGCACTTTGCTTACGCTGAATAATATAGCTATGGCTACGTTCATACTGCAGTCTGAAACGACCCAATTCCGATTTTTTTGCCCCTATGCGACCTGTATCTGATCTTTTCATGACAGTCTGAACGACACAGATCCGATCTTTTCAAATGTGACCCAGGCCACTTGGGTATGTGGTCCTGAATCCGATACGTATCCGATCTTTTGAAATGCGACCTTCGTCTGAACGGCCAGGCCACATGGATCCGACCCGTACGTCACTGATACGCTACAAACGTCATAATTCTGCATTGAAGTAGGCAAGAACGATAAGATAAACAACAACCATGGGCGACACTGCTCCACATCATTAAATTTTGGCCGTATGGGTGCACACGTTATATGATTTCACATATAACAGCGTTCTCCAAATATATTAATATAGCATATTATTATAATGCTGCGAATAATATGTGAAGTAGCAGCTTTCAATAAATATTTTTAAAATGCGTTTATAAATCCAACAACCCCTGTGACCGGTCGACACGTCCATAAGAGGTTTCTATGTTTATAAACCATTGCCTCTTTGTTTCTACATTTAAAAGACAAAGCTGGCAATTCTGGCTATACTTTCGTTCTTTTAATAATTTCTTTATTTTATTTATAAATCACTCTGGGTTATTTGATTTATCTATTTGGCTTGTGTTTTGTTTCCGTGCACTTGAGGCATTTTGCACATTTGTTCTGCACTTTGTTACTTCTAACCTTATTTTATAAAAAAATTGTATTTATAGTAAACGTAAATTCTGATCTAATTTAAGTCTGTAAATTTTGGATTGCGTTTCGTTGTACTGTATCGATGTTGCGCTATTGCGTGCTGGCCATGCTTGCGCATGCAATTTAGCCGAACGTGCTAGGTGCTTTTCGTCTCATATTTAGGAGTTCATCAAACTAAACATTAAAAAACGGATGTTTTTCGACGGGTATAAGTTTTTAAAATGTATTTAAAACAAACTGGTTATTTTGTCAAAAGTTAAACTACAAAACAGGTAAGCCGTTTATTTAAATTTCGGTGCTGAAAAGGAAAATATCTGCACCAAACCTATATTTATGCCTGACACGACTGTCTTCGTGTGTTCACTTTCAAATGATAGCAAAGAGATTCCTGAAATAAATAATTTCATCAGGTCTTTCTGTATCTAAAGTGAATACAGAGATGATCAAAGTCAAAGCAAGCAGGTATTTCTATGCTAAATAATAACGCGTAGTGTCTATAAAATCATTAATTTCAGTGTTTTTCTTGTTATAAATTAACGTTTAATGAATTGTATGTATATAAAGCTTAGTTTTTATCATTTACAGTAACAAACACAAATTATTTTTCATTTCTCATTGTCGTTTTTTTTGTCATGACTGCTTTGACGCGCTAAATCTCCAAATTATATAAAAACACTGAATTGTAGCCGGAGTTTCCAAGGCAGGATCTCCTTTATTTTTTTTAGGTGTAGTTATCAAAATGTTTTTTGTGTGATGTTCTGTAGATCGTGGCTTTAAAATGATACGAGGAATAATTAAACAAATGTTACCTTACATTTTACATAAAAAAACAGAAGATTGTAATTGTGCTGGCTCCGTTGGGAAAATAACTTTAATATTGCAAAAAGAGCTCCACTGTTGACTACACCGTTGTTGACATCCATGTTTAACGTTAGCTTACAAGTGATGTCCTTGACCGTGGAGTACTCTTATGCGCATGCGGGTCACTTCTGGGTCATTTCACGTTCACACAGGAGATCACAAAAGGTCGCATTTTATTGGAAATGTGAACGGCCTTGCAAAAAAATCTAATTTTTTCAAAAAATCGGAATTGAGCATTAAGCCCTGCAGTATGAACGAAGCCATTGTCTGAACTGCATTCACGTAATGTAAAAGCTAGAGGGGCAGATTCAAATCTGCCCATATGGCTCTCTATTAGAGCTCTCTGCATTTCTATTTTTTCACCACAAATTTACATTGGGGAAAAATGTGGGGCGCTGTTGAGCCCCTCTCAGCTTGATCATTACAAACAGTAGTCAACCGAGCTGTGCGCACAATTTTTTAAACATACTCATCTCACTTTATGACTTAAAATAATCTTGAAACTATTATTATAGACACATTTGCGAGTCAACAGTTTAGATATGATTAAGTTTATCTATATTTTCAAGTGGATTAATAGTTTTTCTATCGCCATATCTGTTTGAAACATAAAATTGCAAGTTATTGCAAGTTGCAGTTACTTTCTTTAAGGGTTGAAATCAAATGAAGCCAAAAGCTACACATCAAGCTGACAGTTGGCTATTTGGAGTGTCGTCTTAGTTTTTCGCTGTGCCACAATCGGCTTCACACGTTCAAAATAATGAATACCAACTACTGCCACCTGCTGGAAATTTATCTCGCACAGACGCAGAAGGGACGTGCTACTTGGCTGTCCATTTGGTGTGTCAGTGCAAATTTGCACCCCTAAGCCCGGAGTTAGTCAGTTTTTTACGTGTATGCATACACGTAAAAATTGACTATACTTTGGTCTTTACAGTATGGGCTGCTTCGGTGGTGTCGGGTTCGGTGTGTCCTTGCCAATCACACCTTACCCACAAAATCATAGCAATAGGCTCAGGGCGTATCTGCAACGGATCCAGACCGGAGCTGCCGGCTTCGGAGCTATAGCTGAAATTATAAATCATTATTATAATCTTACTGGTGCTATGGTAAAGAAAAAAGGTTCAAAAAGAGATTTTTATGTATTTGCTTTTTAACTGATTTCTGTTTATTTTAAAAACAAAAAATGTTACAGATAGCAGCTTTAGGTGCATTGCAGTGCTAACCGAGTATTGATTCCAATCAGAATAAAGCATATCTCACTCAGTGTACATCTAACTCTCTCTTTACCTCTGACTAGTAACCCATTAGGAATAATAACTGTTTTCCATATCAGTCTGACACTGTAATTGCAGAAGGAGCACATTGGCTCTCTGGTAGCCTCCAATTATATCAGGCTGCCAAGTTGTATGGTCCTGTAGGAGACATAACCTTCTAACACTGCACTGTAGACCCGTTCCCCTTCTAAATTACTTAACTTAAGCTAAAGATTACCTAACTGAATGGCTAATATTGATGATTCAGAAACGTCTCATTTATCGGCTCCTACACATCTCACTCCAAGTTTTTTAGCCTCACACACTAATATGTACAGCTTTACAGCTTTTAGATAAAATGTAAAACATGAGCCACCGTCACGGAGTTAATTCACATGACACGCTGAATGCCGTGGCCTTTAAGTCTATTTCTATATTCTGACAGAACAGCCAATTAGTTTCAACTTACTGCAGTTCTGATACTTACATAGACAGCTTTTAGTTTGTATGGACTAGCTGGTGTCTTCACATTGCCATCCATATGGAACGGCATTGGTTTAATTGGGGAGTTTAAAACTCTCACTGCCATGAAAGTAAATTAACTCTTTATGTTCATGAAAGGGCTTTTAGTATTTCAAAGAAGTTTTTTGCCGCCAACAGACTGCCAAATTTAAGCACTTCACCACAACCAAAATGATAAACACCATTTTATTGTTTATAGTTTGCCTTTATCTTCAATTTACAACATCATTTTGTTATAGGAACCAAAAACAACCTAACTACCCGAGGACAGACAACAATAACTGTTGAGTTTTGTAAACGCAACCTTGGCACGGTCAATTAATTTTTGCAACCTTTTAACATTACATATTGGGCCCTATCTTGCACCCAGCGCAATTGACTTTGTCAGTGACGCATGTATCATTCGTATTTTGCACCGGCGCACAGCGGGATTTTCCCTCCACAGACGCACGTCGGCAAACTAGGGAATAAACTTGCACTCCCTGGGCGGTTCAGCGCAAAAAAGGAGGCGTGTTCCGGCGCAAACCATCCCTGATGCTATTTTGCAGTTTCAAAAAACAATTGCGCCACTGACCAAAAAAAAACTAGTCTAAAGTCAGTGGCGCGTTGCGCGTGGTTCATTATGCTATTTTAAGGGCGCATGCTTGACCATAATAGCGTGCACAATGCACACACACTTTGCTTATATAATCTACACAGATGCAACAGTTATTTTTGCAAATCATAAATTGTTACAATAAAAAATATTAACACATGAGATAAGGGGAATCATAGTGGTGAGCATTGTGGTGATAGTTTTTAATTATTTTGTGTGGCTGCGTAAAAAAAATTCTCATGCAAATAACAATTAAAATATTTTCATAAGAAACCTTAATGTATATGAACTTGATTTGTAAGAGTACTTTGGGGTTGGACCTTGCTTGCGTTTCTTGGATCCGATTTCAAAGCCCCCAAACCCTTTCAGCGGTGAGGGTGGACGCAGCGATGTCCTCTGCTGGCGTCAGGTCCTGAGGCAGATCCACCTCCCGTTACACGGCGTGCCCGATTTATGCTGGCAAGCTTGGGATTCCCCCGTCTCCTGACATCATTGTAGCGCTTGGCGCAACGATGGGGATGTCAGCTGATGAGACAATTGTGGCTATTTCCTCTCACGCGTGTTTAACCTACGCTGATGTGGGCGGGTTTCTCCTATCCCCATACAAAACAAAATCTCTGCCTTTGACTGCTCTTACAAGAAGGTTGGTCTCCTCGGCTGTGAACCGCTCCTGGCGTGCGCCTGGTAAATCCGTCATAATAATAACAACCCGCCCTGGAACTTGCGCCCTTGCGTTTAAAGGGAATGTTGGATAGCGATCTGATTGGTTAATATGACGTTACGCCCAAACCACACCTATGAATAATGAACCTACTTCAGACCAACCCTTTATTGATTTGCGCCTGGCGCAAGAGTTATTTCTCCCGCCGTGAAAATAGCAACAGCGCCCAAGATCCGCCCACAAAGTCGCTTGCGCATTGCGCTTCGCACTTGCGTTTCAGATTGTTAAAATAGGGCCCAATGTGTTTTGTAATGAACTTATGACATGTAACCTATACTTATAACACTAATACATATAATTGCTATACTGCCTGTACGTTTGCCCACCAGAAAGCACTCTAATCTCCTGACCACTATTGTTGCTATGGTTACCACTCCAGGTACAGGTTTGAAATACAACACTATACAACTCACTGTATAATGTGCAGCTTAAAGGGAGACTCCACTTTTTTTAAAATAGGCTCATTTTCCAGCTCCCCTAGAGTTAAACATTGGATTTTTACATTTAAAAAATCCATTCAGGTGATCTCTGGTTCTGGCGCTAGCACTTTTAGCATTAGCACAATCCGTTAAATCTGATTAGACCATTAGCATCGCACTAAAAAATATCCAAAGAGTTTCCATATTTTTCCTATTTTAGACTTGACTCTTCTGTAGTTACATCATGTACTAAGACCGACGTAAATTAAAAGTTGTGATTTTCTAGGCAGATATGGCTAGGACTATACTCTCATTCTGGCGTAACAATCAAGTACTTTGCGCTTGTAACATGGCTGCAGGAGGCGCAATGATATTACGCAGCAGCCGAAAATAGTCCTCTTAGTAACTTTCAATGGCAGGGTACTATTTTCGGGCACTGCATAATATCATTGCGCCTCCTGCAGCCATTTTACAGCAGCAAAGTGCATGATTATTACACTGGAATGGGAGTATAGTTCCTAGCCATATCTGCCTAGAAAATCGCAACTTTTAATTTTTTCAGTCTTAGTACACCATGTAACTACAGAAGAGTCAAGATTTAAATAGGAAAAACATTGAAACTCTTTGGGTTTTTTTAGCAAGATGCTAATGGTCTAATCAGATTCAATGGATTGTGCTAAGCTATGCTAAAAGTGTTAGCACCAGACCCGGAGACCAGCTTAACGGATTCCAAAACGGTAAAAATCAAATGTTTAACTCTAGGGGAGTTGGAAAATTAATATATTGTCCCTTTAAAAATGTTGAATTCAGGTGGAAAAACACAACACATTTTTCTTATATAATTTGTGACCATGGACCACAAAATCAGTCTTAAGTAGCACAGGTATATTTGTAGCAATAGTCAACAAAACATATGGGTCAAAATTATCACTCTTTCCTTTATGCCAAAAATCATTAGGATATTATGTAAAGATCATGTTTCATGAAAATATTTTGTAAATTTCCTACTGCAAATGTATCAAAACTTTATTTTTGTGAGTGGATGCAGTTGCGAAGGACTTCATATGTACAACTTTAAAGGCGATTTTCTCCATTTAAAAATAAAATGTTTTTGTTGAATTTGCTTATTTATTCAGCTGTCAGATGGTGTATAAATCTCAATTAAGAAACTGACCGTTTTGTGGTCCAGGATCACATTTTTACCCAATGTTATGCAAAAATATCTTAACCTTTGGCAGTCTGATCAACTTATGAGTCAGAACAAATACAAATCATAAAAATTTTACAGGTTTATTCATAACACTCACCGGTAACAGCTCAAGCTATATTTATGAGATTAATGAGATCAATAGCATCAAAGTTTAATTTAAAATGACTGATTTTACATTAATTTCATTCTTTGACATGACCTTAACTCACAGAATGTTCTTTACATTATATTGGATGATTTGAAAACATTAAATCACAAAAAAGACTTTCACACATGGAGTCACATTTTAGCAAATCCAGGTATTCCATTTAAATGGACATATGTGTACACTTGCTGCCTACTTCAGAGAAAGTATGAGGCGTATGGTATTCCTGGCCAGCTATTCCTGGCATAGCCTCTGTCCAGCCTACAAACATTATTGCTTTCTGAAATGTTTTAATAATTAAAAGTTTCCATAATACCCTGAGTCTTTGTACAACTTAATACGGCTTTCTTAATAAGCTATAATTAGAGTCCTATCCAGTATCATTGATTAATTTTTTTCTGAAAATTCTTTGCTAAAATAGAAAATGTCATAGAAAAACAAAGCTCTTGTGCAATACTTAAAGATCTCACATTTCCCATGTGCACCACCTCCCACCTAAAACCCATTAAATGAATATTGCATGCCGCATATGGCCGCCTCTTACTTTCTATAAATAGCTTTAAGTGACTAGTAGGCTAAACTAAGAAAAATTAAGCAGCTATTGGTAATTACTTCTGTCTTATTTCTTTGTAACTCGTCTTTTGAGTTATACATCATAACTAAGTAAGTTAGGCAAGCTGTAAGCGTTGTGTAAAACTTTACAAACCAGATAAAACTTAATATTGGCTCTTGGTTATGAGGGAACTGATTCAACCTCTGCCATCCAATCAAATTGAATTAGCCTACAAAGCAGTTTATACCTCTCAGTGGAAGATTGTGTTGGATTTACAGTTCCCTCAGGATATTGACATGGGCTAGATCACACAACACAATACAGTATTTTCATGCCCTCTAAATTACCGTTAATCCCTTTTTGGCATTTACAGATTCTCCCACTCATAAATCAAGACACATAAAAGCCTTGTAAACACATTTCAAGCCTCAGCGGTGTATGTGTTGAATCAAATCATATTATTCACAACAGCAGTTCATGTGAATTAAAACATTACAGTAATATAACCAGCAAGCACTTTGGCATTGATGAGCGCAGTTAATGACCAGCACTAAATCCATTTAACAGGATTTTTGTTATGCAGCGAGATTAAAATGCATCCACATTCTTTTATTATTTGTTTGCTGATGTGTCTTTTGTTATTCAACACTGCAATACATCTGATTTCTTGCAAATTGATAAAGCAATTGTGACACAAATCTGATGTTATTGAAAATGTTATAAAAATGTAAACCAAATGAACCAATGAAAACTTGACTGGCAGCAGATTTATGAGAAAAAATGAAAATTCATCTATCCACCCAGACTCTGTATCCACCCGGATTAACTTGCTATTTGCGATGAACTGAGAAGATTCATAAATATTTCTTACCGCCTATTAAACTGTATTTTGAATTGTTTTATTAACAATATATTTTTGACCTTAAAGGGATAGTTCACTGCAAATAAAAATTTATTCTGTCATCCTTTACTCAACCTCAAGTTGTTACAATCTTGTAAAAATTTTAATGTTTAGGTAAACACAAATTAAGATTTTTTTTATTGTAACCAAGCAGATCTATATGGTATTATTTTTCCTACTACGGAAGTCAATGGTGCCACAGATCTTTTTGGCTACAAATTTTTTTAAATGTCTTTATTTGTGTTTAGCAGGACAATGAAATGTATACATGTTTCAAACAACTTGAGGTTAACAAATGTTTTGGGGGAAGACTTGACTATCCCTTTAAGACAATAAAATGATGTAGGTTTTTATTGCACATTTGTGACGAACAGTGCGGGTTGATGTGTCCTAAAATGAGCTCTTGGTCAACTGGACCTTGCAAAAGCATCAAAATACTGAATTTGCTGCTCTTATTATCATGTTAGTGGCTAGAAATATTCCACCTGTTGCCAGATCGACCAAATAAAAGTTTTTTGTTGTTGTTGTTTGACATGCAAAAATTGCCAGATGTTTTTGTGTTTTGTTCAGGGTTCAGGGTTACTTAAATTTCAAGGACCTTTCCAGGTCCAATACCCTCAAATTCAAGGCCTAAATGTGGGGACACATTTCAAGTGAGAGCAAGGTTACATCGTGTTACCTTTAAAGATACATTGTAACAGTTGCCTTTTGAGGGAACTTGCGCTGCGTCACTGCGGTGACACTTTGGGGACGCCTCCAGGTGCGTCTGAATGTGTGTATCAAATACAAACAAAGGTGAGGCTTAACGATAAAGACAGGGTGATGTGGGAGCCAGGAAGTATATCGCTCTCTGAATTATGGCCAAAGACAGCGTTACAGGGACGCAGGAAGTATAGCAAGGGAGACACAGCGTCTCGTTCCCTTCTCAGGGAATAACAGTTACATACGTAACCCGAGATGTTTTCATGTGTCAAACACAACTATGCAAAAAAGCATTTTGGTATGAATCAACATTCACATACAGAAGATAAAAGCATTTAAAGCGTAGAGTTTAGCATGTGTGCTTAAAAAGTCTAGAATTTTTATGATATTATTGTACACTACATAAGGAATAATATGGATTTTTGCATAAAATAGATCCAAGCACTTTTAATGACCTGTATCTATGTATGTATATTTTCAAAAACTTCCAAGGCCTTGAATGTTTTCCCCCAGATTCACAAACTTTCCAGGATTTCAAGGACCCGTGGGAACCCTGTTTGTTTGTTTTTTGCTGTTTGTATCTTTCACCACACTACAATGTCCGAGGAAATTCTCCGCATAGCTCTGCTTATTAAACCGACATTCTGCCTTGTGTACAATGTCTTAATCCTATATATTAAAAATATCCGACAAAACCACATTTGACATAAATCAATGATCCTTTTAAGATATTATTCAAGATAATTGCAATAAATTTCCATCCTGTAAAAACTGTATAACAAAGTAATGCACCTAAGTTAATTTTTTTGTTTCCAAATCAACTTACACATACTGATGAAATGTATGATATTAAACGCACTGTGATCCATGGGGAGAAGCTGCAGGAACGCTATTTGTGGAAGGAAGACCCCGGTACAATTACAATATTTCAGTACCCAGCTAACCTCTAAATAAAGGACACGAGGACACCAACACCCCCTGTCCGAACTCTGATCAAGGACGTAAAATCCCCTGTCACCTGCTGTGTGTGAGCATAGATGTGTAACGTGTGAATTTTATGTGTGTGTGTGTGTGTGTGTGTGTGAGAGAGAGATTTTTCCCAGTGCAGGTGTGTGCCAGAAGAAACGGGCAGCAGCCACAGCACAGAAACTATTATTATCACCCAGGGCTAAATTTACCTCATCTCTGCTGTCTATAAACACTGATAAAAATAAAGGTGCTACACGATGCCATGGAAAACCCTTTTTGGGTAAGCCGAACCTTTTGGGTTCACAATAGGCGTGTTGCAGTGAAGAAAGGTGTTTCAAACTGTGGGTCGCACAGTGGGATAAGGTGGGTTGCGCAAAGTCGCTTTGCTGTTATGGTGAATGATACAAAAAAACTGTTTGGTCAAATAAATGACCATGACTTAGATTTGTTTGATATTTCAATTAAAATTTAAGGAAAATAAAAAAATTTCTCATATTTTTCATTGAAAAATATGTTGGTGGGTCCCGAGGTAGATTACAGTATACATATGGGTCGCAAAATAAAAAGTTTGGGAACTACTTTAGACATTAAAAAGCTAAGAAAGAAATGTTGTTCTCCAATGGTATCGCTGTGAAGAACCATGTAGCACCCATTTTTAGGAGTTTACAAAATGTCATGCATTTTGATGTTGTTACTGTAAAAGGAAATGATTCTGATATCCATTTGCTTTTAAAATGAAGTGCTATTCACATCTAAAGTTTAACCACAAGAACTCTTTTGAAATGTTTTGGACTTCTATCATGTATATTTAAAAAGGGACACATTATTCATGAGACACGATTCACTTAAATCTTTAATTGAAGTGAATTTCCAGGTCTCCAGACCAGCAATCTCTTGCTGTAGAAAATTGCAAATGTCAGTGTAAAGTCATCATGCCATTAATTAGTCATCCAGTATTAAACACTTGTACCTACAGTATATATATAACTCTACAAGGAGAATATAGCAACTAGACATTTTTTAAAACACCTTGCCATTATCCTTGAAGTGTTTTTAGTTTTTGTGGGGGTTGATAGGATTAAATTATATTTATATATACTGACTCTTAAATTATCAGCAGATGGTTCTACCTCACAAGAGTCTCCATACATTTATTTTTATAATGATCAAGATACATCTTGGTTACAAGCATGCATGCACATGCATAAGTAAAACAAACAGAATTCTGCTCTGAATTGAAAGTGTGCATCAAGCTGCAAGCATTGGCATATTTCAAACCTGGGACTTTAAGTGCATGCACACACTGTTAGGCATAAGACTTCATGCTTCAGAATGGTATTTGATGTATTGGAATTACTGATCACTTTATGCTTTACAGTGTGGTTCTTACTTTACTATAGGCCTACATTTAGGATATAGGAATGTGAAAAATATACAAAAAATTATTTTATGACCTCTGCACTGTAAAAAATTGAGCATTTTTGTCATAAATTTTTTTGTATTACTTTAAGTTACCAAATTAAGTAACAAATCAACATTTTTTAGGTCAAAACTTAAAATAGTAAGTTGAATTGACCACTTAAAACGCAGTTGTTTTAACTTCATTCTGCACTTATTTTTTAGATTGTAAGCAGTTTTATGTTGACTGTTTGCTTTTCACATGAAAGTCTTATGTTTTGTTCAGATGAGTGTAAAATATTCAGAACTAAATAAAGTAAGGAAACCTTCTGAATGCACACTATTTATAATTTAGAAAACATTATTTCCTTTAATTATCTCAAAGCTCAGCATTGTTTACTGTATGAGATATAAATATTTGTCCTGTGATTACTTTGCAACACTTCAATTTCACAAGAGGAAGCCATACAGCCATGCCCACTTTTCAAAAACAACGTGGGGTAAATAATTAACCCGTCAATGTAATAAATGAATGTGTTCCTGTGGATGCAGTCTCCACCCACACTGCATTTTTAACTGTCATATTTAATTGGTTTGCAAGAAAGGTTTTTAGGAGTGGCACAATGTCATAAATGTGACACGCCTTTCGAGTATTTTACATCCAAATCGCTGTAATTATTTCCCAAAAAGGAAAAAATGACTCTGTCAGGTGGTAATTATTAAAACGTTATCACCATCACTGTACTGTATAATATATGAGACTTAAAAACTGTCAGAAAAATGTAAATTCACTGCATGGTGTTTAAATTCAAGATCATATATGGCTGATCAAGCAAGACTTTAATACTTGCAAAATGTAAAGAATTTAATAACCTTAGATGTAAACAAATGATTTTCATAATGATGCATAAAACATTTTCAAGACTTTTTACTGTATGCTGCTCTTTTCTGTTAAATGAAAGTGGAAGACAAGGACCCATGAAGCTGAAAGTAGTTATGTAAGTTGCTATTCACTGAAAATCTTGCCCGGAAAATGCTCAATTAATTTTAATTGTATGAAAAGACCTTGGGCATATTACTTTAAATAACCTTTTGTTTCACGCTAGAAAGTAAAACAAATCAGACCCAGCACATCTAAAACGCTTGCTTTATGTTTAGTGTCAACATGTTGTGTTTGTGAACCTGTATCACTTGGAACTATAATGTGATTGCTTATAGGGGTGTTAAAAAAAGTTTAAACTCATCAAAATAACACTCTCAACAATACATTTTGTTTCCAAACTTTTTATTGGTCACAGGCTGATACTTTTGAATATATAGTTAACTATAAGAGCTTAGTGGACAAACTCAAAAGGAAAATCTAAATGAGAAATATACTAAAGATAGTACAGCGAAAATGTATTTGAAAATAAAGCAGAGACTGCCACCTTGTGGCAGACCCATAATCACATCTGTACCTGAATTGTCTTTAGCTTTGAGGTAAGCTAAACATGTTTAATGAAATAATTTTGAAACACTTCAGAAACTTTACACAGTGTTTGTATAGCTTAAAAATATACTTGTGCTTCAAAATAAATCCTCCCCTTTGGAAGGCCAGAGTCCTGCAGATTTTAGCTCAATAAACACACCTGCCTTTAATTTTAAGGTGCATTATAGACTCCCATCATGTGGAACCATACAGTTTGCGGAACACAAAAGTTGTATTCGGTCATAAAAAGATTTTTAATATCTCAAAAAAACAATAATTGAAAAGAACACAGACTTGAGGCAAATACAATAAGAGGTGTACAGTCAGCATATGGTCTAGGAAAACAACAGACGGCATTAAAAATAAGGTACAACTAGAACAAAAAAGAAATTGCAAAATCACATATGACATGGTTTTAACTTTTTTACTTAATGTGACTTTGAGTAACAACAACAACAACAAAAAAATGCTTAAAAACACACAGTACAACTAAAGACAAAAATACACATGAAAATAACAGCAAATAAATACATGGATAAGCATACTGGAATTATATTCTAATTTCTTTTATTTTCAGTTAAATGGTAAAAAAACCCTCCCTTTTGTGGATAGAAAATGTGAAAATATTTTATTTCATTTATTGTTGTATTCGAATCACCACATAAATCTCTGTGTATCTGCACTGTCAGGCCATTGGAAGGTTTTATAGATGAATATATAGATCGTAGCTGCATTAACTGCAGTGTAAAGGCCAAACTCGAGCAACAGTCTGAGCAGAGATGGTAGAGGGACATGTGCACGATATAACAGATAAGGAACAATGAAGTATCGAAACTCCAGTAGTTTCTGTGGGACGGTGGCCAGCACCACACACACGCAGAACGCCAGATACCAAAACAAAGACTTGTACCTTAAAGTATCGAAAAAGTTCCAGACCGCAAACACGTATCCAGGAACCAGAAGGAAACGGACGAGGTCATGTCTCTGGAAAATTCTGTTCCATACATAGAACGGAAAATGTCTGTTGTCTGCGAGCAGGTATTTGTGAACCAATGTGAATCTCCAAACCAAAATCAAGAAGACGCTCATAAGTACGAGATAAATCGAGGGTTGCTTGCGTACAGCCTGAAAAAAACGGACTACCTTTTGGTAACTCAGAGAGATAGGAAGAGAAAATACGAGAGTGAATGACAGGAAATAGAAAATCTGTGGAAAGTTTAAGCAAGCTTCGTGACTGCTTCTATCTCCGACCACAATACCATTGTTTAGCACGGTGAATATCGCAAAACCGACAGCTATGATTATATACGGCCAGGTTGACAAGACCACGGCTTTTATGTTGGCAGCCGTTTTGACGAAATCCAGCAGAAAACGCATCACTCTCATTGCCCCACTAATGGTCATGGGGACCTGGGAGGGTGATTTCACATCTCGCTTTTTTGACTGTTCAGTTCGCCAGCTTTCGTCCATTATTTGGACCACCACGGTTCCAGCGCAGAATGCCACCCAGATGATGTTGGTCTGCCGAAAGAGGATGGCACAAATGCCGAGCAGCGCTGCTGCTTTATGGGATCCATACAGTGCCATAAGGTACATGAACAATGTGAAGAACGTAGAGCCGGCATCGGTGTAATACAGGAATGTGAAGAAGTAGAGCACAGGAAATGTTGACAGAATGAATGAAGACAGCATTCTGCGGACTGCTGAGCGGGACTAGAGAAAGAAAGGATATTGAAATCAGAAGAACATGACTCTTCATGCTACGTTAAAAAGATTTTAATAAAGTATTAGTAATTGTTAAAATTACATCAACAAAGGTTAATAAGTGCAGTTCATTATTAGTTCATGTTAACTAATGTAGTTAACTAATGTTAACTCATGAACCTTATTGTAAAGTGTTACCATAAAAAGAATGCATAAAGTATATATTTTTTAACATAAAATTATATATATTTAAAAAATTAGGTTTGTGTTACACTTTTAGTGGTTTTACCAAAAATGGCCACTAGCTGTCAATGGTTTGCTGCATACTCTTGTCACAAATTAATAAATTACTGTCGCTGCATTATTATTAATGCATTGAATGAAAACAACATTCTTAGACCTATTCAGGGATATATAGTTTTTCCGTGATAGATTACCATTTACATGCAAAATATTGAAGTAAATTTGGGTGCCCTGCTCATGGAACAGAGCCAGTTGGGGGGTTAAAAGCTATAGAGTGCTCCAAGTTGTACCATATTTGAATACATTTTATGGTCAAAGTCAAACGACTGCTGGCTAAGTGTTAGAAATATGATCATGGTCACAAATTATTACCATCAAAAAGCCATATCTCAAATAATATCAAAATTAATTTCTAGATTGATCGATGTCATTGTTATATTATTTTAGTGTGTGTTTTTAATATCAGTAGCGGAGAGCGGGGGCAAAAGTAACGCGGGACGAAAGTAACAAAGCAAATTTCTCTGAGCTCTGATAACATTTGCATCCCAAACTATGACAGCATCTTTAGGCATTTAGCAATTTAGTAATGTGTACTCTCAACAATTTAAGTTTGTACTGTTGGTTGCTTTTGAAATATTTGATAAAACTGAAATTTAAAAAGAAAATGTTTTTTTTTTTACAAAGATAAATTACAAAGTATGTTTGCAGGTACATATAAACAAGGTCATGGTCATGTATATTTAATAAAAACAAGTCTAACACAAAAATGTTTCTTGTTTTGTTGTGTTAGTTTTGACCCACCTGTGTGTTACTTTCGTCTCTGCAGGTGGGGTCAAATGTAGCAATTCACTACTTATGTTTAAAGTGAAATTATAACTGAAGTAAGTTGTTTTACATTTTTACAAAAATCCACCTGGTATTGATAGACCAAACTTGTGAGTTATTGACCAAAGCAAAAATATATCTGTCTAAAACATTATATTTTAAATAAAATGGTACTTTCGCCCCCGCTCTCCCATACACCCGATTCCTAGTAGCTAAAACTGAAAAATGAGTTGTAATCAGACACCTTATCTTTGGGGTGCAGTCTGCTGATGATCAGATAGATGATATACAGATTCCCACTGTTGAATAGCAGATTGATAAATCTCAGCATGGCAGTGGAGCAGACCGCCTTGCCCTTCAGATCAAACAGCCACGCCGCAGGTTTGATCAGCCCCACCGATGCCAGATATAACCCAGGGAGAGTGGTAATCATTGGATCCCACTGTTGAAACATCAGACACATGAATAATCAAATACACAAACACTGACAAACACAATCCGTCATTACCAGCGTACCTCATTAAACTTTCCTTCACAGTACTTCTGGGCTTGAGGGACATGAAATATCTCATCCATGTAAGGATCTCTCTGTTCCCGTGTGATTTTGGAGAACAAAATGCATGATAAAAGGAAGTTAATGCTGCACAGAGATGTGAAGATATAAAGCTCAAACCTCTCCATACTAATTCTAACACAGAGAAAACGCTTTGATATTTAAACACTTATGTAAGTGAACTACGAAGGGATAATGAGATCTCGCAATGCAATCATTCCTCAGCTCATTAACCATAGAGAAAAAGTATTCACAAAATCGTAAACATCGCATAAATGCTCATTTTTGACAGCTTGCAGGTTCGTCACATAAAGAGTCCGTGTGGAAACCTTGAACGGTGAGAAAATAATTCCGTATCGATGTTATCAAGTATTTACTTAGTAGGTTTTTTAAAGTATAAAACGCTTTATGAAAACATATTATCTAAACAATTATATTGCTCATGATTTAAAAAATAAATAAGTAGAAAAGATGCACTGTGCGACAAACAATTGTGTCCCCTTGGGCACATTTCATTTGACCAATTCAAAACTACTTCCGAGCAAGTTTGCTACGCCCGTTTCACAAAATTTTATATTTTATTCTTCTTCTGTAGTAATGGTATTACATTTTAAAGTTTAATGTTTTGTTATTTAAACTGTGTACTTAAATATATACAAAACTATTTAATATTTTATTAAAACGTCATAACATTCGCAGCAGCATAAGGTGTCACATTATTTTTATTCCGCCTTTGAGCGGAACGTGCTCTGCCTCTGCGTGTGTTTCATACTGAAAATAGTGAAATAACAATGCACCGTACACAGGATTTAGAGCTATTCCCTGAATACACAGTAACTCAGTTACTTTTCAAAGATGTGAAGAATGCGACAGAGTTGAGAAAAATGGCCGTGAATGGCGAAATTAAAGGCGCTTTGATCAACCCATCAATGGTGAGAAAACAGCACATCTTACGTTTTCATAATCGTTTATGGTAATCGGATAGGTAACGCTAAAATACCATTGCTTCTTTTGATCAGTATTAGAAGTCATGTACATTTTACAATGAGGAACTAAAGTAATCATTTAGTACTGTTCTGTACATTCCTGCACTATGGTACAAGTCATTGAGAGATATAACAGAGTGTACTACAGCTTCAATAACTTTATCTGAGAGATCATTTTATCTTATTAACTTTTTTCTCTTTGTAAAGGTTGTGGATGCATTCCAGGTCCTGGTTGCTGCCAATAAAGCGGTTCACCTGCATACAATTGGGAAAATGAAGACCAGAAGTCTTTACTCTGAAATCATTTTTAATCTTTCACCCACAAACAATGTGAGCGATATCCAGTACAGGAATATATTTGTATATGAATACCATTCATAGCGTGCCTTGTTTAACATAATGCTTTCTTGACGTATTAATAGATATCTGAAGCTTTCAAAAGGTTTGGGATTTCAGACAGTGATAGTGCAGTTTATTTTGTGTTAGTACACAATAAAGAAGAAACACTCAACATTGATGACATCATCTCAAAGGTGGATGGACAGCAGATTGATATCGATCAAGTGTCTGATATGACCGATGCTGCTCAAATTAAAAAGGTTTGTTTTCTTAAACAGTGATGACGGGAAGTAGTTTTGCATGTATTTGACAAATACAGTTTTTATTTTTGTTACAGCTTTACAAAGTTGCACCGCAGGAGGAGAAGTGTGGGAGTCTTTTGGATGCTGTTGTGTGCAGGATGGCCACAAAGGATGTTGCATAGATGTTGATCTATAAAAAAATCTGTGTTTTTGACTCATACTGAGTCTCCTGTGTTAATATGTCAATGGCCTTTTTAAATAAATCTGATTCACATATTGCAAAAGACTGGACGAATGTGTTGAAAGTTTTTTAAATATTTAAAAGACTTCTGAATAAGTTTGCTATTATTTAAAGTTCATGGGGTGCTTTCACAGATAGGGATTACCTTAAGCCATTTTCAAAAGCATAATTTAAAGTAAACATTACTGGTGTGCATCTTGAGACACACAGCACTGATTTATTTTAAGATTATGTCAGAGCAAGTGTTTTCGATCAAGACAACACTAACATTTAAGTTAGTCTGGGACTAGGCTTAAGCCCTGTCTGGGAAAATGCCCTATTAATATTAATAAATCATATTCTTTTTTTACTTGCCCTATGGTCCTGATTTATCCCTGGTCACAAGGAAATCACAGGTACATTTAATAAATTGTCAAAACTCAAATAGGATAAGGGACTGAGCAACTCTGTATCTTTGGATACAGCAGTTCCTTTAAATTCATTTTCCAGGCCTGCTGTTTGTTGATTTATGTCTTTAAGATTGAAAGCACCACTAATGTGTTACTCAATGCAAGCATTGGAAAAATCTAGATGACCACCAACTATTTCATGACTTTATTTAGTGTTTTCATATGAAACAGGTCATATACAAATATCACATTATTTCTAATGAGTTAATATTCCCTACTGAAAAAAAACAGCATAAGCTCTTTAAGGGTGGTTTCCCGGACAGGGATTATCTTAAACTAGGACTAGAACTTAGTTTAATTAGGAAAATAGCTAGTTTTAACAAACACACCTTACTAAAAACATTACTTGTGTCTATTTTGAGGCAAAGACTCTAGATTCTAAGACTAGTCTAATTGTTGTCTGGAAAGCTGGTGTAGCAAGCTGGTCTAGCTGTGTTTTGGTAACTTTTTAAGCTGGACTTAGCTGGACCACCATCTTTTCAGGTCGGAAAGACCGGCTACCAGCTCATGCTGGTCTTAGCTGGATTTTACAGTAGGGTTGAACATTGTATCACTGTTGTATCATCTTTTTAGGCCAAATGTATTAAAATGATAAGTATGAGTAAATGCAGAAAAAAACAAATATTTACTCAACCCTTATGTTGTTTGAAATCAGTTCATTTTTTACTTCTGCGGAAAACAAGGTATTTTGGCATAATGTTCAGGCTACTCTTTTCCATACAATGTTAGTGAATGAGGACTGGTGCTGACAAAAAAGAAAAAAATATTTAAGTACTCCATATGTTGCATGAGCTATATATTAAAGGCAGGATGCATGATTTTTGAAAAACACTTTGGAAAAGTGCCAAAACACACTTGTAGCCAATCAGCAGTAAGGGGCGTGTCTACTAACCGACATCGTTACCTGGGTTGCATAAGTGTGGGGCGAGTCTATCAAAAGAAGGGTAACATTGGCTTTCAGGGATCATGCACCCCGCTTTAAGACTTTATAGGTCATACGATAGCTTTATGTGAGGTGCAGACTCAAACTATTTACTCAAGTTTGAGTAAACTAACTTAATCTGGAAAGCTGCTAAGTTCATCTTTGCCGATGTTTCCTCCGCTGAGGATGACCACAACATTCTTGTCAGAGATGTCCGGTATTCTGTTATTTATTACGGCAGCAAACGCTGCAGTGCCTGATGGTTCAACAACGAGGCCGGCCTTATACAGTGTAGAAACAGCAGATTTGATCTCCTCATCGGTCACCAGAACAATATCTTCCACATATCTCTGACACAACTTGTATGGCAACACACCTGGAGTGAATCGAAACATTACAATTTCCAAATGGAATAAGAAAATCCTGAATCTTGTAACATATAAAATATGTAATGTGAATAAATGCATTATATTCAGTGTATTAACAGCATTATTACATTCAACAGGAGATCTTATACCTGCGAATGGTGGTGCTAGCCCTGAAGCAACGCTTTTGGCATCCATACCAACAGGCTTTTTCTCAATGAAGCTCTTGTACATTGTACATGCTATAATAAAAATAAATAAAATCAAAGTCAAAACAGCTCATTTAACAAGTGATTTTTACATTAAGATCTAAAGAAAAGTAGGTGAAGCTTGTCTATGCAAAACACTCTCACATGATAAACTAGTAGATATCATAGTATTTATTAGTAAACTATTCTGTGACAACCATTACACGTCATCGACCTGAAATGCACTATGCGCAAAACATAATGGTGGCCTCCACAGCTTCAAATTAGTATTACATGTTGTTGTTTTTTTTTGACATAATGAAATATTTTTGAGTGGATCTATCAATGGATTTTAGTACTAGAAGGCAAATATAAAATATTAAAGCAAACAAGTCTTCATAGTCAAGGTGCCCGTTAAAAAACACAAAAAATGTGCATGTCACCAAAAGGGAACGTTGAAATATCACAACAACTTTAAATATTCACCTCCTTCTGGTTCCACTCCATAGATCCTTGTATTCTCACATCCAGAGAGTTTGATGGCAGCTGCCACACCGGCAAGTAGCCCACCTCCACCACAACAAACAACAACTACATCTGGATGTGCTATAACCTCTAGAATCTCAAAACCTAAGCTATAATTGAAAGAGATGTTAACAAGTAAATTTATAACAATATACTATGCGCAGATTCACAGAATAAATAACTCTTCTTAGATGCACTGACCTGGCATGGCCTGCTATAAGATCAGGGTCATCATATGAATGCATGAAAGTCATGTTGTCCTCTTGAACGCAGCGGTTAACAACATCCATGAGACGTGGAGTTGGCACTCTTTCAACCTCAACTCCTAAACTCTACAGATGATGGATACAATATTATATTAGTGATTTAATTAAGATACAGACTTTACTGCAAAAAAGAAAAGTTGGGGGTCATACTTGTATAAGCAGAGATCTTGAGATGGGGGCGTTTTCGGGCATTACAACTTTGCCTTTTGATCTATAATGCTTACAGGCATAAGCAAATGACTTTCCATAATTTCCAGCAGACATGGTTACAAAATTGCCCCCTTTGAGTCTCCGTGCAAACTGGTTTGCAACACCTCTTATCTTAAATGAACCTGGTGGTAAGAGAAACATAACATCCATTCATTATCTTTCAGATGGTATATTTTTCATGCGCATATATTGCTGTTATAAAATCATACAGACATCACGCTGTACAATTTCAGACCACAAACCCACCGGTCCTCTGCATGTTCTCCAGTTTGATGTGAATGTCACCAGATGTGATCAGTGGCAGTGTGGTTTGGGACCACGGGATCATTGGAGTTTGGATGACATTTAAAGGACTTCGTCTGACAGTTTCATGTGCCTCTCTGAGCATCTCTACAGTGATGCTGTCTGCTGAAACTTCTCCCATTTTTCCTGTTGCATCAAAAAAATGTTGACGTTTAGTATAATTCTTATACCAATACTATACAAATTTATTGCTATAATTTCTTAACTTGCATAGTTCCAGATGCCTTTAAGAACAAACAGTAAGGAAAAAGGAAATGATAACCACAAAAATATAATAAAATACAAATAATATTTATTACAAATTCATTACAAAATATATCGTAAAAATACTAACATCGTTGCTGTCATTAATAAAATTATGTTAAAAAACTGTTGAAATAAAATGAAGTATATTTCAAGGGATATTTCGCCCAAAAATGAAAATTCTGTCATTTTTTGTCTAAACCTGTATGAGTTTCTTAATTCTCTTGAAAACAAACATATTTTATAAATAATGGTAACTACACAGTTACTTGACACCCATTGACTTTCATGGTATTCGTTTTTCCAACTACAAACAGATAACTTACATGACAGAATATTCATTTTGGTGTTCACATTCACAAATTTCCCTGTGAATTTATCAAATACATTAGATATATTTAACTTAATATTGCGCAGTAATTATGGATTATTACCGGAAAACAGTTAAATCTAAAACGTATTATTAATACTAGAAATTATTAAAAATTATCACGCAAGAGCATTCATCACAAAAACAACTACCATGTGAACCCAGCCGACCTATCTGCTTATGACATAGGAGTACCGCGAGAACTGACTGATCCTAAAGCTTTTGAGTCACTCTCGCGGTACTTTGAAGTCTGAAACAAACTGTTACATTATTGCCACTAGGGTTCGCTCGGCGGCTCAAAAAGTTCACACATTCTGCATATGTACCAGAAAAGTATATTTAAATGCAGTACGTCAAGTTTGGTACCTGACACAACAATGAAATCCGATCCTGTATTACTCTTAAATAAAATGCCTTTATCTAGTTATCATCACCCAGGACTGTGTTTGGTCGGAGCCGCTGACCCACGCTTCGTATTGAGTGTTACAGTTAAATGGATCCTACTAGGAACATGATGCTTTCACTGGCGCTGATTTTTTTGTTACCGGTGTGGCAATGTTTTGCAAATGACTTTAAACATGGCGACCTTCATGATAGAGGCGTGAAACGCACCATCCCATTCTTAAAAATTGTTTATTTGATTAATTTCTATACGCAATATGGGCTTAGTCAGACACGTGGTGTGTGCCATGTCTGGAGGGGTTGACAGTTCGGTCAGTGCGTTGTTACTTAAAAGAATGGGTAAGAATTCACACCCTTCCTGATAATTAAAATGTATTACACTTTTATTAATTACAGTTTAATTGATTTTAAATCAGTTGTTTTATTTATTACAAAAAAGTTTGTATTTTTGTTAGAGATAAATTCATAAAAATGTGCACGTTTAACCCATGATTTCTTTTAATGTTTTATTATTTCTAAATTATACGCACGCGCACACACACCTATGTATGATAAAATAAGATAGTTTGTTTATCTATCTATTAGGCTATCACGTGACTGGAGTGTTTATGAAGAACTGGGATTCTCATGATGAGAAAGGGGTCTGTTCCTCAGAGACAGATTGTGAAGATGCTTATAAAGTGTGTAAGATGCTAGACATGCCTTTCCACCAGGTGTCATATGTTAAAGAATATTGGCATGAAGTGTTCAGGTAAATTTCACAGTGGATTTCTCTGGACATATCATTTAATTATTAAATTAGAGCTTAATTTGTTCATTCTTTTTATCTTTCCTTGTTTTTTAAGTAATCTGCTTAAGGAATATGAGAGCGGCAGAACACCCAATCCAGACATATTGTGTAACAAACACATCAAGTTCAAGCACTTTTATCAGTATGCTGTTAACACTTTAGGTAAGTTTGGAGAGATTCATAAACAAACTTTTCATCTTCTGCCAAAGGTTTAGTAAAAAAAAGTTAGTTTTTATAAAATATTGTTCATCAACTTCAAAATTGTCCAATTAAATATATGTGCTATTTTATTTTGTATTTAATTCTTAAGAGATTTGACGATACCAACATTTATTTATACAATAAACACAACTGCCACAAAAGGCCAGAAAAGCAGAGTTGCACACAAATGTATTGTCCACATTTAATGGGGTATGTAACAAGTTTTGTGAAATGTTTTTTTGTGTTTATTGAGCACTACAATTTGTGTGCAGTTTGGGTTTAAAAAATGTAACTTCCTGGGTGCCACAGTTTTTACAGAATGTTCAGTTTTCGAAGTTCATGCATTAACCGGGGTCCATGTGAAGTTTAAAGGCGGGGTGCATGATCTCTGAAAGCCAATGTTGACATTTGAAATCACCTAAACAAACACGCCCCTACCCCAATAGAATCTGGGTCTTCTTTTGATAGACCCGCCCCACACATACGCAACAGGCAACAATGTCGGTTAGTAGACACGCCCCTTAATGCTGATTGGCTACAAGTGTGTTTTGGTACTCGGCCCGACTTCCTTTTCCAAAGCGTTTTTAAAAAATTGTGCACCCCGCCTTTAATGCTGAATATTTCTCATAACAGTCTCATGTGGAAACAGGTGGTGACGCCATGGCGACAGGACACTATGCACGAACATCCCAAGAAGACAAGGAGGTTTTCCAACAGAAGTACACTCCACCTGGTCGAACCCTCTTCAGAGATCGATTTGAAATCAGAAAACGTAAGCGCAACCTATGCCTCTGCTATGCAGATAATAACAATGTAAAGATATCCTTCAGTAGAGAAACCGTGATAATTTTTTCAGTATTAAAAAAAATCAAAGGAAGCAGCCCTTTTCATTAGCATTTGTGTAAATGATGTGGTTTGTTTCAGCTTTGAGATCTTGAATCCCTTTTTGAATCTTAGCGGTACGGCTATATCAGGGAGCTGATCTCTTAAAGGACCAAACCTTCTTCCTAAGTCAGATCTCCCAGGATGCTTTGCGACGCACATTATTCCCCTTGTCTGGACTAACCAAAGACTTTGTAAAGAAGATAGCAGCTGAGGCCGGCTTTCAGCATGTTTTAAAGAAGAAAGAGGTAATGTTGATTCAATTACATCTTCAAGATCTAGGTACATGAGGCTTTTATTACTTGAGATTAAGTAGTGTTTTGTTATAAGTAATTACTTTGTTTCTACCAAAAGAGCATGGGAATCTGTTTCATTGGAGAAAGAAACTTTGAGCAGTTTATCCTTGAGGTATGTGTTTGATACACATTTCAGCCTAAAAAACAACTGAAAGCACTTTCATAAATTCATAAAAGGGAATATATTAATGATTTACATGTAATCAAGGCACAATCTGATAATTTAAACAAAAATAAACCTAGCATGAAAAGTAGGTAGTTTTGAAACATTAACAACAATGCCCCTTACAGGAAATAATTACCACGTTCAGTCATGAAACTTATATAAATTTCCTCATATTTTATAGTATTTAGAGCCCAAACCTGGAAATTATGTCTCTATTGAAGATGGAAAGATAATGGGGCAGCATAAAGGCAAGTATTTATATTTATAAAATATATATATATATATATATATATATATATATATATATATATAAATTTATATATATATAAATTATTCATTAAAGCTCACGTAACACACGCTGTTTCTGCATTTCTGATATTAATCTGGAGTACCTATGGAGTAGTATGACATCCTTTATATCTCTGAAGAGTCTTTAGTTTAATCAGATTTATAAAAGAAAGATTAGCTTTACCGAATCTTTCCGATAACGTACGAAAAAATGAAGAAGGAGGAGTTATAACACGGGAGGAGCGAGTACGAGTCATGCAACACTATACAACACTGTTTTAACTTATGATTCACTACATGTTCGTGTCATTTATATAATATACACGCGCCTATTTCCAACATAAGACAGAAGTCTTACTTACCGCGTGTAACTCGTCATGAAAATCCACCGCATCAAACACACACACGCAAAACTCCGCTGCTAATCCGGATAATAAACTATATCCATTGTTTCCATAAGGCTGGATGTCTTCTCCTTACATCCAAAAACACACTTCTTGTTGTGCCATTGTTGACTTTTGAAATTAAACAAAGCTGAGTGGCGTGAAAAGCTGTTAGCAAGCTCTAGCGTCTCCCGCTGACTGACGGCTGGGCGGGGTTTTCCAGGGGAAGTTTTCCGGCGGAAGCCCATATAAAGAAGTGATACGTATCGAAAACCCCTGAAACGTCAGTTAGAACCGTAATCGAAAAAAATTAGCCGAAACTTGTACGAACCCTGGCGAAGTGCATTCGGCACAGAAATACTCTGAAACACGCCCAACTGCATTTTTGACACTTTGCCTACGTTTAGCATGAGGAAACAACTCTATAACTGTGTTAATAAGTCAGAATGCTTGAAATACCATTAAACCCCCCCTTTAATATTTCTTCCTCTCCTACACCGAGTCTGTGATACATATTACTGTTATTTGCTTTAGGTTGGTTCACATTAACACTGGGGCAGAGAGCTAGAATAGGAGGGCAAAAAGACCCTTGGTTTGTGGTTGATAAAGACATCACAACTAGTGAGGTATTTGTGGTGAGTTACACATTTTGGATTATTTATACTTGTGTATAATTATTTTACCGCAAAAGATTGATTGATTTATAATGTGTGGAAACTCTTGCAGGCACCAACAACTAACCACCCAGCACTGTTACGAGACACATTAAAAACAGACCGATTCCACTGGATAGCCGAAGAGCCACCTGTTGAACTTATTCGCACTCAAATGATGGAATGTCACTTCCGTTATAATAACCGGATGCCTTTAAGTGAGTAGCATGATTTCTGTTACATGATTTATAACAACAAGCAGGATTTTTTCTTCTGTTTTGATCACGTCAGCTGTGCTAATGGCATTATCTTTCTTCTTTTAGCTCCATGCACTGTGACTTTAAATCTAGATGGGTCAGTGTGGATAATTGCTAAACAGCCAATGAGAGCAATGACACCTGGTCAGGTACACTATTTATTTTTAGAAATACTACATAAAAGCACTCCTCAAAAAAAGCATCCTAGCACAATTATACAATGAAACTTACTTTTATATTTTCGAAGTACACTATATAAAAAAACAATTATAGAAATTATTTTTTACAATTTCCATTATTCTCATTATTACCTCATTAATGTTATGCATTCATGTGTTTTTTATTGTATTACAGTAAAAGAAAATAATTGTGTAATTCAGTGCTTATTGAATCAACAAATACAATACAAAAAATGCCTATCAATAAACAATGCACACTCTCTCAAGTGTGTTCATTGTGCATTAACTAATGTTAACAGTTTAACTTTTGGTTTTAAATATGTATTTGTACTACTGTAAATGCTAAAATTAACATGAACTAAGATTAATTAATTTTTTAGAAGTATTGACTAATGTTAACAAATACAATATTATTGTAAAGTGTCACCCAAAATACTCAAGTTAAAATAAGTGAAAAGTTTTTTTCTTTCATTATTTTTTTTTTTCTTTTCATTTGGATATGTGGAAATCTTGTGTAGTATATTTTCCTATGCAGGTAGATATATCTTTATTTAATCAGTTGATCCTTAAAACAACTCAATGTGTATACTTTCTGGTAATTATAAACAAAAATAAACTTATGTGTGAGATTCTGTACAGTTAGGATACTCAAATGCAATTTTAAAAGGAACATCAGATCTGAATTCATGCCTTAATGTGTGCTATTTTGTTTACTTTTGCAGTTTGCTGTGTTGTATAAAGGAGATGAGTGTTTAGGCAGTGGTAAGATTATTCTTCTAGGACCTACAAAATTCACTCTTCAGAGAGGTCAAAACTGCATGAACTGTACATCTAAAGACACAAGTCATCATAAGCTGGAGCCAATCAGCTGAGACCTATCTGTGTCATATTGAAACACTTCCGGTGGGGAACTACTAAATAACACCAAGATCTTTACAGGCCTGTGCTGTTCAAAAACAAACCTGTCCAACGTCTAAGACTGTAGAAATGCAAAGGCCTTGATTGTTTCTGCTAAAATACGGAAGCATTGGATGTTTTCTGTTATTTTTTTACTATGATTTTTTTTTAAATATAAAGGAAATTTTACGGATTTGTAAATGTTTGTGAATTTGTTGTAAAAAAAAAAAAAAAGATTTGTATTTCTGCTGTCTTTTGAGACAAAGACTGGTTTAGACCAGTGGTTTTCAAACTGGGGGCCGCGAGATGGTGCCAGGGGGGCCCCAGTTTTATGGCATTTTATGAAATACATTAATTTATCATGAATTCTGTGTAATTAAACCTAAAAAAATAAGGCTACTAACCAAAAGCACTACTTTTTTGTATAATTTAATGTTTTTTTTTTTTTTATTAAAATGTTGAGTTTTAGAACAGTTTTTTGTCACAAATTTTGTTTGGGGGGCCGCGCAGGAATGCACCGTGCACAAAGGGGGCCACACGCTGAAAAAGTTTGGGAACCACTGGTAGACGGTCAGTTGTCAGTAGAGGGCGTGCGCCCGTCATTTATGTCTTCTGAGACGCACAAAATCTGTGCGCTTTATATCGTACTGTAATACAATTTTTAATGTACATTTTAGCACAGAATATGTTAGGGTATAATATAGTAAAGTATAATACTAAGATAATTTAATGTAATTAAAAAAAAACTAATGCAATATAGAATTGGCCTTCTTTGCTTATAGTCTCTGAATAATTTAGCCGTTTAAATTTACTTTATGGTAGTTTTATACAGATTGCATTAGTTTGCGGATTCACGTTATGTAGGCCTAAATCCGTTAGGACTTTGTGAATAAATTATTAGCCATGCACGTGCAAAAAAATATCTGCTAAGATATACAATAAAGTATTTTTTAATAAAGGAAACGTCAACGAAAAACAAAAAATTAATGTAAATTAATAAACATAATTACTTTTTGGTGATAACAACAAAGACGTGACAAAAACATCACATCATCCAATAGTTTTAGACAAAAGTCAAGCCACGGTTACTGTATCCTTACTCAGACGGTTGACGAAATAATTAAATTTAATAAATTTTGTTTTATAACATTGGTGACTAGTTGTCACTGTAGGCTACTTATATCACTTTGCCGAAGGTTTAAACCAAACGGATAACATGGTAACCACTTTACTAGGTTAAATATATCTAATGGTTAACATATCCTATGGAAGACATTCTGCTAATAATTTTAAATAAATTAATTAAATGATAAAATTTGAAATTAAAACCAGATTTAATATTTAATTATAAAAAACTACCAAAATATATGCAAAATTCGAAAATAAAATTATTTCATTTTAATCTTCAAGGTTGATAATTCATCCATATCCAAGCTAAATTTAGTTTTTAATACACCTAGTCCTAGGCAAGACGGTGATGATAATGGCAGATTTGATTAGTATACTTAGTTAAGTTGCGTCTAATTAAGGCCGTACATGATGCGAATTATGCCAAGTAAAGACACTAAGTTAGCCTACCGAAACTTTTAACTTGAGTTTTAACACATCAAGCTGTCGACCCAAGATACCAATGTTCAAACTAAAACTGTCCATGTATTACCAACTAACCCTCGTTAATTTAATTTAAGGGCTCGCATTCGTAACCGCATCAAACCTGTGCGCAGCAAAGTTTAATTTATCAAATAACAGCGTTTTACTTTAACGCGTCGTTCGTTCGCAGTGTGAATGGGATATTAGTCTCCAAATAATGGAGAATCCAGCGTTGAATAACAAAAGCCGAATTTCCATGAGAGTTATTCTTTGGTCCTAAGAGGAGGTGCACTGCAGGTTTATGTTAATGTGTGTGTATGTGTGTGCGGGGGAGAGACGCGCACGCACGGAGCCATTTTGTCCTCATTTGAAACTTAACGCGGATAATGTCACAGCTCTCCATGGATACCAGTCGGATAAACCGCATTTTCTGCCGTTTATACCTACAATGAAGGATAAAAGAAGGTCGAAACGTCGGGAGAAGGAGAGTTGATGTGTTTTTCCTGGATGTTTTGTGGAGTTTCACACCATGGATCTTGTAATGTGTTGGTTATTATTGGTTCACCTTCTCCTTTGCGCTCCTCTCATGGGATGTTTTGACTTACACCTATCTGAGACTTTACATTCAGGGGCCTTTCTGGTCAATTTGTCACTGGGACCGGGTTGGACGTATACAATAGACCGTACTTTAACTTCAAAATACCTCGGGAACTTTTTAAAAGTGAACTGGAAAAATGGAGTACTCCGTTTAAATGGAGAGGTGGACTGTGCGCGCTCTCCTCAGGGCGCGCAGCCGCTTTATATTAATATCAAATCTTTAACCACTGAAAGACTAGTAAACGCACATTTTAATGTGTTCGTGCACGGGCGGAATTGCGTCTTCAAATATAAAAGGAAGGGGGCTAAACCTGATATTAACGTGGATCGCCTTTACAACTTGGGAACAACTTCCTGCTTTTCTCCAGGTAATGTACTCTTCAGTCTTGAGGAATATTTACCCGTCTTTACGCGAAACTCTGGAGATTTAGGCTATTTTTGCACGTCGGAACATCTAAATGTGTTTGTGCGTAACGGGACTTTGTTAGTAAAGGATACGTACTGTTTGGAGAACGACTCGAGACCCTTTAAAGACACCATCCACTGTTCGTTGCACAGTTCAAACGGTTTGATCGTCACCATGCTTCTTAATTTACAATGCACAACATTACAGACATCATCATTACAGTATACGCTGCACGAATCAAATCAATGGAAATCAAGAATGAAACGATCTGTGAATTCAGCACCTAAGTTTCAGTTGCAGCGCTACCAGGTTTCCATGCCTGAGAACGAGCCGGCGGGCACCCGCGTCATCACCCTTAAAGCGACTGACAGCGACCCTGGAGAAGCGGGAAAAGTAGAGTACGTCATGGAAGCGTTATTCGACAGCCGATCTAACGATTTTTTCCGAATAGACCCTCAAACCGGCAGCATTGAGACTAAACAGCCCTTAGATAGAGAAGTCAAAGACACGCACTCGTTTAAAGTCACCGCCACAGATAATGGCAACCCGCGGCGCACGGCCACGTCGATCCTGACCGTTACCGTCAGCGACATCAACGACCACGTTCCTGTTTTTGAACAGAATGAGTACAACGTAAAGATAAATGAAAACGTGCCTGTTGGTTTCGAGGTCATAACTGTGAGAGCCACTGACGGAGACGCCCCATCCAATGGCAACATGACATATAAGATTGTAAACGGTGAAGGTGTGAACTCTGGCTTTGAAATAGATGCTGAGAATGGCCTGGTGAAGGTCCGAGTTCCTCCTGATAGAGAAACCATGGACCAGTATCACCTGATAGTTGAGGCAAATGACAGAGGAAAGGACCCCGGGCCCCGCAGTGCCACTGCCATGGTGTACATAACAGTGGAAGACGAAAATGACAACACTCCTCAGTTTAGTGAGAAAAAATACATAGTTCAGGTTCCAGAGAATGTGGCAGTTAACACTGAAGTTGCCTGGGTAAAAGCTACGGACAGAGATGAGGGCAATAATGCCAAGATTTATTACAGCATAATTAGTGGCAATGTGAGGGGTCAGTTTTTCATACAAACCTCTACAGGAACCATTGATGTCATAAACCCTCTAGACTATGAAACGATCAGAGAGTATAGTTTACGCATAAAGGCCCAGGATGGAGGCAGGCCTCCTAAAATTAATGGCACCGGTTTGGTGGTTGTCCAAGTATTGGATGTGAATGACAATATCCCCATGTTTGTAAGCACTCCTTTTCAAGCTACTGTTTTGGAGAATGTGCCTATTGGGTATTTTGTTATTCACATTCAGGCAATTGATTCTGACTCTGGTGAAAATGCTCGGTTAGATTACAGCCTGACAGATACCACTTCGGGCTTTCCCTTCACCATTGATAACAATACTGGCTGGATAACAGTCAGCACTGAGCTGGACAGGGAAACCACTGAGTTTTACACTTTCAGAGTGGAAGTCAGAGACAACGGAGTTCCAGTCATGTCGTCCTCAGCCAGTGTCAGCATCACCGTCCTGGATGTGAACGACAACATCCCTACGTTCACGGAAAAACTGTATTCCCTTAAAATCAATGAGGATGCTGTTGTAGGGACCAGTGTGTTAACAGTTACCGCTCTGGACAGTGATGTAAACAGTGTAGTCACTTATCAAATTTCCAGTGGTAACACACGGAGCAGGTTTGCCATCACAAGTCAAAGCGGCGGTGGGCTCATCACACTAGCACTGCCTTTGGATTACAAACAGGAACGTCAGTATGTTCTGACTGTTACCGCTTCTGATGGCACACTTTTTGACACCGCACAGGTGTTCATCAATGTAACTGATGCTAACACACACAGACCCGTGTTTCAGAGCGCCAACTACCATCAGACCTTAGTTGAAAATCAACCCATTGGATCAACTGTTGTGGTGATCAACGCAACAGATGAGGACACAGGTGAGAATGCACGCATTACTTACATCATGGAGGACAATGTTCCACAGTTTAAGATAGATCCAAACACGGGCGCCATCACTACGCAGATGGAGATTGACTACGAAGAACAGGCCTCCTACACATTGGCTATCACTGCCCATGATAACGGAATCCCACAAAAGTCTGATACTACATATGTAGAGATTATGGTATTGGATGCCAATGACAATGCTCCACAGTTTGGAAAGGACAAATATAAGGGTGCTGTGTCTGAAGATGCATCACCACTCACCAGCGTGCTTCAGATATCCGCTTCAGACCAAGACTCAGGATTAAATGGAAGGGTGAAATACACCTTTGTTGATGGTGACGATGGCCAGGGAGATTTCATGATCGAGGAATATTCAGGAATTATAAGAACCAATATGAAGCTGGACAGAGAGTACAAGCCAGTGTATAACCTTAAGGCCTATGCAGTAGACATGGGCATTCCTTCCCTCAAAGCAGCCGTGGAGATCCAGATTTCCGTGTTGGACACAAATGACAATGCTCCTGTTTTTGAGAAGGATAAGCTTGAAATATATATCAAAGAGAATAGTCCATTGGACTCAGTGGTGGCACGAATCACCGCCATTGACCTGGATGAAGGAATGAACGCTCAGATATTGTACCAGATTGTGGATGGAAACATTCCTGAGGTCTTTGACTTGGATATGTTAACTGGAGACCTAAAAGTGCTTGTGGATCTGGACTATGAGACGAAAAATCAGTATGTTTTAGAAGTACAAGCCACATCTGCTCCTCTGGTCAGCTCTGCAACGGTCAACATTTATCTGCTTGATGTCAACGATAACGCTCCTGTCTTGCAGAATTTTGAGATTATCTTCAATAATTATGTAACAAATAAATCCAACAGCTTCCCTTCTGGGATTATAGGAAAGGTGCCTGCCTATGACCCAGATGTGTCAGATAAACTCAATTATAGTTTCATTGAAGGAAATGACCTGGGTTTGCTCATTCTAAACCCGGATACTGGAGAGCTGAAACTCAGCAAAGATCTGGATAACAACCGACCTCTGGAGGCCATCATGAAAGTTTCTGTCACGGGTGAGTAAATCTGTCATTGAATCTTTCAAATTGGCCATCGTTCCTGTGATGTGTGAGATTGTACAAGCAGAGGGTTTAACAGGATAAAAAGGAAATAAGCTGATCTCAGTTTGTTATAAATGTGCAGCCAGACATTAATATTTTTTATGTACACATGTCACTCTAAAACGTTTTGCTGTTAGAGTTGATAGAGCGGTTTCTCTGAAGTGCTTCATGTTCTCAGCTGGTTTGCTGCAGGCTAAATCCCGATCCTGTTTTTCTGCTTATGAGCTGTTTGTTGAAAATGTTGTGGAGGGCAAGAATTATTTGTGTGTGAGAATGAGGTTTCGGCTCACTTTCACAGTCATATTTGATTTCTGTTTTGTCAAAATGCCTGCCAGTATTTTGTTATGACATGTTGGATATGTGCAACACATTATATTGTTGTATTTAGTGGTGCATCTAAATTATGATTATTCATTTTGTCAAAAACGATTTACTGATGTTTCTTAGATTTTTTTCAAGTTTATTTTATGGATTACTGCTCACAGACAGACCATTTAACTGACCTGTTAATTCACTGTGGTAAATAATTCCCTGAGAAAAGACTTAAATACATAAAAAATACGTAAAAAACATTTCAATATATCTGTATTTAGGCTTTGACAGACACTTTTATCCAAAGCTAGTTACAGAAGTGATACATCCCGGGAGAAAATAATGTGAAAGTGCTATAGTGCAAAGTTTCAGTAATTATTATATACTTTACTTATATATAATAAACAATTAATTTTTCACAGATTTTATTTTTTCACAAGTCACCTTGTTGAATGAATTGGCCATCTTAGTGCATTTTTTGGCTAATGATAAATCAAAAAATGGCTAACATTATCATTCTTCTGCTAGTTAGCTGTGGTGAATTTGCTTTTTTATATTTTCTGCCTTTTTGGGGTAGTTGTGTGTACTGATTGTTGCAGTAATGTATCATAAGATTATTTTTCTAGCAGTTAGCTGCACACATGCACTCATAAAAGTATATGTGCTTCACGATGCCATAGACATTTTTGTCTGAATGAACAAGAGAAACCTAAAACAACAAAGGAGGAGGTCCCTGAAGTGACGTGTGTCCTACGACAACTTGCAATGTTGTATATAATTAACCTTATTTACACAGCACATTGGTCCCAGATAATTTCCGTAAAATTGACACAGAGCCTCAGGGCTGGGATGATTTGTACTAATAACACCTGTCTAAAATCGATTCTGAATCGCAGAGGCGATGTTTTGCACAGCTCTTTCATGTATTATGACTTTTCATTATCATTCTAAAATCACTGAGTTTTAATCGTTTATAACATGCATTTATAAAAGCAACACTCGTCAAACATAATCATTATAAATATATTTTTTTTTAAATCATGAAAATACTAGAAAAGGTTTAAAGCTCCAGTGTGTACTTTTTTTAGTTAATTCTTAGCAAAAACCCATGTTTTCTTCCAAAAGTATGTGCTCATTCATGTGTAATTACTTCCACCCCACTAATCAAAGTATTCTCGTAAGTGTAGAATCTGCTATTTAAAATACATACCGCCGTAGCGCTCTCTGGCTGAATCCATGTTGTGCCTCCATCTTTGAAATACATTCGCCGACGAGGGACATTCCTGAAATTCAAGCTCCGCCTTTCGCGCTTTCAGAGCACACTCAAGCTGGCCGCGAGCTGAAGCCTACGGAGGTTGCATGTGTAGGCGGTATACGTCATCAAGACAGTCTTATTTCAGAATATTAACAATTATAAAGCTGACATTTATTCTTAGTTAATTGTAAATTGATGTAATATGCTTATGACTTGCGAATGTAATGCTCAGTTAATTTAAATAAACCAGGCTTGATGACGTATGCAGCCCGGATATGCGACCTGCGTTAGACTGAATCCTTCGGCCGCACGCCGTGATAAACCTGCGATCTAATGCTTTGATTTGAAAGCCTGTTGAAGAACTATTCTCGAGGACATTAAAACAAGTCGCCAAGGAAGCGAAACAGGGATTTTAAACGACAACGCGACAGGAAAAACATCAAGACCAAAGTCAATATTGGAGTTAGTTTTCCAAGATGGGGCTCATTGGACTCAAGTTACTTTCTATCTTCACCACAGGTAATTCAGCATATTCGTTTACATCTATACAGTTTATGTTGTAAACTTGAAGTTTTATAGTTCCTTGGCTAACTATAGCATGGGTATGCGTAACACTTGTTAGTGTAAACTTTCATGTGGTTTAATGTCTTGGAACAGACACGCCGTCTCTCCGCCCATTTATGTAATCTGAGGTACTGAGATAAATGTTTTTCATCTTTTCTGAACTCTAACACAAACACACGGTGTACAGCGCTATTTTTAGCCTTTCATTGATAAAAGCGTCTGATCTGCGCGTCTTTCGTTTCATTTTACAAGCGTGTGAAAGTTGAGCGATCTTATTACCAATATCAGAGAAAGCTCTTACATATACACGGACATGTAACGTTTACTTAAACATAAGCATTGGACTCTGACATATTAGTTCGCGTCCATTTAAACCCGTCATTACTCTAGCTCATGAGTAAATGACAGGAGAGGAACTGGTCCACAGACCATCTCCTCAGTAATCTGAAGAGAAGCGGTCGAAAATGGACAAAAAGAGACGGATTTAAACACCAAGTGTAAACGTAATGTCTCTCTCTCGTCCACTTGTGATCTGATCGATGAAAACACATCTTAATACCAAGTTTAACAGCCCCTGTGATATTTTTCCTCGCGTGGATGAAAAAGGAGTGTCTAAGCTACGTTTATGATTGCTTTTTGTAACTTATGTGATTTTAAGCGGACATATCATGACAATCAGACTTTTTACATGTTTAACATAAATCTGTGTGCTTTGACGGATCACAGGCAAAGGACAATGCAAATTGTTCATTTTTTTTCTTTGCTTTAGCTACTGGAAGCCATGTTAACCTTGGCATGACAGGGCCACCGTACTAGGTAAAACGCGTTCCGAATGGGGGGGGGGCTAGAAACTAATAATCAGTTGGTTGTCATATAGAGCTTTACCGCTAGATGGGAGTAGATCCTACACAGTGGTGCTTTAAAAAACTGCTAAATAAATATGCTTATAGGCATTTCCTGAAGCAAGCTGTGTGTTTAAATGGTACTTTTATATTCAGTTTCTGCACGAGAGGGCCATCTGGCTATTGGTTGTAGTGGCATTTCACCATAATTCATTGAAAAGCATAGCAAGCAGAATGGCATATTAAAGGGATAGTTCACCAAAAAAATTAAAAATCTGTCACCATTTACTCACTCTCATGTTGTTACAAACCCGCATAAATTTCTTTGTTCTGATAAACACGAAGGAAGGTATTTTGAGGAAGATATTTTGAGAAATGTTTGTAACCAAACCGTACGTGGACCCCATTCACTTCCACAGTAGGAAAAAAGAATACTATGAAAGTAAATGGGGTCCACAAACTGTTTGGTTACAAGCATTTCTCAAAATATCTTCCTTTGTGTTCATCAGATTTATACAGGTTTGTAACAACATGAGAGTGAGTAAATGATGACAGAATTTTCATTTTTGGGTGAACTATCCCTTTAATCATCCTAGCCATAGAGCCTTCAGTGTAAACACAAAAACATTCCGTAATCGTTCTGGGATCGCTCCCGTAAAGGGGACCTAGGAACTTTTCCGTAACATTACGGAAAGCATTCTGTGTGAACAAATGGCAGAAACAGTGTCGTAATTGGCGTGCCCCTTAAGAAGTTATCGTTCAGCTCTTTGACACGCGGGGAATTAAATTAATATTAACATTCACGATGAAAAATGTATGCAAACTGGATTGAAAAGTGATATAGAAGCTCCTTACTGTCCGAGCAGAAGCTGAGATCATTCATTAGCATAATAGAACAGCGCATCATGTTATGATCTTATTATAAACAAAGATACACGCGCATGGTTTCGCGCAAGAGAAATCACGGATTATAAACAAAGTTCAGACGCTGAGGAAAAACCTACCAAGTGGACTTTAAATACGTAACGTGTCTTTATGGGATCTATAGGGTATGTGTGTGAATGAGAAAGTAACATGTTACAGCAGTGCGAAAGCCCCTTATGGGCATCTCTGTGTCGAACCTTTAAAGCACTTTTATATTTATAAAATATAATCATCAAATGGCATCAGTTTCTCAAAACACGCATTACTCTTTCTCTCTGTCCTCTCTTTGTCTGTCCCTCTCTCCCATCCACATGTTCCTCTTCCTGCTCATTTGCAACTCGCAATTCAAATACATCTCACAGAATACAGCTCTGTTGTCTGTACTTTGTGGCTTTACGGCTGTGTCTTTGTTGGCGTGATTGCTGCTCCTCATCTGTATGTGCATGCTCACAGTCATTGTTGGGGTCGTAATGACCACCATTTATGCAACGTTCGCTCATTCATGACAAAGACACATCGGTGTCCATCGGCATAGCTGTTCCCTCCCACCCTCTTTTACCTCTCAGTTCCACCCAGGACTCTCTCTCTGTCCTCTAATAAACTAATGTATTTTATTCTTTAACAGACCCACATGTCATATGTTAGGTAACCATTAACACTAGTTATGTGACCTTTTCACCTTCAGTCCAGGGTAAGGGAAACAGCCCTAAAGGGAAAACTTGTGCCAGATCACTTAGGTGAATTTTAACAACCAAATGTGCCATATAAATCAATTTTATGCTTTTAGCTGATTACAAAGATGTCAGATTTTGTCGTCTTTTTTCCATTAAAAAAGTTTGGAATTTAAAAGAAGCCAGAAAATATCTTACTTTACGTTGTTATCTTTCGCTTTTAAACAGGTGTTGATTCTTTTGACTGAGCTTTAATTGTTTAACTACTTGTGACACACAAGAACTCCCCAAGATGGCCCTGATAAAAGCAAGTTAACATTCTAGTCAAAACAAGGGCCATTCTACCCTAAACCAACACTGGTGTGTACCGCAAATACATCGAGGTGAGGACTGTGTTTAAGTAGTAACTTAATCTGTCTTATCTGTGTAAGTTAACATTCAACAAGCCTTTTCCCCACATGATGGGTGTCCTCTATAAAATCCTGGAGCTTTTTTTAGCCTTTGTGCTTTGTTTCACTGGATCAATACGGGTGATAAGACATCTGTCGATACCCAAACCCTCAAGAAAGATGGAGCCAGCTTTCATTTACACTGGTAAAATAGATTTTTCCAGAATTGTTTGATGTCTGATTCATGTTAGATATAAAGAAAAGACAGTTTGTAAATCATCACTTCTAGCTGGTTTCTTCCCCTGCAGTCGATGAGTCAAGCTTGCTGATACACGCAGACTTTTTAGTGGGGTGAGCTTCTGCCCGTGGGCCACCGTGTCTCATGTAGTTGACTATATAGCCCACTCAATACTACGGGACTCACATACCTGGACTTTGTTACATTTCGTTACCAAACTCTCTGAACTTGGGAAAGCTTCATACCCCATAAAATAGATTTAGAGGTCACGTGAAGTTTGTAGACTGATGACACACAATTACACACACTGCCATAAAGAAGTTTACGGTCACTTACTCATTCTTTATTTTTAATAATCTACTTTTTAAAATAATAATAAACTCATCAAAACTATGAAATAACACAAATGAAACTATGGGAATTATCTTAAAAGTATTTGCCTAAAATTTGTAAAAATGTCCTCTTGGCATTTTATCAGCCATATTATTAAGGTCTCACCCTGAGATGCTTTTTTAGGTAGTATTGAAGGAGTTCCCATCTATTCTGAGCTTCCCTGTCTTAATTATTTGGTTCATGTATTTAAATACATAAAAGATTGTTTGTAAAAATGCTAACTCTTTAACAGTAAGATTTTATTTGTTAACATTAGTAATGCATTAGCTAACATGAATTAGCAATAAGTGATTTGGTTAAATATGTTAGTTAATGCCAATAACAATTGTTTATGTTAGTTCATTGTGTATTAACTAGGGCTGTCAAAAGATTAATCACGATTAATCGCATACAAAATAAAAGTTTGTGTTTGCCTAATGCTTTGTCTATTCTTTGTAATTATAATAAATAGATTTTTTATTTATATAGCTAAATAAATAAATAAATAAATATATATATATGTGCATATGTAAATGTTTATATATAAATGCATGTGTGTGTATTTACATACAAAACAATTAACCACAGTGCATACACATATATAATGCAAAATAACTGTGATTAATCTTTTGACAGCACTAGTGCTAACTAATTTTAAAGGACAAGTTTGGTATTTTACACTTAAAGCCCTGTTTTCAGATTGTTTATGTTGAAATAGAACGGTTTTGACTGAAATTTGGACATATGATGCTGGCCCGAGAATTTTTGGGTGTTTGTTGTATCACCCCGCACCTCTACAATGGCTGCATAGGTGCACTGGAACAATCCTTCCTAAAATGCATTAAACCTTAGTTTACAAAGACGTGAAGCTCACCGAGTGGTCAGGGGTGTTCAACTTCATTGACTTGTTTTGTCCAACTTCATTGACTTGTATTAGATGTGCTGTGAGGTACGGTATTACTCCGTGCCGGGAATCTGAAAACAGGGCTAGAAGCATTGTTTATAGAAGTATTGTTCATTGTTAGTTAATGTTAGCTAATACATTTTGTGTAATTAAATCTAAGAAAAATAAGGCTACTAACCGCCAGCACTACATTGTATAATTTAATATGTTTTGTTAAATTCAAAAATTAGGTTTTGAAATGTTTTATGTCATGAATTTTCTTTGGGGGGCACTTAAGGATACACCATATACAGGAGGGGCCGCACATCGAAAAAGTTTGAGAACCGACCACTGCATTAAGTGATGTTAACAATCACAAGCATATTGTAAAGTGTTACCAGAAAAAAATAATATGTCGACGCAATTATATTTTTCTCAATACATAACTAATTAAAAATAAAAACCTAATATTAAAGATCCTTCAGATCTAAAGGTTTTTAAAGTCATGAATGCAGTATAGTGGCCCCAAATCATGCAACGGTAGTGTACTGCATATAACAAACAGATTTGCAGACTGTGTGTTGTGAAAAGACTCCCCTACTAATAAATTTAATCACAATATATAACGAAGAAGCATGTGAGAGCAGGTAATGTGTAGAAAATCTGTTAATGATTGCTGTTCAGATCCTGCACATGTTTGCAAAGCTTTCTGCTGAATTGTACATTTTTGAGTTTCCTTCAGGGCTGCTTTGAGTAAACGGATCTCATTTGAAATCATTTGTAACTGATTATTAATATGACATTTACATGAAACACTTTGCTCTAAGGAAATCCTTCTTACTAGTTGAATGATGAACTTTATCTTAGGTCTGCCAGTATGCGTGTTTCATGCAAGTAACTGTGTGTTGTGTGAGTAGACGGGTCAGGGGGGTGTAAAGTTGCCCGGCTGTGCTCTCAGATCTGCTGTTTGACATGTACACAGCAGCTGTAAGAGAGACACAGGCTTGAATCACCCCTAAACTGCCCAGAGCGCTCCATTCACTGTCCCCTGTCATCTAGATGTCATTAACAGAGAATCTGCACTCCAGGTGTTACTATCCTTCTACTTTGTCTACACATGACCCCGTGACCTCTGACATCACCAACATGCTCTGGCTGTCACTCTGTTTCAGACATAGGCCTACTTTGTTTAAAATAGACTACTAGGTTTAAACTTAAACTAAATTTGTACTAAAGAAAATGTGAGTGATACTTGCACATGCAAAACTCAGTAGCACATGGTATGGTGTTATGGCGGTTTGCCAGAGCATTGCTATGTGGCTACTAAGATATTTCAAGTGTCATTCGAGATATCACTAATGTCTGTAGCACAAACAGTGTCTGAGGAGTTATGCATTGATTTAATTTAAAGGTTTGTTCAAATCCCAGACCTTATGCTGAATAGTAATAATGTTGCCTTGGCAGGCACCACCAAATAGTTACTGTTTTGCTGGGGATGTTGAATAGACATAACATTAAGACTCAAGGTCTGGGTAGTTTAAACAAATTCTGTTTAGTCAATGTAGCCTAATTATAACACAGTCAGTGGAATGTGTTTTTGCAAAAACTTAAATTAACACTATAAAATGCTTTTTCATTGGCTAATTTGATCCTCTGGCTGTCCCTTGTGTCTATAGAAACAGTTATTAGATTACTAAAGCACACAGTCTGCACTGTTCTCTTACCAGTGTTGTTTTGGTGCAGCTCCATCATCATAACAGGCAAATGGCCTGTACTGTATCTGTGATACTAGCAATTTTGGTTAACCACAGGTTAGGATTTCTTTAGGATATGTTTGCATGCTCTAAAGACACAAATTTCCAAAGGATAAGGTTTAACGCTAAAGAGATGAAGATCAGACATCCTCCTCTTTACATTCCTGTGCTCTGAGAGCAGAATGTCGTCCGAGAGCAGGAAACCTGAACATTAATTAAGCTGAAATAACAGTGTGTGCTCCCTGTATCTCTGTTAAATGAGCGGGAAAGGAATTTGATTCATGTTTAATCTTGCACACTCATTTGAAGGTGGAGAGAGAAGAGAGAGACAGTGATGAATTTTCGAAACAGTGCCAAAAGGGACAAAAAAGATACAATAAATCTCAAACTTTGGGTCATTCTAGGATAGTTTACACAGAAATAGGACTCTGCATTAGAGGTCTTCACGGGTCCACTTAGATCCGAAAACCCGAGGTCTAACACAGTCTCACCCCATGTCGTCAATATTTGACGACACTTGACCATTCGTCATATGTTGACGCGAAGGGTATACCTTTCGCGTCATTTTTTGACGAACTGGGGACTTCAATACTATTACGTCCGTTGCATTCTCTTTCCTATTTTCTTACCATTTTCGCGTCGGTTTAGGGTTAGATTACGCGAAATTAAACAGTCTATGCGAAATTAAACAGTTGTCACCTGGCGTTGGGGTTAGAGAGTTAGGTACGCGAAATGAAACAGTTGTCACCTGGCGTTGGGGTTAGAGTTAGGTTTGGGTAGGGATGTCATTATGTAAATCTAACCCTAAACCGACGCGGAAATGGTAAGAAAATAGGAAAGAGAATGCAACGGACGTAATAGTATTGAAGTCCCCAGTTCGTCAAAAAATGACGCGAAAGGTATACCCTTTGCGTCAACATATGACGAATGGTCAAGTGTCGTCAAATATTGACGACATGGGGTGAGACTGGGTTGCGAGGTCCGACCCGAGACCCGATCGGGTTCGGGTCTAAAAGTTTCACATGTGCTTCGGACACGGGTCGGGTACAGTAATAGCGGCATCGGGTCCCGGGTAATTTAAAAATGAATGTGTTTTTTCTGAAAGGACCCGAGAAGCCCCGAACTCTCTCGCCTGTGTGCGTCAATGTCCTTTTCAAACCTCTCATCTGTTTGCCAAGAGCGCTTGCGACATTGTGTGGTTGTCGGAAGGTTCATTTTCGTTGAGACAAACATGTCAGTCAATTATAAATGTACATTTTAGCGGTTACGTTGGTGTCGTCGTCAGATAACAAAGTAAAACGAATGGAGCAGCTTGCCAAATTGGTTGCAAGGCCACCGGAGTTTCTTTCTGTCTGACTGCTGCGCGTGGGTCTGCAGAATGCACACACATCAGTGCCGTTTACATTCGGTTCCAGTTGGGTTAAAAAAAATTTCACTAGTTCGGGTCGGACTCGGGTCTAATTTTCTCGGGTTTGTCTCGGGTCGGGTCTTTCTTTAATTTTTTTTTATTTATGCACGTCGGGTTCGGGTATGAAGTGATTCGGGTCATTTCGGGTCGGGTACATTTCTTTGGACCCGAGAAGACCTCTACTCTGCATTGTGTTTTAAGGAGGGCATTTGTGAAAATATTATATACTTTTGCTTGAGCCATAAGGTTTTTATGTCTACTGCCAGTGGATGCTGGGAATTTATTTTGTTTGCTTTGATATAGCTGTATTTTTTTAGGAATGGCAAACCTATTATGACTTTTGATTCTTAGTGGATTAGAAATAAATTAAATCAAATAAATTCAAATAATTTAAAAAAAGAATAATTTTGGGGTACTGTGCCATTGATTTTCAAAAAAATTTGACTTTACGAATTTGTCGAATTTACATGAACACAAAATGAACACTAAGATTTTTTAAAGTATACCTTTATGTGTTGCCATGGGACATAGTCTGATTGAATCGCTGTGTTTGCACAAACAAATAATATTTATATTGATGTTATGACAATGTTAACCTAGTAAGATTTGCATGATATGCATCTGTTACTATCAATAAACTCCACCTACAACACTAGTCACACTTCAAAAGAAATAAATCAAATACCTAATACTTTAAATACCAACTTTCATTTTCATTTTTGTTTTGAAAGCCTGCAAAACTCCTTGCCTTATACTTCCATAATAAGTCCATCAGTGTAAACATATTTTTTGTCTGTTGTGTGGGATTTAATAACGTGTGTTTTGGATAACACTTTACAATAAGGTTTCATTTGTTACCGTTAACTAACAATAAACAATACTTCTACAGCATTTTACTCAGTTAACATCTGTTAATATTAGTTAATGCACAATAAACTAAAATGATCAAATAATGTCAAATTTTGTTGACATAGTCTAAAAGTAACAAAGATTAATAAATGTTGTTAAAATGTATCTCCTTGTCAGTTTATGTTAACTAATACATTGAATAGTGATAGATAATAGAACCTTATAGTAAAGTGTTACCCTTGTTATGCATTGAATTCAGGCCATTCTTTTAATTGAGATTGTAAATTAAAAGATTAAGATTGGATTTTCTTGTAAATCTTATGAAACTGTGCCCATACCCCACCTTGTCCTGTACAGTGTAGGCGATCTTGGAACATAAATTAAAGGCATTTTTCAAGAATTGCCTTCTGGGTTCTGAAGGGCTCGTCTGGAAATGGCATCTCCCTTAGGCAACCTTACTAAGATCTGAAAGACCCTTAGCTTTACCTGTAGTTTTAAGAAATGTCAAAGATGTTTGATGGTGTTCTGCAGTTCTTCGTGTTAAATTGAAGATTTTGACTATATTTTCACTAATATAGTAATTCTAATACAGCTTATGAAAAATTATACACATGCTTGTTTGCGCTGTGAATCTATAACTTATAACTGTGAATATAGCTGTGATTGTTTTTAGTCAGTACTTTACCTTTAAATCCTATATATGTTTCATCCTACATACTTATTTACTCTATAGGAATTTGACTGTTTTAGTCTGAATTTAATGTAAAGACACTTCGCTACACTGGAAAATTGAGAAACGTGCTATAGAAATGCATTTGAATTGAATTGAGTAACTTTTGACCATGCCAAAAATTAATAATCATCGCACAGTCTTACAAACAACTTCCTCAAACAGAAATCTGAAGCGCTCTTAAAGTAATAGGAAATCCCCCGAAGCATTTATATTGAATGGCGAAATGTAGGTTTTATAAGCCTCTTTAAATGGACAAACTCTTACCCAGGATTAAATGGCAGTTTTTCAATAGTATAGCTAGTCGGACTGTCTAACAGGTCAGGTTGTTTTGAAGGTGCATTTTAAACCAACTAGACCTGACCTGTGAGCTTAAAGTGGAGGTTCAATTCCTAGGGCTTAGATTTTGTCCCATCATATCAAGATCTATAATTCCCCAGCTAGAAGTCGGAAGGGGAACCTGTTCATGTGTAACCAAACACACTTTTCACTCTATCCCGACCCTGTTCTGCCGCACATGAAAGACATCTTTGTCCCTAACACTAAGAGGTTGGAAAAGCATCTGTTTTAGCCAACGGCCAAAAAGTGTGACATTACATGTGTTCAGTAGTGACCGACTACCGAGTCAGATTGGAGAAATATACTCTCAAAACCATCCATTCACAACAACAGTTAGGGATTATGGGAAAATTCAAGTACCCTAACTTAGATTAGCCTTACAAAAACTTGTCCGATTTATTTTGCATGCTTGAACTAGCATCCTTTCTACGATAGCTGGTCTGTAATTCAATAGTGTTGTTAATACTAATGTATGACAATGCCAGTATTAAATAGAGGAAAGTATTTGATTACAAAACTTTGCATCTTGGCTGCTCTATTTTAAAGTCTGAGCGACATGCTCTTGCTGCCGGGGTGTTTTTTGTCATTCTATGAGTGAAGAAAGACTTACATAGAAATGCAATACTTGGGCTGCCATCCAATACTTATTAAGCCGTGTATTGTGGATAATATTACATTAATTCTGATAAAGACAAAGAATTTTTATTATGGCTAAGTAAGCTGCAAAGAATTTGTCTTAGTGGTTTGCTTAAACAACATGGCTTTTGTTTTAGAAATAACTGAGATTTAAATTGTATTTCTGCTTATTTCAACCCTTAGGGGAGACAGACGCCATATTTAATTTTGGCCAAATGAAAATGAGATTAAAAATTAACAGCTTAGAGTCTGTTGTATGGGTATCATTCATGAATCATGAGTTTAACACATATCAGTATAAATAGTTTAACTCTATATTATGTAAATTGGTTACATAATGCATTTTTGATTGGTTTACACATGATTTGCAAAGACATTTGAGGAGCTCAGATGCAAAAGCAGCTAAACGCCACCTCCATCAAAAATAATATGGTATTAACTGAATGCTCTCGGCATGTATTAGGCCAGTTGTTCTCAAACTGGGGGGCCTCAAGATGGTAACGGGGGGCCCCAGTTTTATGACATTTTATAAAATAAATTAATTTATCATGAATTCTTTGCAATTAAACCTAAAACCATTCAATATGTTTTGTTTAATTAAAAGTTGAGTTTTAGAACAGCATTTTGTCATAAATTTTCTTTGGGGGGGCAGCGAAGGAATGCGCCGTACACAAGGGGGGCCCCACGCTGAAAACGCTTAAGAACCACATACGTTTATCAAATACTTTCCCTTAATTCAAGCCTCGGACCATTCAGAAATACCGGTTTGTCGGCAGAATTAATGAATATAATATTGATAAAAATGCTCATGATAAAAAAATGTATTTATAAGAAAACATATCAAACGCTTTTAGAGGGTTTTGCATCCTTATTTATATTTTATGAATGTTAGATTTCTTACTCTTCTTAGATCACATAATGTTTGCACAATTGACTACTACTACAAAGCATTTAACCTAAGACCGAGTCTTTCATCAAGTGTTTTGTTTTACCTGACCAAGGTCCATAGGACAACATTGTAATGTCAGAGCAAATGTGACATTTTTGCAAGTTAAAGTTAACCAGTCTTGAGAGGCCTTCAGGGAATTGTCGCAGTTTAGTCTTAGTTTAAATGTACTTTGTACTTTTTTGAACCTTCAGGCTAAGCTTAGCAAACATATTTACTAAATTTCTCTTGTCGTTTAGAGAAGGTGTCAAGGCACTGTTTTAGAAATGCCAACACCTCCTACAAGGGGGGATGGTTTCACCTCCCCCTGATTATACAGCCAATAAAACCATTTCATTCATGACCTCTGTCGCCTCACAACAGCGCTTGAAAACAAAGCTCTCTTCTTGAATGTTAACAACCAAACATGAAATCTTCCTCTCAAATGACATTTACATTAAAGCTGGTTTTGGTTTAGGATGGAGCCAGATTTTTTCACACAATGCTATTCTCTGTTTTCTAATCCGGAAAAATGATCTGCAGGCCACTGCAACCTTGGCCGGGAAGATTTATTATTTATCTCACGTTCCTCGTGATAAGTTTGTTTTGTAATCTTGAAGTGCAGAAGTGACCGCAGGACAAATGCATAAAGGCCAGTATTAGCAAAAACATTTCTCCTCCCTTACATGTTTGTAAATCATAATAATAATAATAAATATTAAATAAATAAAATTTTATTTTGTCTGCTCTACTTTTTTTCTTTAATCCAAAATATTTTACTTCCAAATAAAAAAATGGCACACTTTGCAGGTCAGTTTATTTCCTTCATCCGGTTTTGATTAGAACCTGGTTGTTCGGCTATTATGTTAATGGTTAAAACCTTATTTATAACATTTTGATGAAATAATGTTGTCTTAAATAACCTTTAAAACACTTTATTGTTGTAGTAAGATGGATGTGTTTAAATAGGAAGTCCTGCATACTACAAATCTTTGATCGTTGCTCGTTTCCTGTTGTTTTGGTGCGTATATCTGATTTATTGTCTTTGTCTGCTCTGGTGTTTTGGTTCAAAACAGAGCTTGGTTAATAACCTCTGATCTGGTCAACGACATTTACTTAAAGAGGTCAGAGAGGTCACGCCTGGCCAGACCAGCTCAGTTCAATTACTAATTTTATTTGTAGTGAGACTCGAGCTCACAAAAGAGGTCATCTGGGATTTCAGAACACACACAAACAAACAAACACATTTCTGTTTACTTAAAATGTCCGTCTGTTTAGCATTCAGTCTTTGATAACAGCACAGGCCAGCTCAGGTTTATTCCCACAGCCTTTGGACAGAACCTGCCTGCGTACGATAGTAGCCAGTGTAAGCATATATGTTTATATTAAAAGCCAATACATTTAGGCGACAGAGACCTCTGTCAAACTGTATAAATTATTTATTTGGTTCATATCTTTATTGATGATTCAGGAATATGTCCTGTGGGCTTCATCTCTTCAATCCAGATATACTTTTTATAAAAGGCGGGGGTACAGGTTTCTTTTACATGTCAAAAGGTTTCTCTTAAATGAATGCAGGTTGTCAGCGCTACTGGAAAGGTCTGGCTCATTGTCTGCTCTGTTTCTAGGTGTCGGGGACTCTTTAGGGTGTCTCAGGTCACACAACCGTTAATGGATTGACAGAATATATGCAAGCTTGAAGGGTTTCTGTAGTCCTGGTACATCTGAAACTCTTGCGGGTGTCAGACTTTTTGTTGACTGCCTATAGGCTCTCCTTTAGTATGTTAAGAGGAATCACCTCTGTGCTAATTGTTTGTCGGTCAGTGTCAGGTTAAACATGTACCCCTGTAGTATGGGCTCCATACTTGCCGGTTTAATACGAGTAAAACAATAATTGCTTGTTGCATCTAAAAAGGTTTTTTTTGTAATCTTCAATCAAAATAACTTTCTGTACCTGTAAAAAAATGTTTTAGCTGGATGTTTAACATTTCATCCTTTTTCATCTGATGCTTCTTTTTCTATGGCCCTCTTTGTCCACTCCCATTCACCAAAAGCAGTTGTCCCAGCATATGCCCCTGTGTCTGGTTGGTCAGGGTGACTTTACGGCCCTCAGTCATCTCTGTGATCCTAGGAATGAAGTTTCTATATGGGGACAGCCAATGCAACAAATGCGTCAGCATTCTGAAAATGCTTCATAAATGAACACACTTCCAACACACATGGAAGCACACATACAATATCAGGATTGTCCATTGGGATTATTTTGTAGCTCATAGATTTTTCTTTTAGTGGCAGATAACATATGAGTTCTCAGCTGATTATTTAAGTATCAATTTGAGTATTTATTAAATTCTTAGATGCTTCTCAAATTTATTAGAAGATTTGTGACTTTTGTTTGCAGACGTTAGCACCATTATAAATCTAAGCACAGTTTGAGAAGATCTCTTTTGAAACTCTTCAAGCTCCACACCACAAGATATTCAGGCTGAATTTGTGCATATTTCACCCTTATAACAATCTTAGGTAGAGTCCTGCTTGCCTTCGTGGTTGCACCGATTATCTTAACAAATTTTCCTGTGGTGCGTTAAGAGCTTCTGAATCTGCTTGGAAGCATGTCGGGGCTGCTTTGATCGGAAATCAGAAATCCTGTTGTGTGGGGTAGCCCCGAGGACAAACGCACACACTGTAGATTGTCACATAAATCAAAACGATATCCAATCAAAAAGCGAGCAGATGAAAGATAAAACCAAAACAACTACATGGTGCAGCATGCACAGTCCAAAGTGAGATGAACATTAGAGATGTAAAAAAAGCACTCCATTGTAATAATGACATTACTTTATGGCCGTTATTTGCCATGTTTGTTTACTGTGACGTCATGTTTGGACGCGAGAAACATCGCCGAATCTTTGCAAGATTTCCTGTGTTCTCAGCTGAGACTCGCATTGTTTGTGAAGTTCATCTGATTTTGCGTGGTGTGCTGTCATGACCACATAGCGTCAGTCTACATACTATAGACCCTTTTACAGCCCACATGATCAAATAGCCTACACGCGCATTTTGGCAACAGAAGTGGTGTTATTCCCCATTGGTTCTAACGTGTTAGCAACTCAGAAAGTTTATTAAAACAGTTTCCCAGCATCAAAATGTGTGGTTGTTGCATTTGGTTGCACTTATATAATATATGTATATATCTATCTGGCCACTTTGTATTTGGCCATCTGCTTACGTCTTCTATCCACTTCACTATAGTAGACGGATCTGGTAGCTGTGTTTTAAAAGTTGACAAGTCAACTTTTTAAAATAACTTTCTCTGTCTGTGTTACTTCACTGCTGATTCTTGCCATACTTCTGTTGCCAAACTGCACGCGCATACATTGCCATGTCATCATTGTGTACAAACGGTAAAAGGGTCTATAGGAACAAACGTGTTAAATCGTCCATTTTTTTTATCATGCTTCTTGTCTTTAAAAAATATTTTGGTGTGTACCTAGCTTTAGGAAGCACATATGAAATTAATGGTATATATTTTCAGGAAAAAGGCAGGAGTAGGGCTGGGAAAATTTTTTTAAGATTTTTTTTCTCCCCCTCTGCAGTATAGAGCAGTACATACAGTGTTTCCCAAACATAGGCTCTACTGGGCATTCCGCCCAGGTAAAATGGACCCGCCCAGGAAAAAAAATCACTTTACGAATTTCCGTATTTTCTGAACTCGACTGGATGACCCGTGTTTTGTTGAGAGAGCCTGTGAAGATGCACGCGTCATAAACTCATTATCCAGCGCATCATAAACTTATCATCCAGCGCGGCAAACTGGATCAACTGCAGCACATACTGAGGTAACTGAGCAGCCAGGGAACTACACTGCGACCAAAATGGTCGCATATGCTTATGTGCATATGTGTTTATAGCATCCAAGTTGGCTTCATTTTGCGTGCAAGCGTGTCCGTGCAAGCGTGTCCGTTCACGTGCTCTTCGTTTCTCAATGAATTGGGTGCGACGCGAAGCAAGCTCAGTGTCACATTGTATCCTTTCATGTTTCTGAACTTGAGCAGAGTTTTACCATTAGAGGTCTTTCTTCCCTGAGAGGACCCGTACGGTTCCGGGTTTATATTAGAAATGGTCAGTCTGGTCCGGGTCGGTCCTAGTTTATTACTTTGAGTCCCAAGTATGATTAATATTGTGTGTAAAACCCGATTCGACCGGAGAACTGCCGTGAGCGCTACCTAAAGCTCGAGTGAAGTTTCAGCGTGCCTCCAGTTTCTATGGTGATGACAACTGGCTCTTGTTGCGCCCACGCGCTGCATTTTCTTTAATCCATTTTTTTATAATCTAATCTATACTATTAATAGACCATATCTTTTCTAAAATCTAAAAAGTTTGCACAGAGATTGTAGCAAAAAGCAGTGCTAATGTCAAGCCCATTGCACTGAACGAGCAAAGCTAAAGCTGACTCAGGATATAAAAAAACGCTAAGCTGTAATGTAAAGTCTGTCATCAGGACAGCAAGTAAACTTTTAAATCTGAAATAATGAGTGGATTAAGCTTTTTTAATCGGCAAAAGAGAAATAGAAAGCAGAAGCAGTAAAAGTGCCTATCTCTAGAAATTATTACCATTATAACATCAGTCACATTTATAATCTATAGACCTGCACTGTCTTTTAATATACTGTACATAGTATTGTATATATTGAGTTTGATAAAAGGGGTCGTCAAATTGCTTCATATACCAGTGCAAAAACAGAAAGTGTTTTCGTGGTGCTTTGACAAACAGTGTCAGCTTTGTTCATGACAAAGAAAGTTTGGGGTGGTTAGATTAATGAACTATAATGTGAAATTAATATTAATGTTCAATTATTCAAAGTATTGTGTTGTGTCACACATTATTAGTTCTGTGTCACATGTATAGTAGACCATTTTTTGTCGGTGGATTATAATGATTGCCCTTTTCACCAGCTACCACCACAAGTAAATTTCAGATCTGTGGGAAACACTGACATACATTTTGCATTCGCCAATCTTCATTCCTTCCCAATTTTTTGTTGATGCATTTTAATTAAAAATAATAAATATATATTTTAAAAATATATACAGTTTGCAATTATTTTGTTTTAAATGGGGTCGGGGAAAAAAAATCGATTCGAATCGTAAATCGAGTTTTTTATAAAAAAATCTCAGATTTTTTTATGGGGACGAATCGCCCAGCCCTAGGCAGGAGACTATAAAAGTTTCCATTAAATATAATTTCTGTCTAGTAGAAACAACTAATGCTACGTACACACAAAACACGGGGCATCGCATTACACGCTCTAGATTACTCACGGTATTTAACTTCGTGTCATGCAAATTTTTCGCTGGAGTTGAATATTTTAAATTTTGGCGTAGCGCGTTTTAGGCGAATAGCTCGTGTTTTCGTGGCAAACGCGACACTCAAATCCTGTCATTCACATCGCCCCACGCGAGCATGTGTTTTAAGGCAACTTTGCATTGACTTTGTATGTAATCTACTCGCGCAAATTGTTGAACTCGCGTCTGGTGTGAACCCACAGTAAGACATTCGAGTTGCATTCATGATTTTTCCTTATGTAGAAAAGCCTCTGTTTCCTAATATCAACTATCATTATGTTAGTTTACTTACCCAGCTAAATGTTTAATAACCAATAATAAGAAAATGAATGTAAAGAATATGTCTAAATTGGAAGATGCACTACAGTCTGAATAAAGAGCGCATCAATCTCATGTGCATTGGCTGCTTTTTTATAAAGGTTAAGTATTATCGTTGACAGTCTGTATTGTTTTTAAACAGAAGGTCAATTTTCCTTCCCAAGGGCTCTTATAGCCCCTAGTATCACACCATGAGGGAAACATTGTTTACACAGAGGGTGTGCTGTTTATGAAGGGCCCTGTTACCCACAATTCACCACTGGATTCAGTTTGGCACAAAGTTTGATTCTTGTCTGCACTGACTGCAAGTGTAAATGAGGTATTATTACTGCGATGACAACACTGCGTGCCATTGGGTTTTGTAAGCCAGCTTCTTTCTCTTTCTATTCCCTTAACTAAAAGGAGTGTGTCAGCGTCCTGTTATCCATTATCCTTCTTCCAAAACCACCCACACACAAACACACTGACTCTTGGTCGTAGTGTCATGGTGACTGTTAAGGTCTCTCAGTCATTCGGCTTATTGTCTGTACGTTTGGCTCTGAATCGCACTGAAGTCAAATGCTTTGGGTTTCTTTTCGTACAAACTTTGTTTCAACCGTTGGCTGTGACTTTAAATAATTCAGTTTGAGTATACCTTTCTTATCAGTGAAATCTATTTTTGTTAAATGTTTGGATTATGTCAAGCCATTTTACAGTTTTCTCCCAAAGTTCTCCATTGAAGTCCAAAATTCTCCATTGAAGTCCATTGAAATTCAAAATTGCATTTCACTTGGATGATATTGATGTCAAGCTAACTAAAGATCCACTTGGTCAGTCTATGCCACGTTTCCTCCAAAACGTATGTGAAAGTGACTTACAGGAAAGCTGAATTAAAAGTAAATAAACTATAAATATAATAAAATCCGGTCATTCCTGTCGTATGGGATTTAAATAGAAAGAGGAAATCTAATGAGGGTGAGCAGTGAATGAGGGTATGGAAGGATATTAGTTCCCTGAGGAGATGGGGATAGCCAGGCAGGAGTTAACCTGCTCATTCATTAGAGGTTAGTACCATTGAACTATGACCACACGGTTACCAAGATGCTAAGCTTACCCACCCCCAACCTTTTACAGACACTCTCTCAGCAGTCCTTGACTGGGTTTCAGAATTGTAGTGCCAGGTATTGACAGCAATTTTAGGCAATTGACTCAAAATGTTAAAGATCCAAAAGGCATGTACATCTATGATAAAAGCAGTTCGCCTAAGACAGTTGTTCATATCAAAATGATTTTAGTGAGAAAAGTTGAATATTTAAGCATATGTAGCGAAATTTTAACCAAAATAAACACATCCCACTGATCAATTAAAATATGGCTGCAGATTTGTATCTACGCACATTGGTCTTTGTGCGAATAGTAACAAGTTACGCTACAATCAGTGACAACCAAGTTATCAATGTGTTATCAAATATTCTTGTCTTGTTTAAGATAAAATTACTGTATTTTAAGATAAAGTAACTTGTTTGAGTTTAGCTGGCAATGTAATGGCATTTGGGATAGGAAGAGGGTTCGTCAACTATGAGACTATTTAAACTTTTCTGTTAAAGTCAAAACCTGACGTGTTTATAGCTAGCTACCTGAATGATAGTACATCCAGTTTAAGGCCAAACATTTGTGACTTCACTTGTGTAACGCATTTTTCTAGCCTAATAGTTTGCAGATAGTTTTCTTCTTCAAAAGTCACCCATGTACCTTCTCATAACTCTGAGTGCCAAGTGTATCAGTTGCAATGTCATTAGATCTCTCTCTCTCTTTCCCTCTCATTCTCTCTCGCCACAGTGGTGTTTGGTTACGGACATTGTTAAGCCTGGTTACTGATAAACAGGGTGCTTAGTTACCAGCCCCCGGATGGTTGGCTCGTTTCAAAAGCAAAAAAAGCGTTGCCGGGGGAAAGCAGGAACCTGTGTACGTTTGAAAAAGAGAGCTTGTTGTATCAGAAGGCAGCGTGAAGACGTTGAAAGCATACAGTCAGTATTGACCCGCTGTTGCTTGGTTGCCCTCAGTCTGTTGGGAAATGTCCCCATAAATTGTAATGATTTGCTACGTCCACTGCTGACCGCTTTATTAGAAGCAATGGGACTGCTGCCATGAGAGACATTCACAAATGCGTTTGTTTCTGACAACAAGTACGCCTCTTAAATTTGTCATTTGGGCTTGCTGTGGTGTGTATAATTTGCTTTTTGTGCTCAACATGAAGAACTGACTTAAACAATGTAGCACACATTTCTTATAATGTTAGCCGACGTAATCACCCAGACTCCCTAGTTTTGTTTTTCTGCTGCAAACTTTTCATTGTAATTATTGGTAATTTCAAGGTCAGGTCTTTTTTTCTTGCAATATTTTAAGTTTCTGGCTGCCTTATTGTACAAAAATTCTGGCAATCTATTTTGTATCATAAATCATCTACTCTATGTCGTTCCAAACCTGTAATTCCATCGATCGTCTTTGTATTTTTGATGAAACTTGTGACTGCTATTCAACCGACACTATTCAAGCCCAGAAAAGATGGAAAGACATTGCCAAAATGTCCAGGTGCCATCAGTCGTTCAAACTAATATTATGGCGTTTGAGAACGACTTTATTCAAAAAAAAAGAAAATTCTCATCCTTTGTCGTTTGCATGCACGTTCACAAGCAGACTATGGCGCATGTTCCCACTGTACAGACACAAAATAAGTTGGCATTTAATTTGTGCATTTATACGAGTATTGTTTGCAATGTTTGCATAATGGCTTAAAGGTGCAATGTGTAAATTTGAGCTGCATCTAGTTGCACCCAACGGCTCAGTCCTCTGCTCACCTCTCGCTTTTGAAACATATAGAGAAGCTACGGTAGCCGCCACCGGACAAACATGTCATCGTCGGAGACAACTTAGTAAAAAGTTTGTCCGTTAAGAGCTGTAGAAACATGGCGGCACAAAATGGCGACTCCATGTAATTTAATAAACACATAACGGTTCATAATAAAAGATCTTTATACACCCCTGCTAATAGAGTTTTGTATATTATTTTGCATTTCTGTCAAGAGATCCTTCTAAAAATTACACACTGCACCTTTAAATAAAAATAGGAAAAATTAAATACTGGCATGCGCCATAGTCTGCTTGTGAACAGTGGCAGCCGGTTACTTCTTTGTCAAGGGTGCACGATGCATGCTAGTCAAAACATGTATTTAGCCCCTCATGTGTGTGGCTCGTCATGTCAAAATATGTTTTCGGTGCATCATGTGAACCTATATGGACCACCTGTCATGTCAAAACAAGTGCCTGCAGCAGCTGCTTTAAAGGGGTATATGATAAAAGAGATGCTCACATTTGCTAGTACTTTGTGAATGTCTCTTTTATCATAAACCCTTTTGATGCGTGTGCAGCAGGAACATATTTTGACATGATGCATGATGCACATAGGTTCACATGATGCACCGAACACATATTTTGACATGACGCGCCACACTCATGACACTCCATACACATATTTTGAATTTGCGCCCCTAGGAAGAGAAGTCACCGGCCGCCATTGCTCGTGTACGTGCACTCAAACGACCAAGGAGGAGAACAAATTGTTGAATATTTAGTGGTCTACCTTAGCAAACATGACTTACAATTGAAGTGCAAGTTAAATAGGCTTTATAACTTACTGGGCCCTCATTATAAAATATGTGTATGTGCATGTACTTCATGAAATGTTTCTTCATTTTTTTCATCAGAATGAATCCCCAGATTACATCATAAAGCTGTAGGTCTCTGAGACCGCTGCTCTGATGTTTTGATATTTTAATTGAGTTTCCCCTAAGCCCCTCTCTTGCCTAGTTGGTGCTCTGCTCCCGTGGAGTGCTTTAAACCCAATTTACCATCTTGGTAACAGACATCCATCCCAGCCCCTTATACCCCCAGTTTCACCACCCCTCTATGAAAAGAACAAAGATTACAACACAAGGGTTTGGAACTGTGGGGGGAACTGGGTGGATTAAGGCAAAAAAAAGAGCCTCTGTAGGGCAAACCAGGTGCGTTTTATTTTTCCAGCAAATCGTGATTCTTTGCCTGCATGCATGTGGCACTCATTCCTGAGAGTTTATTGTGCCAGATGGATGCTGTTACAGGAAGACTAACTTGTTAACTGGGCTCAGTTGTGTCATGTTGGAGGAACTGCAAGATGATTTGTGATTTCAATAATGAGTGAAGAGAAAAAACTAATGCAAACCAAAGCTTTGATCTAAATACTTATTAGCTGACTTGTAACCTCCTATCCACATGGACCATCTGTCATAAAAAAACCTTGTGACTAAATGCATTCTGCACAGTATAAGAAACAGTATTTGAGCTGTAGTGGGTTATATGGATATTTCATGCTTACCAACAATTTGTATGTTGCAGAAATACTACTGTTTGCTTTGAGATGACCTTAATTTTCCTGCGGTGTAGACAAAAACGTCATATAGTCTAACATTAGAAACCATTAGGAATGCCATCATTCACCTGTTTATGAGCACCGTCTGGCTCTAGTCTTCATAGCATTCAGTTGGAGCCCAGGAAGATGAGCGCATTCCTCACACTTCTAATACTTCACTTTACCCTTTTCTCTCTTTTATTTTTCTTCTAACCGGTGGATTTTTAAGTGTTACAATAAATCACTCAAGTCTTTGGCCCACTCAGGGTATGAAGACTTTTGCTCTTTCACTTCACAGAAAAGCATTGAAAGACAAAAAGACAAGTTTTCTTTGAGGTGAATTATTGGCTCAGTTTATGGTAAAGTGCTCTTGAAGTCAGGCCGTGTTGCCACATGTCGTCGTCTACCTGCATGGGAAGTTCCTTTAAATGGAAATGGGAATAAATTGTTGAAGACGTGGGGCGTGAACTAGAATGACAAGAAATCAGCTCACAGTTATTGCATTAATCAGTGCCAGTTTTTTTTGTAGAGGTTAAAGATTTACAGCACAAAAACTCTTAGGGAGTGTCTTTGGCAGTACATTTTACTACTAGAGGGGGTTTTCTTTTAAATAAGAAAAAGTTTCTTAATACATTAATCTTGGTAGGCGTGTCATGATACACAATTTTTGGTAGTCAACTCTATATACCACTTAAATGTTATAATGGTTGATAACACATTTATTTTGATGCCACATGTAAGCTCACAAATATCACAAAAAATATGTAATATTTTAATAATAATTATTATACCATAAATTATTATCTTTATTTAGTAAGAATTGGTACTGTAATTTATTAAATTCAGTTAAAGGAACAGTATGTAAGAAATGTATATCAATTAATCATTAAATGGCCCTGAAATGTCACTAGACATTAAGAAATAATTTTCATTTCAAATACTTATATCACTGACAACAGTGGTCTAGCCAGGATATTATCATTTAAAAAGTGGAGTTGCAGCCCTCAACTGATGTTTATGTTGTCGTTTTGTATATTGGCCACCAGCTGTGTGATTGCAGTACCGGTTTTAGCCACACGTTTTGTGATTGCAATACCAGTTTTTGCCACAATCCTACATACTGTTCCTTTAAGGTATTAAGTTGTAACTTTTTGTAAAATAAAATATACAAGCAAGTGTTCAAAACTGGTTTTGACTTTGCAGGTAAGACCACTTTGAATTGATTTAACTTGCATAAAGTGCATAAAGCAACTTACATAGTAACTCATTTTTTTATTTTTATTTAAATGTAAAAATATGTTTTAGTACTATATGACAAGAGTCAAATTAAAACATTTATAAATTAATTTATTAGGCTACTTAAAGCTGATGCTGCCATTTATTAATGCGTGTGAAAAATGCAGAAAACAATCAGAACTTACCTTTTAATACACAGATTACGGATAAATATGTAGATGTGTCTGGGATTTGTCATAGGATTGTTTGATTTTGGCTGATTCACACTGCCTGTGATTTTCTGGAATCTATGCGTGCATTCACCTTAAAGACACTGTAATGATGTACATTATAATGTACACTGCAAAAAATTTCTTTCTTACTTAGTATTTTTGTCTTGTTTTCAGTAAAAAATATCAAAAATATTTCTTAAATTAAGATGTATTTTCTTGATGAGCAAAAATAATAATAAAAAATATAAACTTTAAGTTAATTAGTGCCTAAAACAAGCCAAACAAATCTGCCAATGGAAAAGAAATATCTTCTTGAACTATGTTTACTTTTTTGCTTGTTTTAAGCACAAATTTGCTTAAATTGTATATTTATTGTCTAAAAACTAGACTTATTTTACTACTAGGTCATTTTGCTCATCAAGAAAATACACCTTAATTTAAGAATTTTTAGATATTTTTACTAAAAAACAAGACAAAAATACTTAGTACACTGTAAAAAATACTTTGCTGCCTTAAATTTTTTTTGTTGAATCAACTCAGATTTACAAGTCATTTCAACTTACTATTATTTATCTTGACTAGAGATGAGTTGTTATAACTACAGGTGAGTTGTTATAACTTATAAATTTAAGTTGACTTTTCTCAACTATATTTTAAAAGATGTGACAACTAATTTCTGTTGACATGACTCGTAAATCTGAGTTGATTTAACAAAAAATTTTAAGGCAGCAAAGTTTTTTTACAGTGTATTTGTCATTGTGTACTTGGTGAATTTTTTCCACAGTGTCTTAAGTTTGCTTATGATTTCCAATCTGAAAAACCAAGCGTGTGTATTGTTTTCTTATTCAATCTTGATCCAGCACATTGCATACCTTTCCTTTAAGTTGCCGAACCATCTCAGCTTCAGCGTGGAAGTGAAGAGCTCCCTGATCCAGTTTGCAGACATTTTTTCATTGTGAACGCTGATATGTATTTAAAAACCATGTCAAAGTGCTAAATTATAACTACTTTGTTGCAACGCCACACGTATCCTCATTACAACACACCCTTACGCATTGTTCCTAGCTTTTGTTCACACAGGACATGTTAGGGGAATGTTATGGCCATACCGGGAGCTATCCGATTCCCAAGATCATTTCCAGAATCTGTTTGTGTTATTCTGTAAATTTCATGGCAATTTTCTGGATTCTCTGTCAAAAAGGATTAAAATACATTAGCTTGTGAAATAAAAAAAAAACAATCAGCAAGCTCCTGGCTTTTTGCTTATTTCATCTAAGTTGATTTTTCACACAATTCATAGCCTTTTTGTTAGTATCCTGTGTTATCATGGGTTCATGCCCACAGGAACAAAGAGAAGTGTTCATGTCTACTGCAGACAGAGCCAGAGTCCTGTCAGTATCTGAGCAGTCGTCTGCAGACAGACACGTTCCTGGCTGCTAAACTACCTTCAGATATGAGAATCCCTCAATATTGCAAATATGTGCTGTGAATTTTTCTTGTAAAATTCAAATCTGTACAAATGGATAATAAACAAATACTTTAATGATACTTTGCCATTTAAAAAGGATGTCATTTCTTTGTTTTGTTTTTTTTCAATTGGAGCACCAAAAATGTGATTTTGTTTTGTTAACTGCTTTCTCATTTGCTAGTCACTTTGGATTAAAGTAACTGCTATATAAATAAATTTATAAGTAAATATATGCAGCACAGTAATGAGAATTTGGGTTCGTGTTTAGGGGAATCGATTCATGTGCAGTGACAACTTTAAGTATAGGGTCTTTACATAACTTTAAATGTATGTTCATTCATTGTAGAGGTTTCTACATTCATCTGAATACGTGCTTTTCCAGTTCTGTCTAATTAGTTTAAACGTTCACAACGGTACGAAGTTTGCAGTTGTCAATTTATTTTGTGGACTTTCTCTGTCAGCACTCACAACTAAATTTTTTTATCTTATACTGCATCTTGCTTCCTGAAAGCATCTTCTTCCCTGAACAACTGATAGCCTTCGTTGACTCTTTTATGTTAACTTAGGTGTTGTTTTGATTCAGTCTGGTGCATTTGTCTCGGTATCACATCTAGGAGTTTTTCGCCGGAGGGCATGTTTGAATCGCTACATGCCACACTACTGTATCACCTGTTGAGCGATTCAACAGGCCAGATGTTTATTTAATTTAAAATATCTGATTACAGATCATAGAAAGTATTTCAATAATCTGTACTGCTATAATGACTCTTTGATTGCATTTGACAGGCTCTTTGACTGACAATCCTGGCTATTTCAGGTGGAAGGTATCTGCTTGCTTGTGTGATACATAGATATTGTTTTAACGGTCAAATTAGATCAGTGCTTGACACTTTAACTCTTTTCATGTTGCCGGTCATTTCAATATGAGTTGGTTTTTCTTGGTTAGGTTAAAATACTTGGTTCCCTTTCAATACGGTTCACTTCGCATTGCGTCAGTTTGCTGACGCTATGGGGGAAACTCCTGTTTACTCCGTGATTGAAGCCTATTGGTTAACGTCTGTAGAAAATACAGACCAATGACGTTTGAGCCCGCGCGGGGGCGTGGCACACGTCCCTATATAAGCCGGTGAAATACGTCAAGAGCTCATTACTTTTCTCCTTCAGCGCGAACCTTCTCGCTGCTCCGAAGAAGAAGCCCTTACTCGCCGTCGATCCAAGCACTGCAGCGGACTACAACACACCAGCGTGTTCCCCTGCCGCTTTCCGGTGAGCCTACAAAGAGTATCTAAAAGAGCAGAAGCGCGTTGAGATAATGTCGCTTCGGCATTGCGGCTCCTGCCGAGCCCCTTTGCCCGTGGAGGATTTCCACAAAGAGTGCGTCATCTGTCTGGGTCCTGCCCACGCCGAGGCCGTACTCACCGAGGCGGGCTGCGCCCACTGCGAGCTCCTTCCTATCGCGGTGCTGCGCTCCCGCCTCGAGATCTTTAAACGGAAGGCTTCCCGTGCTCTCCCGCCTAAACAGCAGCGGAGCCGTGAAGCTGGAAGACGCCCTGAGACCGAGTCCACGCCGGCTCATCCCCCGCGTGCTCTGTCTCCCCGCCGTCATCCTGTCACCTTCGCCCGTGAGGACTTACGCCCCCTGCCGAGTGCTAGCGGCATGGTTTCCTTTGGGTCCGGTGACAACTTGGAGATGATGTCATCCTCTGAGGAGTTGGAGGATTGGGCGGCTTCGGATGACGACGCCCACGCAGCCGCCGCTGATGAACCTACCGAGTCGCGTCCTCACGACTCTGAGCTCATCCGCATCTTGACGCAAGCTACGGCGGAGCTCAATATCAAGTGGTCGCCGCCGTCAGAGCCTCAACTCAGCCGGTTGGACGAGTGGTTTCTGCAGCCCGGGCGCCGTCAATCATCCCGCCAACGGCAGGCGCCGTTTTTCCCTGAGGTTCACCAGGAGCTCACCAAATCCTGGCGTGCTCCCCACTCCACCCGAGCTCAGAGCGCCGTCTCCCACGTCCTCTCCGTAGTGGACGGCGCCGACGAACACGGCTACTCTAAGATGCCGCCGCTCGAGGAAACTGTCGCCGCCCATCTCTGCCCGTCTTCAGCCGGCGGATGGAGGGCTAAGTTGAACCATCCGTCGAAGCCCTGTCGCCTGACATCGACCCTGGCGTCGAAATCCTACGCCGCCGACGGACACGCTGCATCCGCTCTCCATACGATGGCGGTACTGCAGGTATACCAGGCAAAACTCCTCCGTGACATGGACGAGTCAGGTCCGGACCCGTCGACCTTTCAAAACCTGCGCAGCGCGACTGATCTGGCCCTTCGCGCCACTAAAGTCGCCACTCAGGCTGTAGGAAGAGCCATGGCCAGCCTGGTTGTTCTGGAGAGACATCTGTGGCTGAACTTGACGGACATCAAGGACACGGACCGGGTTGCCCTTCTTGACTCGCCCGTGTCACCGTCGGGGCTCTTCGGCTCCGCTGTGGAGGGGTTCACCCAGCGCTTCACTGAGGCACAGAAATCGTCGCAGGCTATGCGGCATTTTCTACCGAAACGATCTGCCTCAGCGTCTGAGACCGGCCGCCCAAAACCGCCGCCAACTCAACGCCCTAAGCCAGCACCAGCTCAGCCCCAGCCGAGAGCTGAACCGGAGGTCAAGCGCCAGCGTCCTGCACGACCGGCTGGCCCGCCTCGACGCCGCGGTCCCCGTCCTAGGATTACGCTGGACCCGACGCCGGCACCGCCTCCCTGAAGAGAGTCTGAGGAGGAAAAGAGGCTCTGGTCCCGCTTCGGCCGGCCCGCCCTCGAAAGTTCTGCGTGTTTCAGTCCCCTCGGGCGCTGGACACACCCTCGCTGTAACAGCGAAACACAAATTTTTACCTTTTCACAAAAAGAGCAAATTTCCTCCTCTGTACACACAAACACACACACACGGCTTAACGTCCATAAGCATATCGACGCTCGCCGTCAAATTTCACGTTTGGCAATCCACCCCCGGTATGCCGGGCTGGATTCTAAACGTAATCCAACACGGTTATTCACTTCAATTCGCCCGGAGACCACCCCGGTTTCGCGGCGTTCTCTACACCACTGTCCCAGACGATCGTATACAGATCCTCAGGGAAGAGGTGCGTTCTTTATTACTAAAAGACGCGATAGAGACGGTCCCGGCGGATCAAAGCGAATCAGGCTTTTACAGTCGTTATTTTCTCGTTCCAAAGAAAGACGGCGGCCTCAGACCGATATTGGATCTACGCGTTTTGAATCGCGCTCTTGCCAAACGGCCGTTCAAAATGCTTACAGCCAGACGAATCATGGCGTTAATTCGACCGGGCGATTGGTTCATATCAGTGGATCTGAAAGACGCTTACTTTCACATTCCGATAGCGCCACGTCACAGGCCGTTCCTAAGATTCGCGTTCGACGGGACAGCATACCAGTACAAAGTTCTGCCCTTCGGATTATCTCTGGCACCACGCACATTTACCAAATGTGCGGATGCGGCTCTCGCCCCTCTCAGACAGAGCGGCATCCGCATATTGAATTACCTCGACGATTGGCTTATTCTGGCACAGTCAGAGAGGGAAATTACTGCGCACAAGACAGTTGTACTCCAGCATTTGGAGAATTTGGGGTTCAAAATCAACCTCCAGAAGAGTTTGCTCACCCCCACGCAGCGAATCACGTTCTTAGGCACGACGCTCGACTCATTAAAGATGCGGGCATGGCTTACACAGGAACGCGCGCTCACGGTCAGACGCGAGGCGGCATCGTTCAAAGCGGGTTCGCATCTCCCTCTCAAACGATACCAGAAAATGCTGGGTCTGATGGCAGCAGCATCCCCACTAATACCGTTGGGAATGCTGTTCATGAGGCCGCTTCAGTTTTGGTTGAAAGCGAAAGTTCCGCCCCGTGCTTGGTTGTCGGGCCGCTTATTAATCAAAATCACGTACAGCTGCGTGAAAGCGCTTTCGATATGGACATCCCCTCACCTTTTCCTCTCGGGCACGGAGCTCGGCTCCGTGAGCAGGAGGAAAGTGGTGACTACGGATGCGTCTGCGACGGGTTGGGGCGCTCACTGCGACGGCGAGCTCGCCTTCGGTGCGTGGAACAACCAGTTGTCTCAGCTACATATCAACCACCTCGAGATGTGGGCGGTTATCTTAGCGCTACGACACTTTCGACCGAAACTCCAACATCAACACGTTCTAGTGCGGTCGGACAGTATGACGGTGGTTTCGTTCATAAACCACCAAGGAGGGCTGAGATCTCGCTCCCTATCCAGGCTGGCGAAACGGCTTTTATTATGGGCTCACGCGAACGTACGTTCGTTAAAAGCGACTCACGTACCGGGTGTAGCCAATACGGGTGCAGACATTCTCTCGCGCAACGGTCCGCCGCCGGGAGAATGGAGACTGCATCCTCAGACGGTCGAGAGAATATGGACCGTCTTCGGCCGGGCGGAGATCGATCTGTTTGCATCAGACGAGAACGCGCATTGCCCGATCTTCTTCTCGAGACATCACGATGCCCTGTCGCAAGCATGGCCGGCTTGTCTTCTGTATGCTTTTCCTCCGGTGGCCCTGTTACCACAGGTCCTTCAGAGGATAAGAGAGACGAAATGCGCGATAATTCTGGTCGCTCCGTTTTGGCACAATCAACCGTGGCTCCCCGACCTATGGCAGCTGAAAACATCAGCACCATGGCCAGTACCGCTGAGGAAAGACCTCCTATCTCAGGCGAGAGGGACGATATGGCATCCACAGCCGGAGCTATGGAATCTACACGTTTGGTCTCTGAACGGCAACCATCACGTCTTTCAGGACGAGTGTTAAATACTCTAACTGAAGCTAGGGCCCCATCTACCAGGCGCCTTTACGCTCAAAAGTGGTCTATTTTTTCTGATTGGTGCACGACGAAAGACTTAAACCCAAACACCTGTGAAGTGGAGCATATTCTCTCCTTTCTGCAGGAAATGCTGGACAGCGGTCGCGCGCCCTCGACGCTTAAAGTGTATGTGGCGGCGATAACGGCGAATCACGCCCTTATCGCCGGTCGCACCGTGGGAAAACATGATCTAATCATTAAATTCCTCAGAGGCGCTCGCAGACTACACCCACCGCGACCTAACACGGTCCCGTCTTGGGATCTGTCCACGGTCCTGAAAGCGCTGCGCGGTCCCCCTTTCGAGCCCCTCGAGCAGGCTGACCTGCGCGCTCTCTCGTTTAAAACCGCTCTCCTCCTGGCGTTGGCATCGGTTAAACGAGTAGGCGATTTACACGCGTTTTCAATTGACCCGTCGTGTCTGGAATTCGGTCCTAACGATAGCAAAGTGATCCTTAGACCGAGAGCGGGATACATTCCTAAAGTTTTGACCACGCCATTTAGAGTTCAGGTGGTTTCACTTCTCGCCCTTCCGACGGCGGACGGCGAACAAACCCCGAACACGCTCTGCCCCGTCAGAGCGTTAAGAATATACACGGACCGTTCTGCCTCATACCGCAAGTCAGACCAGCTGTTCGTAAGCTTCGCACAACATTCCTTAGGTATGCCGCTCACTAAACAGAGGCTATCTAAGTGGATCGTCGAAGCCATTGCTTTGGCTTACGCCTCCCTGAATGAACATTGTCCAGTTGGTTTAAAAGCTCACTCCACGAGGGGTATGGCTTCATCTTGGGCTTGGTCTACGGGGATTTCTATCATTGACATTTGTAACGCGGCCGGCTGGTCCTCGCCGTCTACGTTTGTCAGATTTTATAGCCTGGATGTCCCTGCCTTACAAGCACAGGTCTTATCGGCTTAATGATTCACGCGATTGCGTTTCTGTATGCCTTCACGGTGCGTTGCTAGCTCACCGTCATGGCTACCTATTAATAAATCATGCACAGCTCGCGGCGCGCTCAGGGAACCCGCCGTCTCGTGCTCTATTGTATATGCATCATGGTGCGTTTAGAAACTTCACTGTATGCGTATTACTGTCTCATATATGGTGCTTACACTTGCGCTCGCTAGAGCTATGTATATGCTGGGTTAGGGCCACATGCAGTGTCTCTCCGGTAAGGGCACCTCAGTCCGTTGTGTATGCACGGCGGGATGGGATTACGTTCCCCCATAGCGTCAGCAAACTGACGCAATGCGAAGTGAACCGTATTGAAAGGGAACGCTTAGGTTACTCACGTAACCCCGGTTCCCTGAAATAACGGGAACGAAGCATTGCGTCGCTGGCCGTGCTACAAACGTCTACGCAGCGAGTGTTATTCGGCTGCGCGCTTCAGTCGAATAATAATGAGCTCTTGACGTATTTCACCGGCTTATATAGGGACGTGTGCCACGCCCCCGCGCGGGCTCAAACGTCATTGGTCTGTATTTTCTACAGACGTTAACCAATAGGCTTCAATCACGGAGTAAACAGGAGTTTCCCCCATAGCGTCAGCAAACTGACGCAATGCTTCGTTCCCGTTATTTCAGGGAACCGGGGTTACGTGAGTAACCTAAGCGTTATATACGCTAGTAATGTTTTGTATTGTCTGCTTTGTAACCCTGAATGAACCTGCATTGAAACGGAGAAAAATCAGACGCCTGTGTCTCTAGTGAACATTCCCACCAAATAATGCAGGGATATTTACCATATATCGACTTATATATAGAATTTTTGGCCATATCGTCCAGCCATAGTAAATTGTATTAAATGTTTTATTTCTTATGTAAGTAAGTACATAGTGTTTACAGACATGCTTTTATCCAAAGCGACTGACAGTCCATTACAATGTATGTTTGATCGGTATGTTCCCTGGTGATCAAATCTTTGACCTTTATGCTGCTAATGCAGTGCTCTACCAATTGCGCTAATGTAATAGAAAATGAACATGACACTTTTTAACTTAATAAAGACTGCATTTGCCACTCCAAAACCTCCAAACGGCCCCCGCTAATGGACAAAGAGCTGTACTGTGAGCTTCTATCTTGATTTGATCTGCTGTACTAAGGAACAGTTCAGTAAGCACAGGCTGTCACAATGACAAGGGCATGGATGAAGGAACAAGAAGCAATCAAAATATTAGTTCAATAAACTGCACCATTAAACAAGGTATGTCTGTGTTCAAGAGTACATCTCTTTTTGTACCCTGCGGAAGGAAACTGTCAGAAACATTTCTTATTGCAAGTCTTTATTGCAGTTCAACCAAAGAAGTTAAAGATTTTATTTGTAATAGAGAACTGCCTCATTGTAAAAAAAATCAGCATTTTTTTATCAAATAAAAAATTAAAAAACTTTAAAAAAAAAAAAAAAAACTTTCACAACTTAAAAAATTAAGTTAAACAATTTCAACTTGTTTTTATAAGTTATGTCAATTATTCACATGTCAAAACTTAAAATATTATGTTGAATTGACTTGCAAAAGTTGTTTTACTGTACTGAAGCCCACTGCACATTCAAGGTGTTTTGAGTGTTTGTGCTGAAGAAGGTTGTGAGCCTATTAGCTTTACTAAAGCCAAATCTTCTGCTCATTTGCTACTATGTGAGCAACACATGATAATAGGCAACAACAAGTTTTATGCGCATGCTTCAAGTCGTCTTCTTAGTTTTTAGTGTATATCTGTTGCGAAATTGCGTGGTTTTGTGTGTACACAGATCTTTATTGAGACGACGCCATGTTTGCAGAGGAAAAGACTGGATAGGGAAAGCTCTGGCTTCATGTGTATGTGGTCTTAGTCTGTATAAAGTCTTATATAAGTAACTTAGTAACTATCACTAACTTTACACCGTGAGAAATACTTTTATCAAAGAGTTTCACTGTTTTCATAACTCGCTTAACACGCTGGAGGCAAACAGACAACCTAAGGACATTATGGGATAGTGTGCCAGATGTATAATGAACCTGTTCCAAAGCTAGCTTGACAAATGGAAATTAATTTTAGTTGAATGAAAACTAAACTACTAACTGCTAAAAAAGGCAATTTTGTAGTCTGAAACTAGAAAATTCACTTTATTAGTCTGAACACTACTCACTTACTAGTGAAATCATCTTCAGTAGTCACTTCAAGACTAGACCTTATTCTGACAATCCAGTTTGTAACATTTATGCATTTAGCAGATGTTTTTATCCGAAGTGACTTACAGTGCATTCCAGATATACATTTTATCAGTATGTATGTGTGTTCCCTGGGAATCGAACCCACAACTCTACTAGTTGAAAGAATTGTGAACATAACCAGCGAATCCATTTTAGTCGTCTGAATTAGGGATGCTAAACAATTAATCGCGATTAATCGTTAGCAGAATAAAAGTTTTTGTTTACATCACATATGTGTGTAAACTGTGTATAATAAATATGTATATATATAAATATGAACACATTCATGTATAATTTTAAGAAGAAAAAAAATTATATATTAAGTATGTATATTTATATATAATATAAATTATATATAAATATACAAATGTATATACACATGTAAACATTTCTAAAACATATACATGCATGTGTGTACATTTATTTATACAAATTTATTATACACAGTTCACACACATATATGATGTAAACAAAAACTTTTATTCTGCTAACGATTAATCACGATTAATTGTTTAGCATCCCTAGTCTGAATATTAAACAGTAAAAACTAAAATTCATTTCAGTAATCTGAGGCCAAGTCTACGCAAACACTGGTATTTTTTATAAAATACCTACGTTTAGAAATAATCCCACACAAGCATGATTTACAAAAATCTCCGTCCACATGAAAACGCAAAAACACGTCATGAAGCACTGTCACGATCATGCCAAACCAACAGGTGGTGATGTAACCATAGCCTTAAAATAGGGCTGAACGATACATCGAATTTTCATCGTCATCGCGATCTGAACTCACGCGATGAACACATCGCAACAGACAGCCTTGACGCGGTGAATGAAGGGAAAACGGTAAGCGCATGTAATAAACGTTTGACCTATCACGTTTAGTCCTGAAGACATGCCCTGCGTCCCAAACCGCATACTTCCATACTATATAGTAGGCGAAAAGCACTTTTTCTTGTACTCTTTGCATACTATATAGTATGGAAGTAGGCAGTTTGGGACGCACGGATGGTTTGCGCGTTCATGCTATTAGGCCAATCAGGGGAACCCCCAAGTCAGCTACGCTCAGATTGATTTGTGAGGTGTCAGTTGCGATGCTGTGCCTGTTAGCAAAAACTATAGCGGAGGAAGGAGAGAAGAGTGAGGAAAATGCGTTGTCAGACGAAGACCTTGTGGTGAAAAAGAACAGCACTTCAGCTATATCATGCAATTATTTTGGATTTAGGAGAGATGACGCCGCAAACACAGGTACTGTGGATGCGGTGATTCACATATTGCGTCTATTGCACGCTCAAGTTCATTATTTCAAATGTAGGCGCGTAGTATGTGCGCTCTGGAAGCGGAGCGGTCGCGACTCGCATGTTTTTCAACGCTTTCCAGGCTTTTCAAAAACATTTTTACTTTTTAGAATGAAAACTTTTACAGTTATTCTCTAATCAGTCTCTCCTATTTTCTCCTACTCCAAGTTTGATGATCAATATTCATAATGCGCAAAACTTTCATTGAACTAGATCTCTGTGTAGGCGGAGCTGTCAGCCGCGACAAAAACTAACATGAAAAAGATACCTTTAATCACGTCACAGCATATCATGTAGTTAGTGTTTCAATTGGGCTGGGGCCACCTGTCTTGCTCTGCTCTGTGTGCAAGTACCCGTTAGACGCAGCGTGACCATACCGGGCCCTATTTTAACGATCTGAAACGCAAGTGCGAAGCGCAACGCGCAAGTGAGTTTGTGGGCAGATCTTGGGTGCTGTTGCTATTTTCCCGCCGTGAGAAATAACTCTTGCGCCGGGCGCAAATCAATAAGGGGTTGGTCTGAAGTAGGTTCATTATTCATAGGTGTGGTTTGGGCGTAACGTCAAATAAACCAATCAGAACGCTATCCAACATTCCCTTTAAACGCAAGGGCGCAAGTTCCATGGCGGGTTGCTATTATTATGACGGATTTACCAGGCGCACGCCAGGAGCGGTTCACAGCCGAGGAGACCGACGTTCTTGTAAATTCCAAACTTGCCAGCATAAATCGGGCACGCCGTGTAACGGGAAGTGGATCTGCCTACACATGACCTGACGCCAGCAGAGGACATCGCTGCGTCCACCCTCACCGCTGAAAGGGTTTGGGGGCTTTGAAATCGGACCCAAGAAACGCAACCAAGGTCCAACCCCAAAGTACACTTACAAATCAAGTTCATATACATTAAGGTTTCTTATGAAAACATTTTAATTATTATTTACATAAAATAAACGTAATACAGCCACACAACAAACTTATTATTATTAACTTATGAAAATATTTTAATAGTTATTTGCATGAGAATTTTTTAACGCAGCCACACAATAAATAAAAACTATCACCACAATGCTCACCACTATGATTTCCCTTATCTTGTGTATTAATATTTTTTAGTGTAACAATTTATGATTTGCAAAAATAACTGTTGCATCTGTGTAGATTAGATGCAAAGTGTATGCGCGTTGTGCACGCTATACATTATGGTCAAGCATGCGCCCTTAAAATAGCATAATGAACCACGCGCAACGCGCCACTGACTTTAAACTTTTTTTTCTGGTCAGTGGCGCAATTGTTTTTTAAAACTGCAAAATAGCACCAGGGATGGTTTGCGCCGGAACACGCCTCCTTTTTTGCGCTGAACCGCCCAGGGAGCGCAAGTTCATTCCCTAGTTTGCCGACGTGCGTCTGTGGAGGAAAAAACCCGCTGTGTGCCGGTGCAAAATACGAAAGATACATGCGTCACTGACAAAGTCAATTGCGCTGGCTGCAGGATAGGGCCCACCGTGTTTTTAGTTCATAAAAGGTAGGCTTTACGCTTTGCATACACACCCCTCGAAAGCACCCTTCCAACCCCCACATAACTTGAATCCAAATTTAACCCCTGCATTTCTGTAGTCTGAATCCTAGACTGTACTTAAAATACACTGTAGCCTTGAATCTTAGACTTTAAGTAGCCATGAAGTCTTCTCTGATATCAGACCACCTCTCCAGGACTGACTTAAGGTCTGTATTGTAATCCCACCTGATACAGGCTGGAGAGATGTACTCGTGCGGCCAGGCCACCTCCTCCCTTTCCCCAAGCTGAATAAAGTCTATTGTGTGCATGGAGTCCTTCTTTAAAGTGCGTCCATATGAAAGCCGGCTAATCCCAGTAAGCCAAGCAGAGACATGCATACGTTTCAATGCAGAGAGAGACAGAAAGAGACACCATGACTGGAAATGCCCTTACTGTAGGACGTCAGGGTGGACAGGTTTATGTGTGATGTACTACTACAAACTAGAAAGTTTTCAAAGTCAGCACGAAGCACTCTCTCAAACCTCAAGTGCACTTTCTGGGAACAGAGCTCATTCGCGTCTATTGTAGGCGCCTGCACTCTACTTTGTCAAATCATCGCTCTGCTTCACAATCTATAGCTACAAACTTCCTCCTCTAAGCTATCATAGAGACATCCACACTCAGACATCCTTATCATTGCTGGATTACCCTGATACAGTAGCTGCCTGCGGTTCTGCGAGATTGACAGTAATAGACTTCAAGATGAGTTGGCGGTATATTTAATCTGACATATAGGAAATGTGTATTGATATGTCGAACCGTCTTAATGATCTAAGTCATGTCTAACTTACAAAGGTTCTGCCTGCCGGATATTCAATTAGAAAGGGATTTCTTTCAAGACATTTCTGAGTGACACCCAGACCAACAAAATTAAGATCTTATGAAACACGGGTCTGTGCAAATGAAAAAATTCTTACATAAACGGATGTAGATGCAGAATAGGGAAAAATAGTATCATTGGAAATTATTGCAGCATTCAGATCTAATTTGAATTTAGTTGTATGTCAAAAGCACTATTCGGACGGGATTAGTTTTCCAAACGACGTTTGAGTTTCAACATGTCCCCCAGGACGTCTGTGATTTTATGTACCGATTCGGACGGGATTAAAATTCTCAGGCTATTCCAGAGATGGGAGTGTCTGTTTCATGCATTTGGGCGTTGCAGAAAATCACGTGCTCTGGATACGTGTGTTTGTAATGTTTAATATTTTGCTTTTAATGTAAAATTATTACCGAACATGTAATTTATTAATTTAATTTTACAAATCAAAATAAAATATACAAATCCTACTGAAGTAATGTTAGCCTACGTGTTTTATATAAGTGGCTGCCTATAAAAAACCCAAAGAAATAATGATTAATAACAATTTATTATCTTTATTAATTAACATTACCATTCCGGAGTTGAACAAGTTTGAACAGAGTTTCTTACCTTATAACGTTACTGATATTACAGTGGCCAGTCTTAACAGTGTTTGATATTCAGCTCGTCTTGATTTAATTATTTTATTTTGCCGAATGTAAAAAAAACATTCATATATAAATAAATGGGACTCAGGAAATACAATATACGTGCATTAGTAAGACCTTACGGCAGATCATGTTGGCCAAAACACGAAATGAACCGCGTTTTCAAAAGATATTGCGGGCAAACACAGACATTTGCATTCCGGACGGGATTAAATTTCACAGAGGACTTCTGAGTTCGGCGAAAAACAGTAGGTAAATTGCTCTGGAATTCTTACGGAGGTCGTCAGAGAAAAACACAGACATGGCCGATTCGGATGGGATTAAAAACACAGAGGACCTCTGAGAAGCACGGTTACCTCAGAGGTCCCCCTGTAAAACTAATCCCGTCCGAATAGGGCTAAAGATTTGTTTATAGTTGTTGCTTTATATAATTTTGTGACAGATTTTGTGGAAACCTGGCTAATGTATTTTTTTTTTTGTGATTTACTGTTTTTATCATAAAATCATTTTACTTAATGTAAAGAACGTTGATATCTATAATACTGACAGAGTTAGGTCATGTTAAAGATTGATGATAAACATGTTAATGAGAATTAGTTGAAATCAAACTTTGATGCTCCTAATCTTATAATTTTGATAAAAATCCCTGGATTTTAAAGACAGGCTCACATTTGCTGCATATAGGTGTAAAATGACATGAAATGTAGTTTTACATTTCTTTGTTTTATAGATAAAGCCTGTGAATCAATTGTTGCATGCATCCCAATGCTTATGTAGCTTAATAACCCAAAGTTTGTGGTTTCAATATCCAGGGAACAAAAACATACAGAAAAAAATTATATATTTAAAGTGCACCTATTTCATTGCTAAAAAACAATGATATTTTGTGTATTTGGTATATATTTGTGTGTATTATTTTTAAAAACAATTATTTTTCACATATTGTACATTTTTGTAGCTACAGAGTTCAAGATCTCTTACTGAAACCCACTGATTTTGTACAAAACTCATTGATCTGAAAAGCTCTGTGTCCCTGATTGGCCAGCTAATCTGTACATTGTGATTGGCCTGAATACTGGAAATGTGATGCTCCTTATCATGTTTGAAAGATTCGCTCACAATGCAATGGTAACAGGAGTTAACTTACAGGCTTTGAGACAAAGCGGGAAGAATTATGATAATGTCGGTCATGTCTACATCACCAATCACAGGGAGTAAACTGTTGCCTTCAATTTGTGTGTTTGTTGTAGTCCAAGAAAAGAGATTTTCGTTGGAAATGATAACTTGCGTCATGTTACTTTTGGGTTTGTACGTTTTGCATATCTTTAACATGTACTAATACACACTTACACACAAAAGAAAATGTAAAAACATGAAACAGCCCATAGTTGCTCTTTAAAACACTGTGTATCGCTTGGAATATAAGTGTCTCCCAAAATGTACATCCTCTATCGACAATCAATAGCCTCATGCTCCCCAAGTGTTTTCAGTGCATTACAAAATGAATACTCATCCACCCCACTGCTCCATCTGTTGGCTTTAGACACATAGGAGGTGGTAATGATGTCAGCGATTTGTAATCTCGTTTTACCCATTCATTAAACGGCTGGTCCCATCTGGCAAGTGCAAGCACTGGGGACATTTGACGACATCTCGCTCTCATTGTCTGCAGTGAGGGCCAGTGGGGTTCAAAGAAAGGCCAAGGTGTTTTGTGGATTTTATAGTTTTTTGTATTCATGTCTTGTGTCCTGTAAAGAACCAGCCCAAACACGGTTAGAAAAAACGTGTTTGAACATAGCTTGGAATAATTGGCTCTTCATCTGTCTGACGCTTTTGTCATCCAACAAAAACATGTCAATGACAAGTAGTCTGTATCACAAAAAGCGATTAATTTCTCTATGTAAGGAAGCAGCCACAAATCTGTATTAAGGTAGTTACTGGGAGACCAAAGAGGTTTATCCTCTCTCTTAGATCAAGCGTCTCATTCATTCTTTGGGTTAATCATCGACTTTAAGGTGTGTTTGTATTTGAAATGGCATAAGTACCAACTGCGAAACACATTCACACATAAATCCCACAAATCTTTTTATTTTATTTCACTGAGAACCCTTTGTACCTTCTTCACGCAGCAACAGTCCCGCCTTTATGTCTTTGTCAGGGATTTGGCCTGTATTTAACAATGGGTATAGGATGCTTGATATCTGCAATCAAACTGGAAAAGTTAATATCAGGATTTTTTAGTATTAGCATTTTAGTAATAGTGCACCCCATATCCATTATTTTAAATATGAAACGTTTAATATAAAATTTTAGATCAGTGATTATAAGTAAAGTAAGTAAACAAGAGAAAAAAACTATATGTCAGTGGCAAGTAGGCTGAGCTTTGATGTATTGCAATATAGTCTTGGCTTGTGGCCATTATAAATATTAGAAATGTATTGTTGGAAGATGTTGCAAAGACTGAACTGTGTAGTACTGAATTGTGGAGTTACAGTGTTGAAGGATTCACTTAAATTACATTCATGATTTTTTGGGCGGGGCTAAAATGGTGGCTTTATGCCACACTAGACAGTGGGCATGGTCTCAGCGCTGACAGCGGACTACCCCAGCATTTGAGAGAAGAGTATCCTGCCTGTTTTTCCAAGATTTAATCATTTAAATTTGGCTTGTATCACATTTTTCTGTATTAACATATTTAATATCGGACTTTACACAGACTTTAAGTAATCAGCTGTCTGTATCAGTTTTTTTTTATATTGGTGCAACCCTACATTTTCTGTTTTTAATTGTGATGACGAACTACTGTATATTGCTTTTACTTACTCAAAAGATTTAGTCAAATAAGTAACGTCAGTGGCACTATGAGTTTATCATCTCACAGATCTTATATTGATATGTTGGTGCCATTGATGCATATGAAGACAGAGATGCAGGTGTGCAGATTGGTCAGAGGAACCCTCATGCAGATCAGCAGAAAGCATTTCATCCATTCACACTTGCATCTGGAATTATTTCATAAGCTACTTATCAAGTCAATCTACCACAACCATGGCCTTATCCTGGCATTTCCTGTTATATTGGCATCTACAATATTTAATGGAAATAATTAATATTACATTTTAGAAATTCACATACAATTATGTTGTTAAAAGCAATGAGCTTTACTGACACAAATTTTCAATGCTTGTAATAATTTCCAAGATTGTTTTGTTGATTGTTAAGTTCAAAGGTTTACACCCTGTGTAACCTTGTGACCCTGTCTGTTAAATCCAGGCTTAAATCTCATAATCTAATTATGAGATAGAGATTAATAGAGATTAGGAGCATCAAAGTTTGTTTCCGTAATTGATTTCAAATTAATTTTAATATTTGGCATGCCCTTAGTCAGTATCAAAGATATCATGGTTATGTGATCTTTACATTACGTAGGATGATATTATGTAGAAAATTTAGCTGTTTTTTTTATTTAACATTTGGTATGTACAAGATATGTTCATTAAAAATAGTGCAATGTATTACAATATTTGGTGTATTACAAAACATCAAAAAGAAATAATAGCAACACTGTACACTATTTCAGGATTCCTTGCAACTTACATCCTGAGTGAATGTGTGTTCGTCTGTTTATGAGAAGTTACATGGATTTTTTTCCTCATGTACCCAAAGCACATCAGTCGTGTAGAGAAAGGTGGGATAAGTCCGTGGTTTCCTCAAGATTAATTGGCTGAGTGGGTGGCACGTTTGCTTCGTTTGTTATGATTCAAACATTTGAACCTGAAGGAGGGTTGCACAAGACTGTCACATGACTGCCACACTAATTTTCTTTGGCTCCTCCTTAGAGATATGTACCTCACAAAAGCCATGTTTTTAGTCTCATTTAATGATTTTGTTTAAATGGTGTGCTCTGGGTGGTGTTTCTTAATGTCTTTGTTAGTATATCATATTTAATACATTGACACCTATATTCCAGTTTTTCAACCATTTCACCCCAAAGCAAGTTTTAGGATGAGCAATGTTTTACAGTACATATAAGTCGATTAGTCATTCTTGTCTAACAGGAGCAAAACTCACTTCAGGTCAACCCACCACTAACACGCTTTGAGAAAATAATGGAATCCACATTCATCCTTGTGTAAGATGAGTGCGTCGTGGATAATGACAGGGAATTCAAATGGCGGAGTTTGTTATCCCATTTTCTTTATCTAATTACATTAGTCAGCTTGAGTAACATAACACACCCTTTTAAAGTAAAGAAACCCTTCTCAATTATTCTTACAGCTGTGGCCATGGGATATCCTATGGCTTTCATCCAATATCTAATACACAATATAAAGATAATGTGAGGCGTACTGCAGATTTAACAACCGCCAGTTAAACATTTAGACACAAGATAAACCAGTGTAAATGTATGTATAAAGATAAGGGTTATTATCATACTAAAGCAGTTTGTTGTGGCTATATAAATGTTGATAAACTTGTCAATGTTTATTTAATTCATGTTATCTAGATATGATTTAAATATTGGTTTATGTAATTATTATAATGTAGGCCAAGTTATTATCAGTTGATTGACTGGAATAACTGTTAACTTTATTTTTGCATGTGGTGGTCATCAGTATGTTAAGACAGCGACAGATCATTTATCTATTGGAGGCAGATGATGGCAATTTGTTGCACTTTTTGTCCTGTTTGCAGGCTTATCTAGGGAAAAGAATATCATAGAAATTCATGGACAAATAAGGTGATATACTTTCTTTAAAAGAAATAAAAATAATCTGAACTTCTTTGGTACGTTCTTATATTATTATTATTATTATTATTATTATTATTTAATTGTGCAACAGTGCAATCATATCACAGAACACAATAAAAACCTAACAATAATCCTGTATCATCATTACATCAATTGCCAACAGACATTTTCTTTAATGTCTTTACCTCCTGACAGAATGTGTTTAAAGGTGCTCTTTTCCTACAGTAAGTGTGCTTAGGTTGTGTAATTGTGTACTTAGGGAAGAAAAAGAGAAAAGGAGAGGGATTGAAGGATGTCAATGAGTATGTCTTTGCTCAAGTCTGTGCAAATGCACTTTTGATGTAATGTGTGACATTGCTGATAGATTCAATTCACTAAGAAGGAAGGTAGAGCTACGGATCAAAGGATACTTGAACTTATTCTGCATTTAGTACTTTAAAGGTGTCGTATAGTGACAGCGTGAGCTTTGTCGAAATGTGGAGGCCAAACTTTCAAAAAGGGTCATTGAAAGATACAGTAACCAGTCTTAAAGGTTCATAGATACAGTAACAAGTCTTAAAGGTGCAGACACAAGTCTAAGGGGCTGTTTACACTTGGTATTAAGATGTGTTTTCATCGATCGGATCACAAGTGGACGAGAGAGACACATTATGTTTACACCTGGTATTTAAATCCGTCTCTTTTGTCCACTTTCGACTGCTTCTGTTCTGAATACTGTGAGGGGACGGTCCGTGAGACGCTGGGCGAATCTCTCTGCTGTCATTCAAACGCGAGCGGGAGTAATTATGAGTTTATATGGACGCAAACTAATATTATGTGCTTGTTTAGCAAGTATACATGCTGCACAGTGTTTTGTACATTTATAGGTTGGAGCTTTCTCTGAATTTTCAGCGCAATTGATGAAATAGGATCGCGCAACTTTCACGCTTTCAAAACAAAACTACGGAGAACACACGCAGTAGTTTTATCAATGAAAGGCTAAAAATAGCGCTGTTCACCGTATGTTCACGCCAGAAGTCAAAAAAGACGTAAAACTTGTGTTTAATACCTCAGATTAGATAAATGGGCGGAGAGAAGGCGGTCGCGTGTGGCTGTTCGAACACATTCAACCACATTTGCGTTCCGCAACTCCAAAGCGATCCGATTGAAAGTGGTTTCGACTACCTCTGAATGTGGTTGAAAGTGGTCGAAAGTGGACGCGTTCAAAACGTTTTGAACACCGTTTACACCTGGCATTAACGTCGTCCACTTGTGATCCGATCGTCGAAAAAACGCATGTTAATGCCAAGTGTAAACAGCCTCTAATTTACAGGGTCACAGAAAGGGACGGGGTGGTTAAAAAAACATCTGCTGCTGCCTATAGTCTGGAGTTGAAGCAGTCATTACTTTTATTATGTTGACCTTATCCTAACCAAGGACTCCACACCGCCATTGCAATGATTAATCTATTTAAATGTATTTAATAAAGAGAAGTTTTTTATTTGTGAACTTACTGTATCCGATTTGGTCTACACTTACGTCACCTCACACAACTTCAATAGTCTGAACTCACTCTGTGCTTTACATACCAGACAGAGCTTTAATATGAATGGTAGTGGTTGCACAACACATTTTCTTGAGATTTATGGTTCTGGTATAATTTAGAGACACATAACTCAACCCACAGAATCATGACACCTCCATATTTGAAAGGTCTCGGCCGCATTGTTTTGCCGGGGGTATTAATTGGTTTTACCACCTGTTCTGCAGTTGTTCCTTTAGCAAAACAGAAAAGGACCCAACGTGGTACTTGCGGGAGCTTCCTTATAATTCATGCTCACCAAATGAAAACAGTGGGCTTTAGATCAAACGTAGGCTGCGTAAAATCGATTTCATCAAATAAGGTGGAATCGCAGAGAGCACTCTGGGGCTAGCCAACTATTAAGTAGTTTTTCTGGGATTATTAAGGCTTTTTTCTAATATCCTGATTTAGTTCACCCAAACAAAACCATTGTAGCTCTGTGCCATTATTAAAACATTGCCTTGTTTGTTTAAGCATGCTTACCTATTCAACAAGGAACACTGTCTTAACCAATGGCCTGAGGTTGGTGGGGCTTTTTGTTAGACTAAAGTCAGATGGGCAGAGTGTTTAGTAAACATGTCATTATTTGGTGACGCTAAGGCCACATAAATTACATATTTTACATATTTTACCTTTAAGACAGAATCCAAGTGCTTACCGGCTAAGGTCACGTGAAATCAGTCTAAAAAGAAACTATTGTCATATTCGGATAATATAGTATATGGCACGTGGATGTTAGTTGGGATATGTGTGCATGATAGTGGGGATATTTATTTGATTTATTATTGATTGTTTGTTTACACTGTTAAAATGTCTGATTTGTTTTATGCTACTGTAAAACCTGTTTTCTTTTTTAGAAGTTGTTGTGATATTAAACATATGTTGGTTATATCATTATTTAAAATAGATTTTAACACAATGTAAAAAAGCATAGTGGCCCTAGTTCCAACATTCCAAGGAATTTCCATGGGATGTGAATCTGTAATATTTATAGTTTGTTGTTTCTTTGCTCTTTAGATGGTATCCACACAGTGATGTCCTTCTGTACTCTCCGTGTGACCATCATCACTGACGAGATGCTCATGAACAGCATCACAGTCCGTCTGGAGAACATGTCCCAGGAACGCTTCCTGTCCCCGCTCCTCTCACTCTTTGCGGAAGGCGTGGCGACGATTCTCTCAACCAGCCGTGATGATGTCTTCATTTTCAATGTCCAGAATGACACAGATGTCACCGGCAGCATCCTCAACGTCACCTTTTCTGCAATGGTCTCCGGAGGAGCTCCCGATCGATACTTCCCTTCGGAAGAGCTCCAGGAGCAAATCTACCTGAACCGGACACTGCTACGGCAAATTTCCAGCCAGAACGTCCTTCCATTTGACGACAACATCTGCCTGCGGGAGCCCTGTGAGAATTATATGAAATGCGTCTCTGTGTTGAAATTCGACAGCTCCCCACCATTCATAGCTTCGAACACAGTTCTCTTCAGGCCGATCCATCCTATTAACGGCCTGCGTTGCCGTTGTCCTGCCGGATTCACCGGTGACTACTGTGAGACCGAGATTGACTTGTGCTACTCTGGTCCATGCCGCAACAACGGTCTCTGCCGCAGTCGAGAGGGAGGGTATACCTGCGAGTGTATGGATGACTTTACAGGTGAGTTTGCATGTCTATTACACAACATTTGTGTGCGGTCTGTTAAGTATTGCACTTGTGGGAATCTATAGCATACTGTTAAGTGTTTAAGAAGGGGTGTTTTGTCAGGAGCCGAAAGAACAACCTGAGGGTTGTAAACCACAGTTAACAAAACCACTTCAAGAACCAAAAAGCATAATGTCCTTGTCACAGGTGGACAAACAAGTGAAGTTTTAAGCACATTAAACTGAGTAAAGATCAGATCGGATATACCATGGTAATTAAAGTTTCTGTCTCATTGACAATGCCTATATCTGATATGACAGTAGGAACCCACTCTCCAGTTTGGAGGCTACTTTGCAGTTCTTGCCCATCTCTTCCTTTTTGATCAATGCCAAATACCCCTCTAATCACCCCCTTTGGTGCTTTGAAGGTCACAGTTCAACTTCAGGTATTCTCCATCTATTATAGTGGTGATGACAGCCCGCCTCTCAACATCTATGCCTTTCTGGCTTTCTCACATTAGTGGAAAACAGATCTGTCTATTTCCCTCTGAGAGAAAGATTATCCCTAGGAAATCAGGGGTCATTACAGGCAGAGGGACTGTCATCCTGTTCCCCGCCACACATAAACACCCCTTGTCCAGATTTTGTCAGGAAAATAGCTGATATACAACACTGCATCAGTTGTATGTCCATCTTCGAAAAGGGAATTGGTGGTGCCATAGAGGAACTCTTGGATTGCAAAGAGCTTCCGTTACGAAACCTGAGACCTAAGTCTGGGCTCAAACTTTGATTTAAGGCCAGCCTAGTATCAGATCAGAGACAATGATTCCTCACGAAGTTTGCCAGTCACAGAATTTTTGGCCAGGTTTCTTCATAATAATGTACATGTCAGAGGCCTGATTGACTCCAATGCTTATTAGAAAGATGTAGATGGTGTCTAGTATTTAATCCTCTTTGGGTTTAAGGGATACATGTTGCAACACTAACTTTAGCTGTTTCATTTAGAAAAAAAGTGTTACATTTTAATCGCAACCATACATAATGTTGTGCATGATGACGTTTTAAGGGACACTTGGTTTCTATATTTGAAGAATTATCTTCGTTGCAAAGTGAGAAAACTCAGTTTTTTTTATTTTTCAGAAATCTCGTTTTTTGGTTGTGCATTCCAATTAATATCAATTCAACTGCAGTTGGTTTGTTTTGATTTAAACCTTCATAACTTGAAAAATACAGCTAAGTAGCACCATAAAACAAAATAATAACATGATAACATAATAATAAACATGTTTTGACAAAAATGTTAAAAACGGAGTTATCTCATTTTGCAACGAAAGTTTTAATGTGCTCTCTTTGAACTGGGTATAGTCATAAAATCTCGAACCTAGTCTCACTCTGTTTATATTTCTGCATAACCTAAGATACCTTGCTTCAAGTAAATATTAGTGCACTTTTCGAAAGAAACTTTTGTAAGTCGCCACTATGCTTCCTGTAAACAGTTCTTGACATACCTTTGCGAACACGATCAATCCAAGACATCAGACGTTTATCCGCCCAGTCTGACGAATATACCCCAATCATTTTCAGTATTTTCTGCTTTGTAACCTTGAATAAACTTAGAGAAAAACAAGTGCCTCTAGTGGACACTCCAGCCTCTCCACAAAGCTAATAAACTTTAAATATGCTTTGATTAGTCGAGTTTCTTTCTTCATGCAGGGACATCTCTATATGAAAGGACATTTTTCTTTAAAGTCGCCATGAACCGGAAGTAGCGATTGCCTTATTTTCCCCGTGGTGACGTATATCCGAATGAAACGGCTTTTGAGATTAAATAAGGCAGGGCTGGATTTGAATTTGTCCATCGAGATCTGATTGGATCGTTTGAAGTTGGGTCGTGTTGCTAATTGCTAATAGCTGCGATCTTCTCCCTGACCCCGCCCACCTGCCATACTTTTGACCGGAAGTGAGAAGAGATCGTTTTGAGGAGGGGAGGAGATTTGCATTTTTGATTAAAGATTATGAGGACACACAAATTTTTTAAAAATAATGAAGCTCACAAATAAGTCATTTGTTAATAATACCACAATATTAAAAATATATATATAGTTTTTCATTTCAATTTCATTGCGACTTTAAGGTGAAGATAGATACATTATTTAATGCTATAGCGTTATACTGTTTAGCACAATAAGCTAGTGTATAGGGACGCCAGCTACACACCTTTTATCTAATTACATCTTTTAAAACTTATTTGCTTAATTATTCAGTATTTTTTATATTTTAATCCTTACTTAATGTGGTACTTTAGTGGTAGTTACTAGGTTTAATTCTTAAAATAGAGCTACCAATGCCTTGCTCATCATCAAATTAAACAATTGTAAAAGTCATATAAATAAATTTTAATTGAATAAATTACAGTAAGTGTGGTTAGGTAACTAAATATTTTCGCTATCTACAGTCACGTAAAGTTCACTATCTGATAAGTTTTTGTTAGTCTGACAATCCTTGTTTGACATGACTTGCTCTCCTGCAGGTGAGAACTGTGAAATAGATGCCCGCTCTGGTCGCTGTGTCCCTGGTGTATGTAAGAACGGAGGTGAATGCGTCAACCTGCTTGTGGGCGGCTTTACATGCAACTGCCCCTCAGGAGAATACGAAAAGCCTTTTTGTGAGATGACAACCCGCAGCTTTCCCGGACAGTCCTTTATTACCTTCCGAGGCCTGCGACAGAGGTTTCACTTCACGGTCTCCTTTATGTAAGTACTGGGATGTATTTTTCATCTTTTAGTTAAGCAGTAATGCCTAAAAATGTGTCCTCATTTGTTGAAAGTTGCATATGTAACCTTTAAGCTCAGCTTGGGGGCCAATGGGGAAATGTATTGCACTTGTCCTTGGTCATATGACAACAAATACTTACAGGCTTATCATTTCCACCCTTTCTTTGAGCTAACAAGTTGCTTTTAAAGCTAGAAAGACATACAGTATGATGGATAATAGATTGTGTGTGTTTTTGTTCTTCCCATGTTCTTTAGAAGTTATTAATGATGCTGTTTCTAAGCATTGAATGTTGAGACAAAGTCACTAGAGAAATATTTTGGCTCACTTGTCATGTAAAAACAGGAAAGGCTACTTGTTGAGAGAGCCCTATCAATGTTTTTCTTTATTGGTATCTTCTTCCTGTAGTGCAGCTGGTCTCTGACTCCTCCGCCTTTTGTACCCCGGCCCAGGCATGGGAGAGGTGGGATGTTAAGGAACCACTTCCTGTTTCAGGACCACTGTTCTTACGCGCACTTCCTCCGCGTTTTATTCTTTTCCTGCTTTGATTAAAAGATGTTATTCCTTCTGTCTGGCTTTGAGGTTTCTTCTGGTTGAAAATGTTTGGGTCATCAGTTCCAGAATATCGGGAATGGAAAACAGTCACACCCGATCGACACTATTGACATTAATGAGGGGTAGTGTAGACCTTTAATAAAACCTGTAGTTCTGGTTGTTCTCATCAATGTTTTTATGTTTTTTCTCTGTCCAGGTTTGCCACAAGAGAACGAAATGCTCTTTTACTCTACAACGGTCGTTTTAATGAGAAACATGACTTCATTGCTATAGAGATCATCGAGGAACAGATTCAACTCACCTTCTCAGCAGGTACGACAATCACACCATCGCATCAGCACAGATTAAGTAAACGATGGAAAACACAAGTATATCATTTAAGTGCTTCTTATACGACTGTGTTAAAATAGTTTTAACTCAACATACATATGCAATTAAAATTTGGCCTAATCGCCAAATATACTTTTGCCAATATTGTGATTCCCTGAAGGCACCTCAGATACTTGTTCAAATAGTACGAGTTGTTGTATTAATGATAAAGTGTCCATACTTCAACCAGACTTTTCATTGTCTGTACTAGTGTCCCAGGGAGTGCAAACATATACACGCATACCTTCACACACACACATACACAGACACTTCATGTCTCAGGCAGTTATAAATTACACAACCCTATAATGGTGCTGGATCTTATAGCAGACATAAATCATTCCCAGACAAAGAGAGGAATCCCGCGTCATGCTGTGGAGCCTGTTTTTCGTGTCATAACCTATGAGATTACTAAAGCTCTTCTTTTGACCAATAAAGGGTCTCGGCATCCTTTAAAATGTTAAAGATCAAAGGGTGCATGCAGTGTTGAGGAAACTGCTTTAAAACCGTAGGACATCTGTGCAGGTTTTCAGAAACCAGGTTCATTTACATACAGTAGCATTTTGTCACGGTTCACAGCAACGTTTTGGTTAAAATTGCTTGTTATTGGAAAAAGTACTGCTTTTAGTTAGTTACTCCCTAAGACCTGTGTGTAAAGATTTGAATTTATTAGTATATCAAAGAGTTTGCTTCCAAAACCAGTTAACTCTTGTTAAAATCTTGTTTTTTGATTGTGCATTATTTTTAATATCAAATTAAACTGCAAATGGTTTGTTTTGATTTTAAGCCTTCATAATTAAAAAAAATACAGCTAAATAGCATAATAAAACACAATAAAACATGATAACATAATAATAAACATGTTTTTTAATTTTTAAACGGAGTTATCTGGTTTTGGAACCAAACTCTTCATATGTTAAAAATAAATTAATGACTTCGGTTGGTGTGAAAAAACAATGTTTCTATTGTTCACTAACCAGGCCACAATATTTGGTTACTGTTTACCGGTGCTTTATGAATACTGAAGACTGTCTCTGCCCTTGGTAAATATTCCTCTAAACCCAATGTAAATGTATGCTCCACAGCCCTCTGAATGAACTCCATTGATAAGACATAAGGATTTCTAAACATGATTGATAGTCGTTGTGTGGGCAGCTTTGTACTGCAGCCACTAAGTGATTTTATATTGAACCAGAATGGTTTTAAAGGGACAAAGACAATTTACATAAGAAATGCCTTTATTACAAATGCCAAAACACACTTTTCAAAGTAATATATCCACTGTAAGGGTGTGATTAACAATCGGATTATTATTTATAATGTGCTTAATGAACTTGTCTTTCATTTTTAGGAGAGGCTAAAACAACTGTGGCACCTTTTGTATTGGGTGGAGTCAGCGATGGCCAGTGGCATTCGGTTCAACTTCATTACTACAACAGAGTAAGCCATTGTCTTGTTTGGGAATTCCTAAAGTTTCTTACTTATTCCAGTTTTTCTCACTGCAGTTTCCACTTGTGTCTAAGTTTGAAGGACAGGATATTTGACTCGTATTACACTTGACTAGAGCTCTTTTTCACAAACATCCACACCCAAAGGCGACAACGTGTTAGCACGAGATTGCATAAGTCTAAATGCACTTACAAGCATGTTTCTGCAAACTTTGCGACCTAAAAATTAAGGATTATCACGGGAGTTTATCAAGCGCCGTCATGTGACGGCCACGGAAAGACAATCTGCTAACTGGAGGCAACAGGATTCCAGTAAACCTTCCGAATAACCTCATACACTTCACTAACAAAAGCCGCAGTCGTCTTTATTTCTGTCTTGTGATTCTCAGCTCTTCCAAGGCCAGAACACAAGAAATTGAATATACCATTGTGACGTGCCAAGTGCCTTCCTGCTTGTGAGAGACTTCAACTTGAGTTTCATAAACCTGCTTTAAAGATTTTTTTACGTGTATTCTTCAAGCATATCTTTGTACTTGTATAAAGTGAGCTTGGAGCGGTTATTGATGATGGCAACAATGAAGTCTCGTATTTCAGGGCAGATTACGAGTCTGTTTTAATACTGCGCAATGACAATAAATGCGGTTTTCTCAAATAATACATCTCAGACTAGATCAACATGTTGGATTTTAACATAGCAAAATATTGAATATTTTCTATTTTTATAGCTCAGTGGTACAGATTTGTGTTAGCATCACAAAAGGTTTTGGGTTCGAACCCAGGGAACACACATACTGATCAAAAATGAATACCTCAACATAATGATAACAAGTCGTAAAGGGGACATATCATGAAAGTCTGACGTTTTCCATGTTTAAGTGCTATAATTGGGTCCCCAGTGCTTATATCAACCAAGAAATTGTGAAAAGAACAACCCAGTACCTTAGTTTTTCGGCAAGCATGTAAAAAATAGGTCATTGAAATTTGTCTCCCCTTGTGATGTCAGAAGGGGATAATACCGCCCCTTAATCAACATTATCAAACCACGGCAGTGCCATTTATTACAGAGATCAGCTCATTTGCATTTAAAATGACACACCCAAAAATGGCACATTTTTGCTCACACCTACAAAGAAGCAATTTTTAACATGCTATGATAAATTATCTATGTGGTATTTTGAGCTAAAAGTTCACATGCATACTGTAGGGAACCCGAAAATTTATTTGTCATCTTAAAAAAGTCTTGTGAAAAGTCCCCTTTAAACAAGCAAATACCACTTACAAAGTGATGAAATGTGTGTATTTTTAAGTTAATTGTGTGCTTTTTTATGTTGTTCTGATTGAGAGGATGATAGTATGAAGGAAGAATTTCTTGCAACTGGCCACCGATTGCCATTGTTGGTAAAATATACAAGCACAAATTTACAAGGCGCTAAATTAACATGGGTGTCAGAGACCACCAGCCAAGTGGGAGTCTTCACGCACTTCTATGTCAAAACCGGTCCACCTGCTCCCCCTCAGCATACACGCACACACACAATCATACTGTACAAGTACCAGGCAGGCTGGAAACACAACAAGTGTGTGACAGCGCACAGCTGTCATAGACTGTGAGCTGTGATTTATGATACCACAGTGAATTGTTCAAACGCACACACTTTGGCACGAGACCCAGTACGAATGAGAAGAACCAACAGCTGAAAAGAGCATAGTAAGAAGTTATACAGTTCTATACATTCCTTCACAACTAGTTAACGCTTTTCTTGATTATCACCTTTCACACATCATCACATATAGGCTTGTTTAGATCTTGAATTTGTGTTGCAATATTATTCATCATGTATTATTCATCACGTGTTATTTTTGCCCCAAGCCCCTGTTAAAGTTCCCATGAAATGAAAATTAAACTTTCCTTCCTTGTAGTAAAAAAAATGTTTAAGCGTAAATATAAACTGCGAAAAAATCACACACAGAAGATAAAAGCATTCAAAAATTACAAAAAAGTTTCTCATCAAATTTCCTGTCCAATCAAATGCTTTCTAGACTGAAACGCCCCACCACCTACATCCCACAGAACCACCGCCTAAATTTCACAAGCCTGAAATGAGATACGTGTTAATACATTTATTAGTTCTTATGCGGGAAATGGCACGTAGTAGCCTACACTATTTAGAGGAAAAGAAATGATTCAGAAAGTGTTCATATGCTTTCCATTGGGGTGAATGAAGTCTGATATTTCGTTAGTGACGCGTGAGCTGCTACGACGTTTGGATAAATCATAAACAAAACACTATTGGTTATTTAAAAATAGGGGGAGGGTCTTCTCAATTAAAATGACATCACCACAACAAATACTGCTGCACGAACTTTAGTGGGCCTTTAATTTCAGACCCTGCAATGGACCTGTACATTTTTTTCAACCCTTTAGAGCAGTGGTTCTCAAACTTTTTCCACGTGCGGCCCCCCTTGTGTACGATGTATTCCTTCACGCCCCCCCCTAAAGAAAATGTATGACAAAAAACTGTTCTAAAATGTTAAATTTTAATTCAACAAAACATATTATGTGTTGTTATACAAAGTAGTGCTGTTGGTTAGTAGCATTATTTTTTTAGGATTAATTACACAGAATTCATGATAAATATATATATATATATATATATATATATATATATATAATATATAATATATTATTAAAAGTTTCTATATTATAAATGAATGTATTTTATAAAATGTCATAACTGGGCCCCCCATTGCACCATCTCGCGGCCCCCAGTTTGAGAACCACTGCTTTAGAGTACCTGGAAGCACTCAATAGTACTGCACATACATAATATGGGTCTATTTTACATGCATTGGGTCCTGATCACACCATCAGGGATTATTTCTGAGATAACAACCGGCTGCCTGTACATTATACTGCTTATTACACGGCTATTTACCTCGTAAATAATGTAAGGAACATTAAATATTGATTTGAAATATTTTATTTGCTCATGTTTAAAGAATGCAGACCGTCCGCTACGAAAATGCATTCAAATGTCACAAACACACTATTTGCTTTAATCCTTTTCAAATATAATGTCATATATGTTATTGAAAGACATATTTATATTTCATGTTTGTGTAATATTAAACTCTACCTGTCAAAATGATTTGCAGCATCCGAGTTACCGTGTGTTATTAGTTTTGAGTGGTTGTTATCTGGGAATAACAAACCTGCAAATGTCGCGACTGGCCAATCAGAATCAAGCATTCTAACAACCTGTGTAATAATTTGCATTATTATAATACACCACTCTCATTGGGTCATAGTTACATTTGATCTTGTCAATGGTTTACTAGCTTGTGAACTTTTTAAGTAACTTTTTCTGCAAAATGTAAACTATTGTTTTAGAAGACATTGGTTTCCGGTCATTCCAACTGTTGTTTTCCTTGTAGCATTGTTGAGAATGCAATGCGTACTTGTGTTGCATTATGAATTGCATTCATGAGACATTTCATAGAAGCATTTGTATTCACATAATACGTGAGTATGCTATTTTCATTCTGGAGGTTATTGAGGCAGTTCTTTTGCTAAGACGTTTTTATGATTGCCGTGACTGGCATTCTTCATTGTTCTCAATAAAGAAAGGAGGACATTTGGAAAATTCCTTAAATTCTTAGTTTCTCAGAAACTCTACTTGAAATTTGATGTTCTTGTCAAGACGCATTAAATAGCATAGAAATTTTCCATAAGAAGACAAGAATATCTTTAGAAAAGAATGTCAGTAGAATAATAGGACAGATGTTTTGCTCATTCTTGTGTTTATTTTATTAATAAATGTTTAGGTATCACAAAGGGTGCTGCAAATGCTAGGAAACCTCAGTTCTCAGAGACTTTGTTTTTGGAGTTGATGTGTGTCGCCACACATTGCAGTTCTCACAGCTAATTTTAGACCTTTTGGTTTTTCTGCAGCTTAGTTCTAAACTCCAGCATTAGTACTCATTACATGATGATTATATATCCCAGACACTCATTTAAATTCCCAGACATCCCTATATAACAAGAACTTTTCCATATGGTATATTTCTGACGATCAGAAAAATAGGGATATGCACTAGTGTGTTCTTCTGCCATTGTTTCTTATTAAAAAGAAAAGGCTTTATAAACCCTCTGCAAGATAGAATGTAATAGATACTTAAGTACATGTGTGTATGTACATTGTAAAAAAAAATTTACAAGTCATTTTAACTTGTATTTTTTATCTTTGTAACTTATAGTTGATGTAACTTATAAAAAAATTGAAATAAGTTATGCTAATTCAACTTTATTTTATAAGTAACAGCAACTTATCACTAGTGAAGATAAAACATTTAAATGTTGAAGATGATAACGCTTAAATTTGAGTGCAACTTTTTTTACAGTGTACGAAAACAGAAAATAAGTGATTATGTACTGCAAAACATATAAAAATATTCAGTGATTTCTTAATTTTATTTTTTAAAACTGTCCTTAACTTGCATATACAAACAATATAACACAAGTTATTTGAGTCAGTACACGCTTCAAAATAATGGTGCTTTACAATGCCATAGAAGAAACGTTTTTTGGCTTTATGGTTCCATAAAAAACCTTTAACACCCTTTCTTTTGAGCAAAAAGGTTCTTTGTATTGAAAAAGTTATTTTTCGTTAATTAAAAGGTATGAAAGAAATGCTACTTCTAAGACCCTATCACTAAATGGTTCTTTAAGTAACCAAAAATGGTTCTTCTATGGCATCTTCATTTTAAAGAGTGTATATTCAGCTGTTGTGAATTAAATAAACATTAGGTGAACTGTAGTGGAACTTTGCTAAAATTAGTAAAACTTAAATTTGCAATGGCATGCTTTATACACTAATTCATAACTTATAGACTACTACAGTGTTTAGTGTCCCGAGTTGTTTTGAGAATAATCTCACAATAGACCTTTTATTAGAACAAAGTCATAACAGACTATATTATGAGAATAACGTCGTACTCAATACTGAATTCGCTGTTAAATGTTTTTTTACGTTGTTTTGGGACTAATTTAAAGTACTACTTCTCTGGGGTAGCAGCTTACGTTCTAATCGCCACTTTTTCTCCCGTGGTCTACGCAGGACAGCCTGCACCTGCTGGACTCCAGTGGGGTGCTGCGCGTCCCTCTCTATACGGCCTGGCTGGAGCTCACTCATAAGGAGGTACTGTATCCAGTGGCCTAGCGTAGCTACCGGTGGCGGTTCCTACTATCCTTCCGACCTCAGGGTCCGCATTTACAAAGCGTCTCACAGTCCCTTCTAGATCACTTCTGTTTTACGTTACGAGAGACAAAGGGCAAAGCCAGCAGGAGGCAAATCAATTCCAATCAGCCCCTGTAGTTTGAGAAGCTTTGTGAATACAGGCCCAGAGCTTCTTTTTAACTTCAGCATCTTGTCTTTGTGTCTAGGGCGTGAAGTACTACTAGGAAATCCTAAAATAAACCTGGTTCAGATTCTTGGTCCACTTAAGATTTGACTACATTCAGTAATATGAATAACTAGCCAGTAGGCCGGATTATAGTATTTCAACTTTAATAGACATCAAACAATGACCGTTATAAGTTGGACATTAGAAAAGTCACGGTTAGAGAGTCAACTGATTCAAACTAATAGCTTTTTGACTGATTGATTGGAAAAAAATGTGGTTGAGCTGTGTCACCAGTGAATTGCTGGTATAATGTTCAGTTTGAATTGGTGGAGTGATGCAGATTTTGTGGTGTACGGAGATCATTTCAAGGTGAAAATGATTTGGGGAAGAATGGGCTTTACATCCTGGCTAATTTGGGTGTTTTTAAACCTTGGTATGTCATTTATCATTCATCTATGAAGGACTAAAACTGGAGTAAAGCCACTTCCGTTTCCAAAAAAGCTTGTTGGTTTGTGTGCAGAACTAAAGAGTTGGTAGAGGTAATAATATTCATGTTGAGAGTAAAGGCTACTGCATGCGATGTAAAATGTTGCGAGGTAGGTTTTCCTAAACTATTCAGCTTGTTTTTACAAACAGTGAGTTTTAAAGCTTCCCTAGCTCAGTTGGTGGAGCATGGCGTTAGCAACAACATGTTTATGGGCCCAGTTCTCAAGGAAATGCCCATAAATAAGCTTGCTTTGCACCTGCCAAATGCATGCATGTAAATTATTGTCAGTGGCAATCCACAATGTCACAGATGCTGACTTGCTGGTATTTCTTCCTTTAAACATTTACAGTTTTCAAAGCAGTTGCTTGCCATATTAATTTTTTAACTTTACTCTGCTCCCACTATGCCAGCAGATGTGTTTTTTAATTCCCTTATAGGCCCTTAGGTTAGTTTAAATAGGTCCTAGTTGTTGGTTGTGTCATTATGCAGAGCATCTTTGCAAGGGTATTTCGTGAAAATGTAAAGAAAGACAAAAATGTGATACGAAATGCGTAAAAGGTGGCTTCTTGGCAAACAGAATTAATTTACATTGTTGATATCTTACATTTTTACCATCGTTGGTCTCTTTATTTTTGGTAGCAGGGTTTATTAATATCTGCTGTAATATTGCATTTGCACTTCATATGGAAACTCAGCATGTCTCCACCACACGTAAAAGGCTGTTTGTTAATGCTCCATAAAGGAAAATGGGACGAGAGAGGATGTGAGATGAGTAAGTGAGAGCATCACACCCTATAAAGGAAGGAAAGATGACCTCATGACTCCCTGCAATGAGGAGCTGGTGACTCTAATACATAGCAGTTGTAAATTCATTTGGAAAAATCTCAGTAAATGCATTTGGAAAGATTACTGCAGTTCAGTCATAACAACTCTCATAATACATTTTAGAAAGCTAATGGTAATGTCAGTCTGTTTAGTCTTGATGTAACCGGATGCTGCTGTTGCAGAGCAAGTATGAAAACTTGCAACTGCTACTACACAAATGCTCAGCGAGCATGCAAATAATGCTTCTGCAATGTTGGGCATAATTTCCCATCTGCAAATCTAGACAGGTGGCGCTGGGGGTGGAGGTGGGTGATGTTAAAGCTCTTACCATGCAGCTTTACAGCACATTAGGCAAGGCAAGTTTTGCATTTGCTACAGGTTACTTTAAAAACCAATCAGTTCGAATCATGCTGATTGGCTGGCGGATCAAAGGTTAGAAACAGCCTGCACCTTTAAGATCATTATCTTAAAATTAAAGCCTGTATTTGAAAGTAAGAGTGCCCAGGAGCAAAAACGACATGAAATTCAATCACATACAACTGCCATTGAAATGAATGGAAATACTCATGGACCTCATATGCGTGTCTGATATATGTCTGATTATCAACTCACAAAGTGGAGAAACTTGTATTAGAGCAACGGTTTAAAGGGAATTTGTGTTATATTTACATTGGCACATTTACAGCACAAGTCATGCAATAACCCAGGACAAGTCATAACAGAATAAGATGTCAATCCATTTCACTTTTCAAGGGTTGAACTTTCTGTACAGCAAGCATTTAAACAGTTTCCAAGTTATGCGGTGGCTTTGTTGTTTTCCCTTAAGTCACAAATTAGATAATTGGCCGTCTGTATGAAGGGATTACTGGTGAGTTAATGTAAAGACGATGATATCCCTGTCAAGAGAAATTATCCAGACTGACTTGGCTGTTGATTTGGCAAGCCTGAATACTGCTTTCATACAGGCCTTGCTAAAAGTTCAATCCTTTAGCTTAAGAACAGAACGTTATGAACCTATCCATTAATCTTGTTGTGGTGTGAGATTTTGTAAATAAAATTTGGGCACTTTTGTGCATCTCTGTACGGCTTAATTATCCACTCTGGTATTTTTTCTAGGACGAACTTGGTTGATGTTTCAAGCGAGCCATGCTATAATACTAAAATGTGACTTGTAAACACTGCAGATCACTGATTGGTCAGACCGAATCGCCACTACCGGTGTCATCGCTAAATGCAAGTTTAGCTTACCATCGAGCAAATCCAGTGATGTCGTCATCTGCTCTTTGTTGTTCGAATTCCCAAACTCGCTTTTTTGCAGTGAAAAACATCCACATACCGAGATTGGAGGACACCATTCCATGGATACACTCCATTGCTCCTGTGTTGTGCGTTTGTTTGTGTTGGGTTTACACTTATGCAACTCTAATAATAAGTCTATAATCTCATTCACTGAGCCAAAGTATAATGGGCCGAGCCACATCTTGCATTCATAGCTTGAATACACTGGCTATGTTTACATGCACAAATTTAATAAGATTGAAGGTTACGACGATACAGTTTACATGCACCCTAAACATTGCAATCTGATAAAAATGTTCGTTTACATGTACATTCTATAGAATCCGAACCGAAAGTCTGCGCAAGCGCAAAGCCAGGGTTGCCAGATTCGTTTATAAAAACCATCCGAATGGACGTTCAAAACTAGCAAAAAGCATCCCAATCCTTTCATCTTTAACCCGCAGAAAAACAGCTGCTGGAAACTAGAAAAAAAAGAGGACATGGCAACGCGAATTCGAATTCCCGCTTTATCTCTGTATTAAAGTCAAAACGGACTTGGAGAAAGTTGTTCTTAAGATGTTTTCAGATATAGGTAATAAAAAAACACTTTTCAAAAGGCACAATGATATTTTTTTGCTTTAAGTAGCCTAATGTTTTAAAAGTACACATAAACGCGGCAGAATGTACATCGTGTGACCCCCAGTAACCTTACCTTAATAATGCGTGATGCCACTGCCTTGCTGTCGCGTGTTTCTGTGACGAGAATCATGTGATATAAGACTTTTATATAAGACGTGAACTTGAGCACAAATGTTCTGCGCATGTGCACAATGTATTTTTGCATCCGATTTAGAAAATACTATGAGGCTGTTTACACTTGGCATTAACATGTGTTTTTATCGATCGGATCACAAGTGGACGAGAGAGACACATTACGTTTACACCTGGTATTTAAATCCATCTCTTTTGTCCACTTTCGACCGCATCTGTCCTGTATACTGTGAGGGGGTGGTCTGTGAGACGGTGGGCGAGTCTCTCTGCTGTCATTCAAACCCGAGCGGGAGTAATTATGAGTTTATATGGACGCAAACTATATTATGTCGGAGTCCACTGCTTGTTTAGCAAGTATACATGCTGCATAGTGTTTTGTACGTTTATATGTTGGAGCTTTCTCCGAATTTTCAGCGCAATTGATGAAATAGGATCGCGCAACTTTCACACGCTTTCAAAACGAAACTACGGAGATCAGCCGCTTTAGTTGTATCAATGAAAGGCTAAAAATAGCGCTGTTCACCATATGTTTACGCCAGAAGTCAAAACAAGACGTAAAACTTGTGTTTAATACCTCAGATTAGATAAATGGGCGGAGAGAAGGCGGTCGCGTGTGGCTGTTCGAACGCATTCAACCACATATGCGTTCCGCAACTCCAAAGCGATCCGATCGAAAGTGGTTTCGACTACCTCTGGATGTGGTTGAAAGTGGTCGAAAGTGGACGAGCTCAAAACGTTTTGACCACCGTTTACACCTGGCATTAACGTCGTCCACTTGTGATCCGATCGACGAAAACGCATGTTAATGCCAAGTGTAAACAGCCTCTATGATTCAAGTGTTTACATGCATACTTTCCTCCTGCGGATCGGGTATCAGATCGGAGTACACTACCTCTTTTAATACGATCCAAATTTGCATCCGCTCGTCCTCAATCGTATAGATTAAGGCAGTGGTTCTTAAACTGGGGGCCTTGGCCCCCTGAGGGGCCCTGAGATGGTGCCAGGGGGCCCCAGTTTAATGATATTTAAAAAAAAAAATATTTATCATAAATTCTGTGTAATTAAACCTCATTAAAATAATGCTACTAACCAACAGCACTACATTGTATAATTGAATATGTTTTGTTTAATTAAGATTAAAATTTTAAGTTTTGGAATATATTATGTCATAAATTTTCTTTGGGGGGCCATGAAGGGTTTGCACCACAGACAAGGGGGGCCGCATGCCGAAAAAGTTTGAGAACCACTCAAACTTTAATAATTGTAAATTTATAATATGTAATGTATATTAAGCTGCTTTATAATATAAGCATTTCCATTGTTCAATTTACAACTCTTCTTTTGTTATAGTAAAGAATTTTTTGCTCATAGTGTGATCATTGTGTTGACATCTGGCTACAAGTGAAGTTCTGGTTAGGTCATGTCAGATGTGTCGAGATATGGTACACCTTCTAAAAAGACTTTGTCATGAGACATGAATGTCTTAGGTAACCTGTTCACTGAGGCAAAGTGGACAGCGTGTGAAATGAGAGATGGCTATGTACCTGCACACATTTTTCTTCTTAAGAAGAGCAGCGTTTGGTGAAGTAAATGCATAGTGCGGGACAAAAGATCATGGATCATGGCCGAGCACTGATAAATGAAATGTGTAATTGAGACACATGGGTTTAAAATTATTACTCTTGTCCCATTGGCTAGCCAATAACATTGTGTTATGTGTATGGCTTAAGGGAAGGTTTGTGGAGTAGGGGACTAGAGCCAGTTCCCTTGAATTATTCACAGCTCTAGGTTTACACTGCTGGAGGGTGGGTGAGGTAATGGTGTTTGAGGATAGTAAAGAGATCAGTGTAACAAACCCCCCCTCTTGTACGACACTATAACACACACACATAGACACATGTTCTGCTGCGACACCTGCTCCGGACACATTTCCTTACAGATGGTTTGGATGTGTGCGAGATGATAATAACTAGAGGATTTTCTTAGTATTTAGCCATTTTTGCCTGAATTTCTTAAAATGGTATTTTGTCCCATGAAATGAGCCATACTTTAAATCAAACTAAGTTTTTAAAAATGGAGTAAACGTGTTTTAGAAATAGAGTAAAGCTGCTCTATGAAACCATTTGTATTGTAAGTGCTTTATTTTTTCCAATACTGTTGTAGTAAACGGCAATAGTTATTAGTTTACTCACATATATATAACTTACAATTGAGATATTACGTACTCTACTACGTACACACACAACCACATATTTAAACACTAAAGCATATATTTATGGCTCTGAGAAAGCTGTCGTACCTGAACATTTCATGAGTAACGCAAAAGTGTAAGATGACACTATCATCGTTTTTTTCTATGTTGTTTTTGGAGTTTCGTGTGTAACTCAATCTATTGATTGACATTCTCCCTTAATCCCAAATAACATAGTTGTTTTCCTGTACAACTGACAGACCAGTGGCAGTTCGGACATTTTTTCTTTGAAAGCTGAGCAGTTTTACTTAAAACCCAGGGGTTACGTACAACCGTTAATGTCAAACCTGAGATCAGTCTGACCCTCTGGGGAAAACACAAGCCGTTTAGAGCCATTTACAGCCGTGTTCTCCTGTACCGACTTGTATCTGCAGTCCAAACACTGCAGAGATGTTTTAAAGGATTCAGGGTATCTGTGATTGATATACATTAATACACTTGTAGTACACTGACTGGGCTGAACGGTACATGTCCAAAACAGATCATTGGAGAATTTGAAACTCAAGAGTTCTGTTTAAACCAGAAACATAGACATAACCGTAAGTCATGATTGAGGTCCCTGTTAATGAGGAATCAAATGTACAACAAGTACAAACTTTTTCTCAAACATCTATAGTGAAGGTTTCTCACAGAGTTGTGCTCTTACATTTTAAATCCTTCTTAAACATAATAGTCATTAGTTATGGTTTGAGATTTGAACAAACCCCTAATGCTACGTATGATGTGTTGCCATGCTGTCACCTATTTTGCGCTGACAGAAATGTTATTGTATTTTAATTTTTTGGTTTATTGATAAAAGCCATGCTATTGTTAATCATAGTGAAGTCTGTGAAAGATAAAACTGTTAAAAAATACTAATAATAAAAATAGTCCAGTATATCATGGAGATCTGGGGAGCTCTGGCTAGAAAACCACCTCATAGTATATCAAGGACAAAATTAGTGCGCGAAAAAAGAGCACTTTAAATACACTTTGTAATGTTATAATATGAATTACGTACCTTCGAAATTCAGTTGATGTCGCGAGGAACTCCATCACCTTCATGAACTTCCACGGCTTCTTTTCGTTAGCGGCCTGTCCACTTTTGCAATCATCCTCACGTTTTTTTCTTATATATGTATCACGTAAGCTTATCCACTTCTGTTTAACCTCCTCCACTATAACAAACAAAGCATGATGGTCAAAAGTTAGTGGATAAAACTTACACGCTTATGAATATGAAACCAAAAACTAATGGAAATTAAACTCACCATCGAATCCCATTTGATCGGCAATTCGTCTCCATAACAACTCCCTCTTATCGATGTTTTTATAGTCGCTGTTTCGTTTGTCGTACAGCTCTTTGTTTTCGGAAACCAAAGAGACCAGCAACTCCACGTTCATCTTCCCTCGCTGCATCTTCTTCACCTCGTATCAAGGTGTGCTCCTGCAAGACTGTCTTGTGCTTGAGTGCCACCAAGTCGTGTTTTAATGTAACTTTAACAGCTCGAGGCACGTGAACAAAAGCGCCAATCTCATTGGTCGGCCAACTTTTAACGCGCCACGTCAAACCCAAAAAAACGTGTCCAAGGCGTTTTTCTGAAAATGACGCTTTTGCGGCTAGGGCCTTATTCGTGGGGGTGTGCACTCACATTGGCACTCGTTCTTGAGTCACGAGACGTTAAACTTCGACGATAAACGCGCACGAAAAACGTCCCGGTGTGTAAAGACCTTTAGGTCAGTAAGCAACCACTTAGCAGTTAGGTTTTGTTTCATTATATGCACTGTAGAAATAATTGCTGCCAGTCGAATTGGCTTTAATAGTCAAGTTACCATTTTACATTTTAATCGGTGGTGAATTGCTGTAATTTAGAAATTAGTTACAGTAACTTATTTTTAAGAGTTTAAGATGTGGTTTTCCGGACCAGCAAGGCGCGTGGACCAGCTCCACTTCACCTCTGTAAACTCCCCTGTTTTGCTGCTTCTCGCATGTCTCCTTTTGAAAACATGAAATGCACAGTATGTCTATGTGGTACCTAAAACAAAATTTCCATTGTAATTCCACCAGGAATCTTGTAAGGTGAAAGAAAGGTTTGTGCATGCCTGACTCTCACTCTCTTTCTCTCTCTCTCTCTCTATCTCTCTCTCTCTCTCTCTCTCTCTCTCTCTCTCTCTCTGACCTCATCCTCTGTAAGGAGCTGTTGGGATCAAGTGCGTTACCATGGCTCCAGCAGCCTTCTGTCCCCAAAGAGCATGCATGTAGAGGTGACGGGGAGTTTTCAACTCTGTAGAGAAAGAGAGACTAATATAGAGCTCTTTCATGCCTGTATATCTAAACCCTGTTTACACGAAACATAAACCGAAGCAGAGGCTCGGAAACAGAAAAGCTAAATCTTCCTTACTCACTTTCAGATTAAAACCATCTCTTTTTAAACTGTGATTTATGCATTAGACTTTATATATACTTTATATTTACTTTATATCACTTTATATTACAGCTATTAGTCAGAGAAAAAACAGGCTTATGTGGCACTGCGCTCTAAGAAGCTGTCAAAAAGCTGGTACCCTTTTAATAAGAACCTAAACAGGACCTCAAAGATACATATATGTACCTAAATAGTACATATTAGGACCTTTTTAAAGGGTACCATCCCCGTGACAGCTTTTGTACCTTTGTGTAGTTTTGAGCTGCAAAGAGCCCTCATCCCCCCAACATCTGGGCTAATGTACCCTCTTCTTTCCCGGGACTATACTGAAACTGGATCCAACTTCTGAAATCACCTGCATAAGCCTGTCTCACGACCTTATGACAAAAGGTGAAGTTTGAGTGAACGACAAATGCAAAATCTCACTTAATCCCGCCTGATCCAGCACTTTATCTCCTTTCACACCAGATGAATTCATAGTAGGACATACCTAGGATCTACCAGGAAAGAAAATATATATATATAATATTGTAAAATATGATTGTGGAAAGTCTACTGAATTTCAGCCCGAGGTAGAAAGAAACCTCACACAAGTAGACACCTGTCAGAAGCTGGAGGACGCGTGGAATGCAGCCAGATATTGAGATCTGAGCATATGTGTGTGCAATTCATATACTGAAAGTTGTCGAAACATCGATGATTGATTTCATACCAAACGTCTGCATTTCTGACACCGTTAGTAGAAAATGTATTATTAAGGACTTCCAGTTTTCATAAAGACAATTTTGGCGGTATGCATTACAGTATGGTACGATAACTACTGAGACAGTACTTGCCCAAACAGCCCGCTCATCTCTCACCTGCACCTGCGGTTTGTGTTTGGAGCCCCACTCAATTGGTGGCATGAAGCCAGAACCACCAGGGACCTCAATCTACCCCCGACAAACTCCTGCGATGGTCTGGTTACCACTTTACCAGACTTACAGACCTCTGCTGTTTAAAAAAAAACAACATTAAACCAGTTAGTCAACTTTTCCTAAGTAGGATTAGTGATATGTAGACATTAAATGTTGTACGTCAAGAATTTAAACATTTTTATAAATTTTCTATACACTTAATAATTATGTTATTTGTTTTTATTAATATTTTATTACTATTGTTTTTATTATTATTTTGAATAATTACATTTGTATTTAAATATAACACAGACAGCTGTGTAAATGTAGGCTTGAAAACTGGTCGTGTACAGGTGTGTGTGTGTGTGTGTGTGTGTGTGTGCGTGCGTGCATGTGTGTGTGTGCAAAGCTTAGGGTGATCCTGGGTGATGTGGTCCTGTCTTGACACAGAAGTCTTTGTTTTGGTTATTTTACACCATGCAAAAGAGCAAACAAGACTGATCTGATCGAGACTCAAATTGCACGCACTGTGCATGTTGCCTTTATGCTTCTCCTATACTAGTCCATTGGACAATTACAGTACATACAAATATCACAATATTTCTCATAAAGAGCAGTTATATTACATATGCAATTCAACATACAGCAAATGGAGGCATTTGATTTCTCTTAAGAAAAAAATAGTGATACACTATAGACTGTTTAAGACCTCTCGAGCTATAAATGAGCAACCTCAGTACATTTTATTTCTATAGTGCATGCTTTTTACAATGCTTTTTTCTCTGCCAATGTAAAGTTACACCGCTTAAATTGTCTTGTCCCAGTCTCTTGCGATTTGTCGGATGGTATCTTTCTAATAAACAGTGTTAACCTGCTGTGTTTGGCAGCTGGGGTGTTGTTATTCGACTTCACCGGTTAAGGGGTCAGATAAATGAGTTGCTGGAATCAGGCGGCGTGAAGTTGAGCTCCTAAATCAAAGCAGGGAGAACATACTTGACCCTGACCGTGTCGTGCTATATGGTACAAGGCACACAGTTCTTACATTCAAACTAAAATTCAGTTGATCTCTACTGAACCGTGCAATATGTGATTACATTGGCATTAACCACAAACAAGATTTTTTGTTCAGTTGAACACACACTGAACAAACAACATTTACAGCCCTGGGTGCTGATTTGTTCATTAAAATGTGTATGAATTAAATCACTAAATCGCTTCCTAAGTCTACATGTCAGGTACAAAATCTTTAAAGTGATTTTGATGACTTTTTAATAATTGTTTGTCCCTATCACAGTAGGGCACTTGATGCCATGCAATATTGTGTCAATAGTCACGCATCACTTGTTTATGGCTTCAAGTGAGTATTCATGTGGTGCCAGATTGAATGTTTTCAAAGCAGATAGCATAAGCAGAGATAGCCATCTGAATAATATCTGACGCCCTTATATCCTGTTGGAAACAAGCCAAACAAATGCAGCAAAATGCAATGAAAGTGTGTTTTCTTCCTTAGCTTGTTGTTAATGCACAGACTTCTGTTTAAAGATTTCTGAAGCTGCTTTTGTGTGCTGTGGTCCCCGATGGGATTTCTCTCCGTGACCACGCCCTGGTCTTTTCAAAATTCCCATTTTATCAGTGGTCACACTTTACTGTGAACCGATCAAATGCCCTTGCAGCCAGACAGATAGAAAACTAAGAAGAGAAAATTATTTTATTGGTATTTCTTCAACCACTGTATGTTTCTGTAGACATTTGGGAAAAAAACTAAACACACCATTCACACTCTTATAAGTTTGTTTACTAACTAATGATTTATATTTACCTGACATTTTTATTAGAACTAAATGTCTCATATGATGTATTTTGTTTGATAACATTGTTTGATAGAAATACTTTAGAAACATAATTATATTTTTATGATGGATTTAAGATTAGAAGTATTAAATAAATGAAAAACAATTAAATATAGCAGAATGGGCATTTTACAAGTAGGAAAAATAAATGATGAGGGTAAAATGTTTCCAATACGCAAGTTTTTGTGACTAAAATAGAAAGTTGAAAATTAAAAACAACCCCTAGGGCATAAAAGTGCCCATACTGTGGAAACACCCATATGCATGTGCTTATGTCTACTGTACATTAGTTAGGACACATCATCATATATATAGCAACAGGAAGGCCAAAAGTTAAAATAAAGTGAAATTGTGCTGTTTAGATAGCACAAAATGGAAAATTTTGCAGGTGTTTTTTTACTATAGGAAAGAGTAGTTTGGGAGTGGCAGTAATAGTTTAGATAAAGCCATTTTGCAGTGGAAAGTGTCCCATGGTGAGATTAAAAACTACAGTGATATACAAATCAGAACCAGTCTTACTCTACACAGTCAAACAGATGGCCCACATCTGCCCTCATTCAGATGTTATAGCAAAGGTACAGCACATAGATATCTACTATAAAAACAAGCTTTGATCTGTGTGTGCATGCATGTAAACGTCTTCACACTGCCAAATCTAAGCCAGATTTTATTTATAACCCTCAGAAAAGCTTTTCACACATCTTAAACCCAGGAATAATGTGTGACCCAGTTAAGTTTAAAAAGACACTAGGTTAATGATATTTTTAAAATGTAAAATGCCCAGAACAGTGCTATGATAAATATCCTAAATGAGCATTATCTGAGCTGGTGAAATGCCTGGGCCACAGTATAGCAAATGTACAGCAACATTTGTACATTTGCATTTATACATGAACCGGTACCTGGTTCCAGTGAATCCTTGTGCAAGTGTTATTAGGTTTCATAATGTTTTATGTTTTCTCATTACTAATGTCAATCTGTCTGTTGTCATTGTGTTTGGTTGTTGAGCTGAAACTTAGAATCTCTTATTAATTTAGCAATTTTTTGTCTTTTCAGCCTAAGATCAGTAAATTGGGGTTGCCTCAAGGACCGTCGGGTGAAAAGGTGGCAGTGGTCGCAGTGGACGACTGTGACATCTCCATGGCTGTGCGATTCGGCAGTCACATCGGGAACTACTCCTGTGCTGCACAGGGCACCCAGACCGGACAGAAGAAGTAAGTACTGTATATAAATAATATATAAAGTATATTGTGTGTGTGTGTGTGTGTGTGTGTGTGTGTGTGTGTGTGTGTGAATATTAATGTATGCAAATTAGCAGACACTTTTGTTTACAGTCCAAGTATATGTATTCCCTGGGAATTTGAAAGCAGAGGTGTAAAGTGCTCAAGTATTTTTACTTTACTAAAGTACATTTTTCAATTGAGTGCACTGTAAAAAATTATTTGTTGGTTCAACTTGAAAAATTAAGTTACCTGGTTGTCTTAAAATTTTGAATTCAACTTAAAAAAAATATTAGTTAATTTAAAAAGTTGTGTAGAAATTGTTGTCAACTTATATTTTTAAGTTGAATTAACTTAAAATGTGAAGGCAACCAGGTTAACTTACTTTTTTTAGTCGAAGTAACAAATCTGTTTTTTAAAGTGTGTCTTTGGCAAACTTTTACATCACAGCATTGCATGCATAATATTGTACTTTTCAATTCATTTTAGAAGTTGTTTTTTACAAATCATTATTAAGTAAAATGCTAGTAATTTATTGCTTATTTTTAAGTATTTAAGTATTTTAAGTTTTTTAAGTTACTTGAGTGAATGTAATTAAGTACTAGATTGTTAATATAATTAAATATTAAATAATTATGTAGTGGAATTAAAAGTGTGATATTAGGCTTTAAGAATTAAGTGAAGTAAAAGAGAAACACTCTGATACAAATACTTGAAAAATACCCTACACCTCCACTTGAAAGAAAAAATACATGAAATGTTCCACAAAGAAAACAACAAAAGCATGCTGTCTAAATGAGCATAACATAAACTATAAAAAAATCAAGGTATTTGTTAATAGTTTTTTATGTGTTTCTTCAAAGAGAAATGAAAGATTTAAACAAGATTCTTGTCCTGCCACCTTAGATAGGATATGGTGTTACCTGAAACATTATGTTAACTCCACAAAAACTTATTATTTTCTTTATAATGACACTTTGGTAATTACTCATAGTTATACTCTCCCACCTATCTATCTGTCAGAAAACACATCTAATTGTTTTAAGATCTTTTCAACATTACTGTTTACTGGTGTTGATTTCAGTGTGTTTGTTTTAATTGGAGATGGCAAATGCACTTGTGTCAGCATTGTGCATGCTAGAACAGCGTTGTTCATTAAAACACGCCGAAGAAACAACAACAGATACATGTGAAAGTTTAACCTGTCGCTCCAGACCGATAAGCTCCGACCTGTTTTATATCACATGACAACATTCTGTTCCCTGTGGTGCCGTTGCCATGGACACAATGATTGACTTTCACTTAGGGAGGGTCATGCCCCCTTTCACCCGTCTGCCCTTTATTAAAAAGAATGTTTACTATGGTAATCTATTTGTTTTATGTGACGTTACAGCATGTATGGTTGGAGTATAGTGAGTATATTTCAGTGTAGGGACTATTTACCACAACTTACTGTATTTCCTGCTCCTCCCCATTAATGTGTATCGGGTCACGGTAAGTTCTTTAAGCGTCGGCGTGTTTAATGTGATTCTCAGGTGCGTTAATCATTTTTCTGAGTCATCTACGTGACTTCTCATTTACTGTGAGACACTGAGATGTGATGAATAAACTTTACGTAGACCTACTTTTCTGGTGATCAGTAAATAAATGTTAACTGCTTAAGCGACTTTATTCTTCTTTTTTAGAGATATTGCATGTGCCAAAATCTTACATGTATATTTAAAGTCCCCCCTTGAAAATCAAACCTGACAATTCTTATTTTTCTTTATGAAATATTGCAGGGTAATAAGTCTTATAAGCTTTAATCAAAATCTGAAAATGTACTTGTGGCGTGATTCTCGGCTTGATGGCTTGGGCAGAGGATAACCCTGAACCTCTCTAACTGTTAGTTACAGGGTTCCCAGGGGTCCTTGAAATCGGTGAAAGTTTGTGAATATGGGGGAAAAAATTCAAGGCCCTGGGAAGTTTTTAAAAATATACATACATAGATATTATTCCCTGTGTAGTGTAGGATAATATCATTAAAATTCTAGACTTTTTTAGCACACGTGCTTAACTGTTTGCTTTAAATGCTTATATCTTCTGTATGCGAATGTTGATTCATACCAAAATGCTTTTTTGCATAGTTGTGTTTGACACATGAAAACGTCTCGGGTTACGTATGTAACTGTTGTTCCCTGAGAAGGGAACGAGACGCCTGCCTCCCTTGCCATACTTCCTGTGTCCCTGTAACACCGTCTTTGGCAATATTTCAGATATTAATATACTTCCTGGCTCCCGCATCACCCTGTCTTTGTCGTTAAGCCTCGCCATTGGTTAAATTTGATATACACATTCAGACGCACTTACCACTGGATGCGTCCCCAAAATGTCACCGCAGTGACGCAGCGCGAGTTCCCTCAAAAGGCAACTGTTACAATGTATCTTTAACGGTAACACGATGTAACCTTGCTCTCGCTTGAAATGTGTCCCCATTCAGTCCTTGAATTTGAAGGTATTGGACCTGAAAAGTCCTTGAAAGGCCCTTGAATTTGAAGTTAACTAAGGTGTGGGAACCTTGAGTATGTCACAATACGGAAGTAAAGTTAATTGTGACTTCTTGTTAACGAGGACTTTAATGCATATGGAAACCTGCATTTTCATTTCAATTTTGTGTTTTCTCTTCTCTAGGTCTTTGGACTTAACCGGTCCTCTTCTGCTTGGTGGTGTACCTAACCTACCGGAGGACTTTCCTATACGAAACCGGGACTTTGTGGGTTGCATGAGAAACTTGACAATCGATAGCAAATCCATAGACATGGCCAGCTACATCGCAAATAACGGCACAACAGAAGGTCTCGGATTTATTATTCTGCATTTGAGATATACTGTACATGTATGGTTTGATTCTTGTTGTGCTTCATTAATACTAATATTGATATATTGATGTGTAGGCTGTCCAGCAAAAAAGAGCTTCTGCTATGAGGGCTTGTGTCAGCATGGCGGCCATTGTGAAAACAAGTGGAACACTTACTTTTGTTACTGTACCGAAGGACGAGGTGGGAAGCACTGTGATCAAGGTAGGTGGACGCGTATTGTAAGTCACACAAGATTGAAATCACTTTAAGTCGTCAGCTAATTCAGAATTCTACTGTATTTCCGGGAGACGTGCATGTTGCTTTCTTTAAACAAAGGCAAACTATATTTGGATGCTTTAAGATATCAGTCAGACGGCCTCTTGGGCGTTCCTTAGTGGGTCACTGGTATGGAGTCCTGCTATGCCACTATTCTGAAGGTCTGGCTAGATGAGGCTAAATAGCCTGCAAGTGTGCATATGCGTGTGCTTGTATGTGTCTATTTGTTTTTTTAAACCTGGCACTGATTGCTTTTGGAAGTTAAGGAAGCAGGCAGTACATTATTGTGATGGTGTTTCCTGCAAGGGAAATGTCTTATCACTTATAAACATCAGCCAGGGTCTCCTATGCACTCCTTTTCAGCCCTATACCAACCTTTTGGACTGAGACTTACCTTATAATTGTTTTGTTTTTAAAGCTGTGCTCCAAAAAAGCTGCCTTACTGTTTACATATGGGTGATTCTCACGAAATCCAGATTAAGAAGGTGTCCACCATCAGAAATTTAAAAAAAAAACCTTGACGCCAAATTTATTTTTGCATATATAAGATTAAGGTCTGAACTTACTATAACCATTATTTTTAGATGCTTTAAAAAATATTTCCTATAGAATTATTTACATTTTTTAGATTATCACTATCAAAAATTATCATTACCGCAACATGATATTACATTAAATATGCATTTACAAACTCATGTTTCGGTAATGAGAACAAAAAGACAAAATTCAACTTTTATCTGAAGAGAAAAAATAATAACTGCTTATCTGGTAGCCATCTTGAGTGTCACACTCAATTATGTCCCTTCCAACAATAGTTTTTTTTTTTTTTGAAAATGTTAGTTCCTCGAGGGCTTAAACAATGATTGAAAATTGTTGCGGAGGATGAGAAAATTGGTCTTGGACACATTTATATTCCTTATTATTGTCTGTACATTTACCAATGTATTTTTTAGATTGTTAATTATAAATATTTCCATGTCAAAGAACACAAATCCAGTTATGGACACGTTGCGGTAATGAACATTTTCACCTTAAATGTGTAAAAAACAACAAAATTTGGTTTGTATGATGTCATTTGAAATGATGTGCAAAAGAGTACCTGAAGAGATGTTTTGTTTTGATATTCTTACTATGCATTTACTTTTTTTTATCACAATGTTTCATGACACCTCATAAGTCTAATTTCGCAACAATCCCCCATATGTTGCTTCTACCTAGCCAGCATGCTAATTTTTGTTTACGTAGGTAGCTTACTAGTGTTTGGTGACAATTTTGGACTAATTGTCTCTCTTTCTTCAAGCACAGGAAGTGCGTAAACTTCTTCTAACCTTAAATTATGATGGCAAATTCAGAAGCATGCTTGAGGGTAATGAAAAACATGTTCGCCACAGTTTACAGGGCAATAAATTTGCTACGCTTTGCCATCTTTGGCATTTAAAACTGTTACTGCCAAAAGAGTCGGATGCAACATGACCATGCACACTGTGATTCATTGATAGTGTGTGAGTTCGGATATGTTTGCATGTTTAAACAAATGAAATGATAGGCATACAAGAGGGGATTGCATGAATCAGACTGGTCTCTTTCAGGTCCCCTCTTTAAGGCCTGTTGGGGCAACATTCTGTTACAAAACATGGAAAACATGTTCAAGTCATGTCATTATCAAACAATAACTGTGTTGACTAACTTCCAATTTAACGTTCTGGCATTTTAAGTGTGTCTGCCAGGAAAAGGTGTTATTTTTTTATGCTTATATGATGGATGCCTGAGGTAGCCCTATCTTTGCGGTTTGGTTTCATTACAGGACAGATGTAGAGGTAGTAGTGACTTGTTTCCAACGCGAGCAAAGCTTTATTCAGAAATTGAATAATGAATAATGTTTTTACAGTAATGCATTCAGTTCTAATTTTACGTCTGTGTATTTTTCAGTCATGCCTTCACCGCAGCACTTTAATGGTCGTGCCATGGTGTCATGGAATGATCTTGATATCATCATTGCCATCCCCTGGTACATCAGTCTGATGTTTCGCACCAGAGAGACCGGCGGGACCGCAGTACTGATGCAGATCAATGCCGGGGACTCATCTCAGATCAACCTCCTGGTGAGTGTTTAAAAAAAGGCTAATACAGTTAGGAAGTGCTTTAAGTGATCGTTTCACATAGCTTTCTATTAAATATTTAAACATGGTGGACATTTTTTTGTAATTCTGTGTTTTCACAAATCTCAACTCAAAAGGGACGATGGAGCTGTTGATCTGAAAGAGAAAAAAGACATACTTTTTGTAGAATACTATTCATGCTTAAATTACGTTATGAATTGCATTCTTGTGCACAAAAACAAGCTTGAACAGTAACATTGTAGTAGCCAAAAAAGATAAAGCTTTTAATGCCCCATCAGATTAGATTAAACCATCAGAATTTGAGGTATGGTGCCAAAAGTTCAAAACACTAAACACAATGTATTTTCAAATATAATTTGGCAAAATAGCAAACCTTGGAGTATTAAATAACCTTTTTTTATTATATACAAAAGGTTTTATAATAATACACAAAAATACTTAGAAAAACAAAAAGATCAAAGCTAATAAAGGGTCAGTGACGTGACGTTAATTATTTTGTGTCCGTACAGTATGGTTCAATTAAATTTAAAAGGGTTACAAGTCAAAAATTTCTGGTTTTATTTCATTTTGAATGAATATTTGGGGGAAAACTGCAAAAATGTCAATTTGGTGTAAGTGGTCTGTGTCGGTTGGTGTAACAATTTTTTTTTAAATAAAAATATAAATAAATCATAAAAAAATGTGTAATAAAATATAATCATCTAGTTTAGTGTAATATAATTTTTTATACATTTTTTACATAATTTGTCAAAGATTATTTAGAAATTTTAAAAAGATGTCAGGATAAATATTACAAAAACGCATTACAATTTACATTTAAAAAATAACTAATAAAATTTTTATTTATTTTATTTGATGATTATGCTTACATGCCTTCAAGATGGATTAAATATTTAATATTTTTTATTCTTTGGTGCAATTGGCGGTTACACCATTTTATATTTTCAGGTTCATTCAGTCATAACTTTCATAAAAATAGTGCAAATGTAATTTTTTATTGCATAAAATGAACATAAATACACTATGTGCATTGAAAAAAACCTGATGCTTGTTTTTTTTAGATTTTTGAATTTCTCATCTTGCCAAACCGTTTTTGTCACTGACTGCAGATTAATTTGTTGTTAATATTTGTTAATCTTGTTTGTTATTTTTTGCCAAGCCGCCCTACATTCTTTTCAAAGCTGAGCCTCAGTTTATATTTCAAACCTGTGCAACATGAATATACAATTATTAATATTATTTTTAAAATATTTAAATAAAGAGGGAAGATGTCAGTTGTTTATTCATTAGTATTCATTAGTTCATTAGTATCACTTTTGGGCACTAGTTGCATAAAGATTGTTTTTGTCGTGAAATTGCTAGAGTATTTTATTGCAGTGACTCATGTAGTTTGCATCCCTTTTCTAACTTTTCCGAAGGTGAGGGACAAGTATGTGCGGTTTGAAGTGTCTCTGAGAGAGCAGCAGGTGGCTGTGCTGGATTTCCCAGAGTTCAGAGTAAACGACGGAGAATGGCACCACCTCCTAGTGGAGCTGAAGAGCAGCAAGGAAGGAAAAGACACAAAGTACATAGCACAGGTCGTCCTGGATTATGACATGTTCGTGGTACGTTCTGTGTTGCACTTCATCATTTACATTACATTTACATTTATTAATTCATCAGACAGTTTTATCCAAAGCAAATGAGGCGTACAACAATGCCAAACATCCTGTAGAGGCAGTATAGTAAGACATGCTGTAATACAAAGTATTAATACTGTACATTAATACATGATCTTTTCAAATAGTGCAGAAGCGCTAACAGAAAATATTAAATTGAGGAATATGGACTGTTGTTGAAAGCGGCACAAACCTGACCATAATCATACTTAAGTATAATAAAATAAATGGGTTTAAAATATTGACAACTGAGCTATCGGTATAATTGAAATCTTAATTGTTTCATAGTAAGGTTGATTTTGCAAGGAATTGCCCAGGTGATGAAAGGTGTGTGCTGAATCCTTGCATTCTTTTACAGAAGACAGCAGAGATTGGGAATGAATTACCTGGACTCAAGCTGAGGAGCTTGTTTACTGGTGGACTTCTGGGACAGAGCAACAGTGTCCAGCAGGGCTTTAAAGGATGCATGCAGGTGAGACCTGGAGAAAGATAATCCTAAGATTTTTTAAATGAAGTTTCCTGCAGAGATTTCACAATTGTATTTATGTTATACCCAGAATTCATAGCTTTATTAGTGGTGTTTGCTAAAGCAAGCATTACTTTTTTAAATTGGTCGTACTAAATATTAAAGGAAAACACCACAGTTTTCAATATTTTATTGTGTTCTTAACTCAGACGGATTTATACATACCTATCTTTTTTCAGTGCGTGCACTTAATCTTTGTATAGCGCGTTGTGAATGTGTTAGCACAGGGGTGCCCAACCCTACTCCTGGAGGGCTACCGTCCTGCAGACTTCAGTTTCAACCCAGCTCCAACACACCTGTCTGTAATTATCAAGCAACCCTGAACACATTGATTAGCTGCTTCAGCTGTGTTTGATTGGGGTTGGAGCTAAAATCTGCAGGACGGTAGCCGTCCAGAAACAGGGTTGGGCACCCCTGTGTTAGCATTTAGCCTAGCCCCATTCATTCCATAGGATCCAATCAGGGAAGATTAAGTGCGCGCATTAAAAAAAAATTGGTATATATTAATTCTTCAAAGTTGAGGTAAGAACATAGTAAAATATTACAAAAAAACGGTGTTTTCCTTTCAAGGGGTAGTTTACCCCAAAATTTAAATTCTGTTATCATTTACACATGGAAGTGAATGGTGCCCCAGATCTGCTTTGTTACAAACATTCTTCAAAATATCACAGAATATTCAGAATATAATTCAAATTATACAGGTTTGGAACAACTTGAGGTTAAGTTAATTATGACAGATTTTTTTTATTTTTGGTTGAACTATCCCTTTAAGGATTTGAATAAACATTATTAACTGAGTGTAAATAATAAATATTCCAGCAACATCCTGCACCGTTTGTGTTACGGACAAGTATTAAAATACCTTTTGCCAAAAGACCAAAAATTCCACAGACTTACCTTAAAAAAGACTTAAGCATTTGGGTTGGTGTCAAATATCACCCAGAACATCCTAGTTACCACATACAATAGCATCGCTTTGACAATTTCTAGCATTGACATTGTAAATTTTGCATGGTGTAGCAGCAGTCACTTAATGTAAACCATCGTCTTTTGGTGTAATTCTGTTTTGTTAAATCTGTGTTAGCCGTTTTCTCAGTGTTTTGTACGTGCTTCACAGGGCGTTCGGATGGGTGCCACAAACACAGCTAACATTAACATGCAGCAGGGGCAAAAGATCAACGTGGAGGACGGCTGCGATTTGACCGGCCCCTGCGATCCAAACATGTGCCCAGAGAACAGCCATTGTCTGGATGACTGGAACGCACACACCTGCACCTGTGACCCTGGTAATGACATCAGCAGTACATTTACAGGGTTTGTAAAGCTCTATTTTAGGTGAAGGCATTCATCTGATTTTTGTCTTGCTTGCTTGCTGTCGTTCACAGGTTTCTTTGGTAAAGACTGTGTTGATGCATGTCATCTGAACCCTTGTGAGCATTTGTCAACGTGCGTTCGGAAGCCAAGTTCCTCTCACGGTTACACATGCGAGTGCGGTCCGGACTATTATGGACAGTACTGTGAAAACAAGTAAGTCACTAATGTTGAACTTTTATGTTGGACCAGTCTGGTTAAAATAACTGCGGGTTAAGCTGGTGGGCTAGATGTCACTTAAAGGTTTAAGGTCACTTATTCTTTGCTACATTTATTCATTTTAAAAGAAAAATATTATTGTAAATTCATCAAACTCATCAAAACTATTAACTACTATTAATTACTAATTTTTTTTGTGTGTGTTTGCATGTAAAGTAGTTCTGCCCACTGATACACGTATACAAAATATCTACTTTGGTTTAAATCATATAGCTAAATCTCTACCACGTCACACAGTCCTGGCATTGCACTGTATGGTATATACCATTATACCGCCCAGCTCTTTTTGATAAGACGTCCCTGATATATTTGTTTGACACATATATCAGTTTTTCACTCCATTTTTAGATTAGCTAGCGTGACTTGGCTGTGGACAGTCTTTTGATTTACAACATTATGGAAATCATTTTCATTTCAATGGTGTGTGTTTGTGTCTGTGGGTGGGGTTGTTATTGTGTTGGCATTGCTCCACACAGCGAATCAAAACAACACAATGCACCCCGTCACATGCCCACACAAGCTCTCAGAAATATTACCTCCCCTTTCATTTTCATATTTAAGCTGATAAACCCTGAGATCAGCAATGAATTGCCTGCTTATTATGGCCACCCCTCTCTGTGCTTCCTCTCTCACTGACGGCCCTTTATTAAGTTAGGACACAAGTATGCCGTTGGCATCTGATGCACCATGCAGCCATGCACTTTTATTATGTGAAGAGAATGCATGTTTCCTGAATGGAAATGCATTGGGCATTCAATGGTCTAAAAGCGTGCATCTCTTAAGTTAATTTATTTATTTATTTTTTGTGTAAGGGCTGTGTTCAGTTTTATCAGGTTCCAAGTTCAGAAATCCAAATTGTGAAATTAAGCTGACTTAAAACAAAAGCTGAACATAGAAGATGATCCTCTGATGTGTTGTGTTATGACTTGTGCTGTGACACATAATGACACATGTAATTAATCTTTCATAGCTTGAAGCGTTCTTGTTAATGTACCTGCCTATGATGTTTCAGGCATAGCACTGCTAGACTTAAAGGTCTAGTTTAGAGCATGTTTACTCACAATACCTTATTTAAATCACCTGCTGTGAGGATTAAAAACAGGATCAATTATGTATTTACACACATTGGCCACCCAAGAAATGGGTGTCTGAACCTATTTACCTGGGTAGCACAAGTCTGTTTCTCACAGTTTTCTTATCTTCAGTGTTTTTAGCTCAGTCTTCCGTGTTCAGATCCATATGGCATTACAAATCCTCCCAGTGATTGATAAAGTTTGTTCTTGGTTGAAATACGCTGACAGATTTTCATGCTCCACTGAGATCAGCAGCCTACTTGAAAACCATTAAAAAAATTCACAGGCGAAGGTTGTTCTTTGTTTTTGTTTTTTTTTAATAGCTGACTCACCAGTGTCACGTTATTTAAGAAAACAAAAGGTACTTGTAGGTGAACCTGCATGTTTTATTACATTTTGCCTAAATTTAATTGTGATTTAGGGTGGAGAAACCGTGTCCTCGGGGTTGGTGGGGAAGCCCAATGTGTGGCCCCTGCAACTGTGATGTCAGCAAAGGCTTCAACTCTGACTGCAACAAGACCACGGGAGAATGTCGCTGCAAGGTGTGAATACTTTTTTTTTTTTTTAACAAAACAAATGTATCAAATCAGTCCTTTTTTGACTGTAATAAACGATTCTCAATGCAGGACAACTATTATCGACCAAAAGACAGTGACACCTGCTTCCCTTGTGACTGCTTTCATTTGGGTTCCAATTCGCGAACGTGCGACCCAGAGACGGGCAATTGCCCGTGCAAGGCAGGTGTGATCGGACGACAATGTAACCGCTGCGACAACCCCTTCGCTGAGGTGACCAACACGGGATGTGAGGGTACGTGCTGATTTAACCTACTGTATCCTACTTTGAGTTCACAAACAACAATTTAATACTAAGTGATTGTAGTTACATCGCCTGTCTTTATTGCCTTTCTTCAGTTGTGTATGAGCGTTGCCCGAGAGCCTTTGATGCTGGAATCTGGTGGCCCAAAACTAACTTTGGACGGCCAGTAGCCATTGATTGCCCCAAGGGATCTATTGGTAAGTGTTGCTGGAATATCTTTAATGGACTTGGAAGTTAGGAATGAAGATATGTCCATTTTGTGTAAGGTGCAGTGGCGGCTCATGACGGCTCTTCCGAGGGGCGCACGTGTTTTCAAAATTTGTAATTGTTGCGTCCATGTGCATCAAGTGTTTTGTCAAAATAAGTGCCTGCTGCACACGCGTCAAAACCGTTTATGATAAAAGAGACGCTCACGTTCACAAAATACACACAAGATACTCCCTTAACAGTAAACTCTGACTACGCATGAGATTATGCGAGTATCTGGCAAACGCAAGCGTCTCTTTTATCATAAACCCTTTAGACGCATCTGCAGCAGGCACTTATTTTGACAAGACACTTGATGCACACAGGTTCACTTGATGCGCTGAACACATATTTTGAAATTACGAGCCACATACACATGACGGGCTAAATACATGTTGTGACAAACTTGCATCGTGCGCCCTCGAAAAAAGGAGTCACCAGCCGCCACTGGTCAGGTGATACTGGATTTAAATTTCCAAGATGATAAAAAGGAAAAATCTTTTAAAAATCTTTCATTAAAGTGAAATCATAGGCTGAGAATTGTACAAATGCCAGTGTAATTGTGGTTATCTTTCGCTTGGAATTGCCGTACCCCATTGATGTTAGCCAGCCCTGTTAACAAAGAACTCTTATTGGCAGATCTTTGCAGTTAGCTTTTTCATTGGTCAGGTGATCGAATGTTAACAAGGCCTTGTCTCTAGGGGGAACTGGTAGAACAAAAAGCATTGTGGGGCTTGACTTGGCAGTGTTTGTAGTAAGAGACATTAACCCGGTGCTGGTGAATGACTTTTTTAAGGAAAGGGTGTGGAATGAGTTTTCTGTTTGAGAAACTCCCGTAACACTACTTTAAGGAAAAGTCTGGCAAACAACTCTTTCTTTAACCCTTTATTTAGGCACTGCCATCAGACACTGCAATGATGAGAAAGGCTGGTTGCCCCCTGAACTTTTCAACTGTACCACCATTACTTTTGCTCGACTCAAGAAAATGGTATGTCATTTTAATATCATTTTACTTTAAACAATTACAAATATACTTTGAAGAGGTTTATGAAAGAGCTCTCTTAATTTTTCTCTGCAGAATGAAGACTTGCATCGGAATGAATCCATGATGAATGGGCAGATATCGGAGGACATTGCTCACATGTTACAGAAAGCCACTGATCAAACCAGCTCTTTCTATGGGAATGATGTGAAAACCTCCTACCAGCTCGTTTCCAAGATTTTGCGCTATGAAAGCCAGCAGCAGGGTTTTAACCTGGCTGCCATGCGTGATACCAAATTCAACGAGGTGGGTTGTGGTCTTTTATTTTTATTGTTTTCACAGTATAATATCACAGTTAACAGTTATTATTAATGTCTGCATCACTTTCTTTGTACTTAGGTTTAGTGTTTTGAATGAGTGCTTAACTTATCCTATGCTGTATGTGCTTTTAGATATATTATCAGTTTAATTAAAGTAGGAGAGTTTTTTCTAAGTGATTAGACCTAGAGTTGTGAACAATTAAATAAGGAATAGAGATGCACGGATATAACATTTTTCCACACATAAAACACAGGGTTTTCAGATGTTTTTGCAAATAGGTGTAACTGTGGATCTTTTTGACCAGAGTTGTCATGTGTAACGCAAAGAAAAATCTTTTCTAATTTTTACTACATTGTTGTCACATAAATGTAGCCTAAGAGGAGGGCTTTTTTACTTAGGCCAGTAAACAGCCATCTACTGTAGCAACAATTCACCCTAGCAACCACCTGCCAACATCTTTTGAAACACCAAGCAATACCCTAGCAACCATTCAAAACACCTGAGCAATGTCATATCAACACACATGCAAGCACCACTCAAATTTCTGTTATAAAACAGAAAAATGTAGTTTTTAGTGATGTTTCTAACTACAGCAACAGTGGAATTTTGTGCAGCCCAAAATTGTGAGCTTTTAGCCCTGAGGTTTAGTGGATTAGTTTAAATAACACAGCATACAGTGATTGACGTCATGAGAACAAAAACGTCCGCGTTTAGAGCACATCTGGCAACATGAGCATACTTATTGTGATTTATGATTTTAGGATAAGGATGCATTTTAAGACCACATTCAAAAGGCTCATCTTGGCCCAAATTCAGCATTTTAATGGCTCTTAAATCTGTGTCTTAAATATATAAATGTTTCACTACGCAGAACATAGTGAAGGCTGGCAGTGCAATCCTGGATGCCAGTAATAAAGACCACTGGGATCAGATACAAAGAACAGAAGCGGGCACAGCACAACTGCTGAGAAACTTTGAGGACTACGCCGACACTGTAGCTCAAAACATGAGGAAGACCTACCTGAAACCCTTCATCATTGTCACAGAAAACATGAGTGAGTTCATGTTTATTTATTTTATTTTATATATAATAGATCAAGTTTAGTATTTAACATGATATTGCAAATAATTTAGTTTATATCTTAACATATTTACAAATTGATGTTTTATCTACTATTATTATTTTGTGCTTTAAAATTAAGTACAATTCCAACAGCATCTTCTGACTCTTTCATAGTTTTTGCGGTGGATTACCTGAATGCCACATATCCAGAAGAGACAAAAATTCCCCGTTTCCAGAAGAATGACCAGGAGTGCCCTAAAGACCTGAAGTCATCCATTCTCTTCCCAGAATTCAACTTCAAATCCCCAGTGAATAAAGGTATGAAATCAAATTAATGCAAAGACAATGAATTATAATTTACACACACACAACAAAGATGTTGAGGATGTTTTTATATACTAATGTTTTATTTAAAAAAAAAAATTATTAGCTTCTATTAGCCACTTTTTTATTAATTATTTATTTTTTATTTTTCCCACCTTATGGGCCCAAAAAATTGTTTAATAGAAAAATAGTGTGATTGAATTGCCATACGAAATATTTCTATCTCTATATCTCCATAACTACATGACTTTTCTTTATTCTCTAGTTTCTCCCACAGCTGATCCAGCAGCTCATCTTCATTTTGATGAAGAGCACAGTCATGCCGTGAGGAAGAGGTATACTGACAATCTTGCCCCATTTCCTGTGGCTGCAGTCATCATCTACAAAACACTAGGCCACCTCCTTCCAGAGCGCTATGACCCTGACCGCCGCAGCCTCAGGTACTAAATGCCATGAGCTTGGCCTCATTGAGGGCAACTATTTAAAGCTTGTCTAAATATTTAGTCCGCAGTCTTGACACATTAGATGGTAAACATCAAACAAGTAAAAGTGACCATTATTCCAACAGGCTGCCGAACCGTCCGGTCATTAACACACCCATCATAAGCGCAAAAGTGTACAGTGAAGGTGGGCCGATACACATGCCTCTCGAACACCCGATCACGCTGGACTACAACCTGCTGGAGACAGAGGAGAGATCCAAACCTGTGTGTGTGTACTGGAACCACTCTTTCACGTGAGTACCACCACCTTCAGACCCAAATGTATACAAAGTTCACTAATTGGACCATTTGTGGCAAACGTTAGAGTAGGAGTTTGTAATATGTTGGGTACATTAATTGTAGGGTTAAGAAGCATTATTTTCTTCATTATGAAATTAATAAAAACTTTTTCTTTATATAAAATTGAACTTTAATTTATGTTTAAAGAAATAATCACTTTCCCAACAAGCCCCAGGCTGTATTGCACTGAATGTGCAGATAATGACAATAAATTTTAAGCATGCTGTGCAAGTTTCAACCTATTTTTTGTGTTATTGTGTATTCGTGATTCTTTGGCAAGAAGGGGGAGTTCCAAACCCACACCATTATTTTAAAGGGAATGTTGTGTCTATGACTAACTCTAGTGTGGTATCTATTCATATCAGTGTTGGAGGGAAGGGTGGATGGTCATCCAAAGGCTGTGACCTCGTCTTCAGAAACTACACCCACATCAGCTGCCAGTGCAATCACATGACCAGCTTTGCCATCCTTATGGACATCTCCAAGAGAGAGGTACTGTGCTTAAGTCAACCTAGTGAAGAAAAAAAACTGCTGTTTCTATAAGACTTAAAGACCAGTGTTGGGGGTAACGCATTACAAGTAATGTGCATTACGTAATAATATTACTTTTCTAAAGTAACGAGTAAAGTAACGCATTACTTTATAAATGTACACATTCATTTTAGGTTACTTTTTTAAAAAATAATGCAAGTTACTTTTCAGTTTAATTAATTCAATTTAAAAATAAAATAATGTACTGAATTAAACTGAACATAATAACGTAGAATTACGCGCACTGTGTACCTGAACGGGAACAATTTGAGTCAGAAACAGAGATGGCAGGCCAGACATTTTTGCGATCATAAAAAACACCTGCAAGGCCTGAAAGAGATCAAGCCTTTTGCCATATTAAACTATGTTATTACCTCAACTTAGACGAATTAATACATATCTATCTTTTTTCAATTCGTGCACTGTACAGCGCGTCGTGAATGTGTTAGCATTTAGCCTAGCCCCATTCATTCCGCATCTTTAGGTTGCCGTCATCACAATCATGTTTTGAGTTTTACTTTTCTTTTTTTTCTGTTCTGATGTCTTGTTTCGCCACATTCTCATTTCTGTGGACCCTCTCTTGCTCTTTCCCCCAGCACGGTGATGTTCTTCCCTTGAAGATCGTCACTTACACCACAGTCTCTGCCTCTCTGCTGGCACTTCTGATTACCTTCATCCTTCTGGCCATCCTGCATAAACTACGGTCAAATCTGCTCAGCATCCACAAGAACCTGGTGGCCGCCCTTTTCTTCTCCGAACTCGTCTTCCTCATCGGAATCAATCAGACGGACAACCTGGTGAGAAACTCTTCTTTAAAGTATTACCATTTTAAACCTATACCGTTTAAAGGGGAATCATAGGAAAGTGAAAATGAAATCAGAACACCACACAGAAGTGGCTTTTATCAAGTGAATGTTTAAATGTCAAATGTGGTTTGTGTCTTCTCACTAAGCCCTCATTGAGATGTTTTACTTTTCAATTTTTAGCACTTTACGGAAATTTTGATTCCTAGCCTCAAAGTCTTTAATGAATAGCTGGATATACCATAAGGATATGCAGCTTTGAGGTTGACATCTGGTTTTGGATAATGCACCACTAGAGGAGAAAAAGTTATAATAAATCAATTTTAGGTGTGGTTTAATGCACAAACTCATACTAACTGTTTCTGCTGTGTCTTTGACTGTATGGGACTTAGTGGATTATAATCAGATTACTGCATTCTGTTTGTATATTTCAGATTTCTGTACAAATTTGGTTCATTTGACTTTAGTTGTGCCAACAGTAGTTTAATCTCATAAATACCAGATATCAAGTATTGCAAGTATTTATAAATAGGTTTAATGACTGGGAATTTAGTTTGGTTTTGGCTTTCCGCGTTTCCTATGAGATTTTCCCATAACGGCATTCTGTAACAAAATTCATGTTAGATCTAGATAAACTGTTTAGGTCTATCTGTAAGTGAAAACAAATCAGTGTTAAAATCTTGTACATATGCATTTCAATGTCTTTGCTGTAAATTTTGAGGTGAATTTCTAGAGACGTGGACATTTCTTGAGCCACGCACTTGTTTCAGTTGTCCTCCTGAATGTTAACGGTTTCTCCATCTCTGCAGTTCGTGTGTACGGTGATAGCCATACTACTGCACTACTTCTACATGTGCACGTTTGCCTGGACGTTTGTGGAGGGTTTGCACATATACCGTATGCTTACAGAGGTCAGGAACATCAACCACGGCCACATGCGCTTCTACTACGCCATAGGCTGGGGGATTCCTGCCATTATTACAGGTTTGAAACGCACACGCAAACATTCTCTAAATCTCGAACAAATTATTTATAGATACTGATATGTGTACACCGGTGTACACAACATAAACCTGTTTTATCCAACACAGTCATACAGTTTTATATGAGGTTGCTTATGAATTTCACAAACACAGCACCACTAATAAAACATTGGTGTTGCCTTTTAACCACACACCACATACACACCCATGTTCTCGTGCTTGGGCTCGCCCCTCCTTTAATTGCTGTGTGTGTATGTGTGTGTGTGATCCCTGTGGGAAAGAGACAGAACTGCCAGTGTCTTCATATTACTACCTCTCTCTCGCTCTCTCTCTCTCTCTCTCTCTCTCTCTCTCTCTCTCTCTTTCTCCCTCTCTCTCTCGCTCTCTCTCTCTCTCTCATAATGGGTGTCACTTTCTTCACTGGCACATGCTCAAAGAGGTGAAAAAGCCCCTATCTCACAGATAATAGCGTTTGACCCAACTCCTGTCCTCTCAGCACAATGAATGTTTGCCTGATCTCCTTACTCCTGTTTATAAAGGTTCTTTACTCATACTTGGGGTTAGGAATTTAAACAAACCGCTAAACCTAAGTAGTAAATTGCTGTGTTTAACTGATCATGCACTGTTTGTTGTACGGACATGAATGAAATTGACTTGTGGATGAATCATAAAATGTCAGAATAAAATAAAATATTACAGGCAAGAATGTCATAGGGACCACCTAGAAAAGCCTTTGCATTCACTCAGACCACCCTAGTAAACACTTCAAAACACGAGGATAAGCAAGCACCCTGATCATCTTTGTATCCAGTAACTACATAGCAACGCAATATAAAAGCAGCTCAGCCAAACCCAAGAAACCCTAGTAACAAAAAATGTACACTGAAGTAAACTCCCAACAGTGGCAGTGATTTTACACAAGTGCACATCTTACAACGTCTTAAAGATATGTACAATGTTTTTGTTTGTGTTTATCAGGACTGGCCGTGGGTCTTGATCCTCAAGGCTATGGGAACCCCGATTTCTGCTGGCTTTCTGTCCACGACACCATCATCTACAGCTTCGCGGGACCTATTGCAGTAATAGTGCTGGTGAGTACATATATTCGAAACCTATTCATACCTATTGTTAGTTTCATTCCATAGTTTCATGCTTACATGCATTTGTGACACATTTCTCTTTTGCAGGTTAACGTTGTTATCTTTTTGATGGCTGCAAAGGCATCATGTGGTCGCAGACAGCGCGCTTTTCAGAAATCTGGAGTCATGTAAGACCTGCACTGTGATTCATTCACAATGATTTGGATTGTTATAAATATTTTTATTAATATTTTGTTATTGTATGTGTCCACCAGACCTGCTCTTCGAATGGCCTTCCTACTGCTGTTGCTTGTTAGCGCCACCTGGCTGCTGGGTTTAATAGCAGTTAACAATGATGTCATGCTCTTCCACTACCTGTTTGCCATTTTTAGTTGTCTGCAGGTAATGCTTTTAAGAAAATATATAAATCTACAGTAGCATTAGTCAGATTATTGGATTTGAACTTCATGTGTGTAGATAGATCATTTATATATTTAACTCTTTCCCCGCCAGCATTTTTGAAAAAAGAAGAATTTTTTTATTATTTAAAAAATGATAAAGTTGAATGCCTTTCAGAAAATGTTCTTCTTTAAATATATAAACATACAAAATATCAAATAAAAAAAAAAGTTTCATCCTAAGTTCATTTGTTCTCTTTTTATCACCGCTCAAATATGGATAGGTTTCTTTAAAAATACAAAATTTTGAAAAAAAAGCTACATTAAATCAATTTTTGTGAAGGACGTTTGATAGAGATCAGATTCAGAGTGATCCTCTAAACATACACACAGTTTGAACTGTTTGCCCTGAGGAAATACTTACGGATTTTATACGTTGGATAAGAGCACCACCGGGTGCATAAAACCGGAAATACGGACTGCCGGAAAAACTCATCTTTGTCGGCGAAGCATTTTCTTTTAATTGAAGAGTTAACTAGTAAATGGTGGGGAAAGAGTTCATTTGTTTCATTATACTGATCTATATATATGAGTAAAAGAAGACTGTAACATTGAAAAACAAAGCAAAAATATAATAATTCAAATAATTGAAACCACCCTACGCAATAAAGCTTGGTGTAAACTTTGTTAACATTTCTTTTTTTAGGGTGTATTTTTCTTCTTCTTCTACATTGTGTTCAGTAAAGAGGTGAGAAAAAATCTAAAGAACGTTTTCACTGGGAAGAAACCTTTGCCTGATGAGTCCAGTACCACACGCACCTCCCTACTCACGGTAAATTTCAGTCATTTTAAAATATTTATACATCAAACATCATTTACAGCTCTGGTTATGATCAAACAAGTCATTGTAATTTGCATGTAATTTTAAGCAATTTAGTTTCATAGCAAGAAGTTTGCGGTAATGTGGCCCTATGTTTTGTTATATTTTATTTTAGCGCACACTGAACTGTAATAACACATACATGGAAGATGGAGTGATGTTCCGTTCAGCCATCGGCGAGTCCACTGTATCGCTGGACAGCACAGCCAGGTCAGCTAAGAGCCACAGCAGCTACCTTAATTATATGCACAGGTAACACGCTACTGCTGGGGCACAGCGCTACACTTGGATCTCACCTGCTTTTATTTTACCTGACCTTTCTTCATCTCTTAATGTATGATTTTCGGTCCTATTTGCATGATGTTTCTCTTTTCAAATGCATGTGCCAAGGTGCATGGCCTCTGCTTCGCAATACTGCAGTACTATATGCAATGCATGCACGTGGATGTTTGTCGACAGAACCTCAGTCATTTTATTGTTTTAAAGAGGACATAGCATGAAAATCTCACTTTTTCCATGTTACAGTGCTATAATTGGGTCCCCAGTGCTTTTATCAACCTAGAAAATGTGAATAGGATCAACCAAGTAACTTAGTTTGGTAAACCATTCTCTGCAAACATGTGATAAAATAGGTCATTGAAATTTGGGTCCCATGGTGATGTCAGAAAGGGATAAGGCCGCCCCTTAATCTGCACTATCCAACCACGGCACCGCCATTTAGTGCAGATATCAGCTCATTTGCATTTTAAAGGTCACACCCAAAACGGCACATTTTTGCACACACCTACAAAGTGGCAATTTTAACTTTATATATTAAATTATCTATATGATATTTTGAGATAAAACATATGTACTCTATGGACACCAAAGATTTATTTGGGAATTTATTCATATATATACATTTACAAAGCAATCATTTTTGTCATCACTAAGCAATACAGTGACACCAATTTTGATGATATTCAGTATTTATCTTGATATTTGTTGTCTTTTTTTTGCTGTTATTTCTCTTTGCAGAATGTTGATTTATTGATTTCTCTTATATTTACAGTTTTTTTATGCTCAGATCTTCTCTTTTATGCCTCTTTCTTTGATTGTCTCACACTTTTACAGAGATGAATTAGGTCAGAAGCCTGGTGTTTCATCTGGAAATGCTAAAGCCGGATACACTGACATTGATGGCTCACTCTTCCATAACGGCACTAAAGCAGATGGTATAAAAAACTTTTGTGAGCCCTGAAATTTACTGTATGCATGCATATTTGTTTGCTTATACTGTTAGACAGCATATTATAAGAATTACATGAAGTTATCCAGAGCTGCTGTGTAAGAAGTAATCGCTTGTTGAGTTGCTGACAAAGGTTGCGTGTTTTCATTTTTTTAGACTCAGATTCAGACAGTGAGCTCTCCGTGGACGAACACAGCAGCTCATACGCTTCCTCTCATTCATCTGACAGCGAAGACGAAGACATCGAAATGAAGCCAAAATGGAATAATGAGAGGCAGCCGATACACAGCACTCCAAAAGGTAGAAGACACAGCTTTTACCTTCTTAATAACATTCAGGGTAAATATGGAAGTCACAAAACTTTTAAAACTGGGATAAAGAGCTTTACTTTCTTATTAACGCTCATCTTTTATGTCTCAGTGGACACCGTGTCCAATCACGTGAAGCCTTACTGGCCAACTGAAACCATGACAGCCAGTGACAGTGAAGATCCAGTAGGGGCAGAGAGACTGAGAGTGGAAACTAAAGTCAATGTGGAGCTCCATCAGGAAAATAAACTCAATCACATTGGAGAAACTATTCAGGACAAGGAAAACCCAACACCAGCCACACAACCCAATAGCAACCACCATCCTGAACAAAGAAAGGGTGAGAGCAACAAATACATTTTTTTTAAAATTAATTCACAAGTTTTAAAATTAATTCATGTAAATTAGAGATTGTTTAGTAGTATGACTATTAGTGAACAAATAAATACATTAATAAATTTATGTTAAATGTGAACACATAAAATAAAACAAAATATATATATAAACAGTTAAATGAAGCCAGTTTAAAGACTAATGTGATAATTCACATATTTTGATTATGATGATTAAATTACAATCCTACAGACAGTTCATTATTAATTTATGAATTATTAATAACCATTTATAATTAAATATTTGTAATGTAAAGTCAGCATCATGTAATTCAATTCAATTTTATTTATATAGTGCTTTTTGCAATTGTTTTATCATTATATTTACCATATATAGTGAATACATAAATTGTTTTTCTGTTGGAGTATCATTTTCATATCTTTATTTAATTTTTCTATTTTTATATAATTTTTCTATTTTTATAAAATGTTTCTATTTTTTTATATCTAATATTTTTGTGCTAAAATGTTTTTGTCTTTTGTAGCCATGAAAATTGTGAAAAGCCCTTTAAAAATAAAATAGAATTGATATTTATGAGTAAAATAGAATATTCAGGACTTTTATCTATTAGGAATTAATTGCATTTATTTAGATCATGGGTCTCCAACCTTTTTGGGAGCAAGGGCTACCACAATGGATAAAACAAGGTGGAGGGCAACTTTTTTATATAGTTTACTCAAAACTTGTATTGTTTTACTTAATTTTGTTTTATTTTACTTGTGGATATGTTTTATCATTGTTTAAAATGTGAACATACATAAAATAAGCCAGACAAATATAAAAATATGTAATAAATAAATATTAAAATTTAGGCTATTAGTAGAATATGCTTTGCCGGGCAACTCACAGACTCTATTTGGGCACCATGTTGGAGACCACTGATTTAGATTATGATATTACAGTATGGGTAATAGCATTGTTTTACACCCAAGCATTTTCAAAAACAATTTACTGCATCAAATATTTAGAATTGTTTTATTTATTTAGAATAACGTTCACTGATTATTGTGCACAATAAGACCAAAGACATTCAGTAAAGTTACATGTGCTAATTTTTTCACATTTTCTCTCTGCTTACAGGTATTCTGAAAAATAAGATCTCATATCCCCCTCCACTGACAGACAAAAACATGAAAAACAAACTAAGAGAAAAGCTGTCGGACTACAACTCCACCACCATAACCCCCAGGGTGCCCACTATAACATCTAATGACGGCGGCAACAACGTCCTGATCAAGCCTCCTCTTCGGCTTCCTGTCCCACGAGAGCAGCAAAACGGCATCGCAATGAATCTAAGATCAGGGACTGTTAACGGCGGCAACCAATCAGATTCTGAGTAAGACTTCTTTACGTTCCACCTCTACCTTACCCCACCTTACTCTGTTTTCTCTTGTATTGACTGTCAATACAAAATTCAATCTGATCAATAATGTACAAGTAGTGTTGTAACAAAACCAAAACGTCTGCAGTTGATGCCAATACGTAAAATTCCTGATATCGATTTTAAATCTGCTGCCATATTATGAAACAATAATAAGTATTTAAGAAAACAAAATAAGGACGATACAATTTTTTTTACAAGGAATACAATTAAAACAAAAGAACAAACTATAGATTATTATTTAGTTTTTACAGCCATGTACTGTATTATATTACAAGACATTCACACATACTGTACATATAAAGCTACATCACTTAAAAACAGTTTTACAGTACAGGCCACTGAACGGCCTAACAAAGTCTTTTGTACGTGACTGTTGATATTTAATCCTAGTAATAAATAATGTGTGTGGTGAAAGAAAAGCTGACCGACTCATTTAAAATGCATATTTATACCGTGATAGAGAAGTTAAGGTGACACTCAGTTGAGTACTATCGATAGTGTAGAAAGACTGGTATTGTATGTTTTACTTTAAACATTGACTTGCAGTATAGTCTTGAAAAGGAAATAGAAAAAACTGACTTTCATTTTGCATGTTTGTGAAACCTGAGCCATCTGATTCTGTTTAGCCCTTGTGTCTACTGAAGCATGTATGCCAACACAAAGAACTTCTTTACACCTGCTGTCTATGTGGCATGTAGCTGCTGTACCTACCTGTATCCCTGCCTCCCTAACCCGCATGTATCCTCATTCCTTTTCTCTCCCCTTCTGCTCACTACAGCGGCAGTAATGAAACATCAATCTGACTCAGCAGGAAACCTGAGGAACTTCTGCCCTCATGAGGGGAGAATATCAGCACCCGAAAGACGGAAAGTGAAGGTGGATATGCGGAGACCCTCCTCGTAGGTGCACATCGCCTGGGATCTGTGCCCTGTTGGAGGACAGTATTACTGCAAATGTCTGCCTGATAATAAAGAAAAGATAAAGGGAATGTATGTAAATACGAAAGAGGGGGTAAGCGAGGATAAATGGAAACTGTGCCAAACCACTTTATGTGGGACTACAACCCTTAGCATGGTGAGCGGCATGCTCATTCCCAGTGACGACGGGTGACCTTGAAGAGATCCAAACGACTTTGTGATTGTTTTACCACTAGTGCTGTGCGATCGCGCACAAAATCACACAAAGCTGGAACCGTGTAGAGACAATTTTCGTTTACGAAATGGAAATCACGAAATGCTGTATTTGTCACTAAGTGCCCTGTTCGCCCGTCCTGTTAGAGGAGATTGGCCTTCGTTGTGTAATTAATTTGTAGATATATTTTTTTAAATTGTAATATTTTGTATGTGAATTTTTAAATTTGTATATTGAAATGAACCGTTTTAATACCAATTTAATGCAAGACCCTTTTTTTGATGGTGGTCAAATCAAAATTTGTTTTGTATTTGATTTGTAGGTTTAATTATTTTGGTTGCTATGGTGCTGCAGTCCCCAATACATTATTTTAAAGGGTTTATGCCCATTATAAAGACATGACAACACTTTGCAACTTCCGCAGTTTGACTATTCAATGATTGTAATAATAATGTTTGAACTGTGAAGACATAGCCCTTATACTCATGAAAAGATAATAAAGAAAGTGTTTTGTTATGATATGAATCTTATTCCAAAGATGTTTTAAATAATTTTCCCACAAGAAAAGACACTGGATTTCTTACTGTAAAGCTGTATTTATTTGTATGTTTTGAGACACTGGACAAAAATTGAAGCTGTAAAAATAAAACCTAAATGGATTTGTATGTGTATTGTATGTCATTGATCTCATCTGTTTTACAAGAATATATTTCACTTAAGTCACAAAATCTATTTTTGATGTTACACAAAACATACATTTAGTTTAATAGGTTACAGATGTTAAAAACAGTGCTGGGTTGTTAATGAAGGACTTAATGACAGATTTGCTCCTATTTTATAACTGGTTAAATCTTCACCTAAACCTGCAGAAACAGGTTGTGTCTGATGATGTTTATTGGGTATGGGTGTCGGGGTGTCAACGCACACTCTACAGTCTAAAACAACTAGATACCCCATCAAATACCAAGCCGAAATTCACATGTTTCATGCCAAACAAACCACTGCAGTACTAGAATGTTTTATTGTCCTATCTGGATTGTTCAGCATTGGAGTCAGACTGGTTAAACACTGACCAGCATGTAGGGTTTTTGAAGTGTACAGTGGAATAACCAATTGGAGGGAACTCTATCAGATCAGATTCATTCAAGCAGAACAGCTTTGATGTTAAAGAACAACCCAGCAAGTAACTTGTAATTTCATTTTTTAACCACAGAGAGGTAGAAAGTTCCATAGTTCAACATTTAGGTATAAATGTAGGGAATGTTTTGTACAAATGATTAGCATGTTTGGTTACTATCTTTGTTATAAATTAATGAGAAGGCATTGAGGGATTTTTAGTTAATTTACCTCAGGAGAGTTCACCTACACTGTAAAAAAAAAAACTGTAAAAAAACGGTAATTTTCTGGCAGCAGGGGCGCCAGAAAATTTCTGTTAAAAAACGGAAAAATACTTTCAGAAAAAAAACTGTAAAAAAACTGTAAGAAAACGGTAATTTATTTTCCTATAATTACAGTTTATTACTGTTAATCTACACAAAAATATCCTAATTAAACAATTAAATCTTTTAATTTTAACATAAATTAATTGTTAAAATACAGTCATACACCTCTAAAACACAGAAACTTTGTCTTTAAAAAAAGGTTTTAAGTACAGATAATAACTGATATACTGTAAGAAAACGGTAATTTCTTATCCTATAATTACGGTTTATTACTGTTAATCTACACAAAAATATCCTAATAAAACCATTAAATCTTTTAATTTTAACATAAATTAATTGTTAAAATACAGTCATACACCTCTAAAACACAGAAAATTTGTCTTTAAAAAAAGTTTTAAGTACAGATAATAACTGATATACTGTAAGAAAACGGTAATTTCTAATCCTATAATTATGGTTTATTACGGTTATTCTACACAAAAATATCCTTATAATGCCATTAAATCTTTTAATTTTAACATACATTGTTAAAATAACATGGTTAAAATATTCAAACACCTAAAACACATAAAAATTCTTTAAAGAGTGATAACTTTTTTTTATAACAGTTCTTAAACTTTTTTTGCAGTTTAGACTGCAAAATAACAAAGATTTGCTTTAATAATAAAAACAACAACAGTAATCTTAATTTTGTTTTATTTGTTATCTGCAAATACATGCTGTGATCAACATTTAACAAAGCATTGTTTAGCAGCACGCACGCACACACACACACACACACACACACACACACACACACACACACGTTTTATGAAACTGGTTCTCCCCACTGGTTAAAATTACCGGTCTTTACTGGGAGCTTTTTTTTAACTCTTTACTTTGAAATGTACACAATTTAAAACGTGTAAACACACGTTAAAACGCTGCACTCACTCAAGATAACAGTGAGCCACAAAATACAAGCAGAATGAACGCTTTACACATTACAGAACAGTATATGAACTAAATGGAAATGTATAAAACAGAAAGAAGCTGGCATGTGAGATGTCTACTCTCGCCATTCAAAGTCTGCAATTTTTGTTATCAAAGAAAGAACCTTAGGATTTACGGACTGCTGTTTTTTAGATTGCTGCTTCTCCACTTTGGTCCCCCTATCTGGATTTATCCTGAAAAGGCATCTGTGAAGACAGAAATACTTTAATATAGTGCTACAAACATTTTTCATAATCAGCAATTGTGATGAGCCAGGTAAAAAGTACTTAAACTGAGCTACACAGGTGACAGACATATCTAAAGTAGGGCTGTCACTTTTTATTCGATATTCGAATATGCATTCGAACATGACGTGAAATATCCGTATTCGAACTATAAATAAACCATCCGGTTTTTTAAATGCCATGTGTAGCGCATTTTTTACAGTAACACCTCGTAATAGAAAGAAAGCGGGCAACTGTGCGCAAGAGAGGGAATCAAATGGGATCAAAATGAACCTCATGTGCATGTCAAGATAGAATTATAGTTTGTATATAAAATGACATATTGTTTATAGTGTTAAATATTATAGCAGAATAAAAAGCTTGTGTTAATACGTTCACATTATGAAATTAGCATGTATGAAGATAATTTCATCATGTTTACAACGCAATGTAAACTTTATATTAAACAACAACAGCATTTGTCTTGTAAACGGATTTTAAATGATCATGTGCTGACTGTCGCGCGTCACATAGACGACAGAGTCAAGTGAGATCTGCTTAACTCAGCGGTAAGTTTAATTTAATCTCAAGTATCAAAGGGTTTGTGCTCTCTATCACTGAAAACCCGCAAGCAAACAGCACGCGCAGGGTTAATGCACTTGTGAATGACGGCTCACAAACGCGCGGGATAGGCTTTGTATGTGTGGTTGTTGTCAATGACAGTTCTGGTCACAAACACGCTCAAGCGCGGGATATGTGTGCTTGTCAATGACGGACATTAAATCCGCGGAATTCCGCGGAGTTTTCTGCCAAAATCTGCGGGCGCGAATTCCGTTTGCGTCTGCCTATATACTCCTGCTGCTATTTAAGTTGTCACGTTATTGTTTGTAACTGTTCTGAATCATTTTTTTATATATATAAGTTTGTTATTCATAAGTTGATAACCTGGTGTTTCAAACATTAAGTAAAAAAGTAATGCAGACAACCCTGTTTATGACTGTCACTGTTAATAATTTTGTGATTGAACCTCCATTACGGTGGGGTTTTTGATGCGCGTGGGGGGGCGGCGCCTAGATATTCGAATATATTCGGATACATTGCATGAAATTCGAAATCCGTTCGAATTAGATTTTTCTCAAAAGTGACAGCCCTAATCTAAAGGTATAGTTCACCCCAAAATAAAGTTTTCATCATTTACTCAACTTTTAGTTGTTACAAACCTGTACACATTTATTTCTTCTGTTGAACACAGAAGATACTTTGAAGATTTGTTTGTAACCAAACTGTTGATGGACCCTATTGACTTCAATAGTATGGAAAAAAATAATTTGGAAGTCAATGGGGTCCATCAACTGTTTGGTTACAAACATTCTTCAAAATATCTTTGTGTTCAAAAGAAGAAATTCATACAGGTTTAAAACAACATGAGTGCAAGTAAACGATGACAATTTTATTTTGGGGTGAACAAGTATCTCCCATTAAGCAACTGTGCCTACAATGGCTGTGATGCATTCCAACAACCAGTGTTAAAGGAACAGTATGTAGGATTGTGGCCAAAACTGGTATTGCAATCACAAAACTTGTGGCTAAAACTGGTACTGCAATCACACAACTGGTGGCCAATACACAACATGACAACATAAACATCAGTTGAGGGCTGCAACTCAACTGTTTAAATTTCTTACATACTGTTCCTTTAAAATCTGCTGCCAGTGTCAACATCTCCATAGATCATAAAGGAAGTGTTATACCATGTCCTAACCAGCCGTGACGGCGACAAACAATGATTGTATTTTAGAAACTGTGTTGTAGTTCCAGCCGCGATGAAATAGAAGCAAAGTATGGCAATGATAATCTCAGGTACCGTTTATGTGCTTTATTTAATGTTAAAAGCGTGTAATGTGACTTTGAATATCATTTATTGTTCCCAACCTTGTAGCCGTACTACCTCAGGTCTTACAATTTCACAAATGGAAACAAGAACGTTCAAACTTCATTCTATAACAAAGATTGCTTTAATAACTCCGTATGTATTTTTAATAGTTTAAAATGGTGTAAAGTGTAAAATAATACATTTTGATTTATTATGTTTTTAACAAAATTAATCTCTGGGGCCGTGCATTTGCCGCGGGAGCCCGCCCACACGCTGTTCTGATTAGCTGTGGTTTTTGATTGATTTTGTTGCATCTTGTAATCGTGTCTGGTGTGGACAGACAAATTGCTTGTCGCTGGAATCTTATCGCATCGTGTCTGGTTAGGACACAGTGATAGTCGCACCACAAGATTGATGGAAGGTGAAAATGTATGCCGTTTAATCAGACCCAAAAGTTACGTGCACAAAAACCACGCGCAAGCGAGAGATACGAGCGCGCAGAACACTTCGCGCGCGCGAAAGCGTCCTCGCGAGCGCCCAGAACATTTTGCGCGGGGAAAAGCGTCCCCGCTAGAGCACACCTCCGCTCTGCGCGCACAAATGCAGTCACGCGAGCAAGGGCTGGGATGAGCGCTCGCTCGACTCTCTCTATGCTCGCGCGGCTGCACCACACGCGCTCGCTCGATCAAGATCAGTTTTGGGACTTTGAGGGTGAGAGATTGACTGATGTCTCCGCATCCGTGATTGGTTTTTTGATTTAATCAGTGACATGCATAATCCGTCACACAGATAGAGAAGACACGTTTTAGTATGACCATTATGTCGGAGGAGGTAATTTATGTTAAAACATTAGTTTTGTTTGATCCATGCAATAAGCTGCAAACCAAAAAAATAACACCAATTTTTAAGGTATTATATGGTTACGGTTTAATTAGATAATATCATCTTGCAATATATACTGTAGGCTACAATTACATAGTCTGAACCAACTCTGTGACGTGACAAAGTTAGCATGAGCAAACTTTAGTATAGTCCTGTACAAAGCTTTGCAAGGTGATATTATCTAACCATTTTAATTTGAGTGGACCTTATTAGCATGACAAAGACTGTTCATGTATTCCCAAAGCATGTTCAGTTGGCCTGTGTAAAAATAAAATAAAAAGAAATAAGATATACAGTGAAAATTTTAAAATGGAACAGTAAGATTTTTGTTAAATATACAAAGCAAAAATAAGTAGTATAAACAAAGATATATATATATATATATCAGGACGTTATACAGAATGGCTAAGTGTGTGTGTGTACACACATAGCCATTCTGGACCTTTTCATGTTCAAAATAGCATTGATTTTTTTTTGCCATAATATGGTTCATTTTGTTAAATTATCTACATATTAAACAACAAACAAAATTGATACCTTAAATTAGCGTTTTTTTGGTTATTGTTTGCAGCTTATTGCATGGTTTAAACAAAACTAATGTTTTAATAAATTACCTGCTCTGACATTAATGGTCATATTTAAACGTGTCTTCTCTACCTAGAGTGACTGGATACAAATTGAGGAACAGAAGATTATGCGTGTCACTGATTAAATCAAACAACCAATCACACATGCAGAGACATCAGTCAATGTCCCGCCCCCAAAGTCCCAAAACGGATCTTGATCGAGCGAGCGCGTGTGGTGCAGCCATGCGAGCATAGAGCGAGTCGAGCGAGCGCTCATCCCAGCCCTTGCTCGCGTGACTGCATTTGTGCGCGCTAAGCGGAGGTGCGCTCCCGCGAGGACGCTTTTCCGCGCGCGAATAGTGTTCTGCGCGTTCGTATCTCACTCGCGCGTGTTTTTTGTGCGCGCGACTTTTGGGTCTGATTAAACGCCATAAAAATGTAATGTCCAACAGGGAAAAAATTGTGATCTATTAAATCGGAATAGACAGTTAATAATGTACCAATACCAGTTGTCTTCCCACAGATGCCAGGGGCCTCATTTATCAAGCGTGCGTACGAACAGAAGTGTGCGTAAATTTTGCGTAGGAACAGTTTTACGCAAAGTGTGGAATTTATCAAATTGCACTTATACGTAGAAATGTGTGTAAATATACGCACAGCTCGGAGCATGCGTACGCATAGCATCTAGTGGTAGAATACCGATACTACACCGGATCATCCACAGTGTGTAAAGAAGTGTGCATTTATTATCCACAAGCAGGTATTAAAAATGATTATTGTTAATATAGTAACAGCAAACCAGTGTTGAATTAATGATTTTTTTTGTGACTTGTTGTCAAATTGGTGTCTACCCCTATAAAAGAAAGCTCAGACAAATGCTTGACACAGCCGATGATGCTGGCTATGCAGCTGTCCAAGGTGGAAAGTACTGTCTTTGTCTGTTCTCCTCCAGTTGCACTGATTTCACGTCGGTGTGCTGTGACGCATTTTTTGACTGATAATTTAAATGTCAAATCACTTTTTTATTTCTGTAAGTGTCCTCTCCTCAGACCCAACGGAATTAACCGCACTGGTAACATGTTCACAATGCAGATTTTTTTCTTTTGTTAGTCATTCCTCCCGCACTAAGTGAACCAAACAGTATGTGTTATTTGGATTTAACCTCATCCACGCGCAACTCCATTTCTGTGTCTGTAAAGTCCCTTTTTTCACTTTCTTTGCCATTATTGCGGTGAGGGGAAAAAGCACAACCACGTGAATTCAAAAGGGAGGTGTTGGCACCATATATGGATTATTGGAGGCGTTTTGGAATGCAAATGAACCATGAACGTGCACGAGCTTGGTGCTTAAGATCACGCGGGATTTATCAACAAGGATTACTTACTGATGTGCGTACGAACCACGTGCGCACGTTTGATAAATACCGATTTTTTTGTACTTACGCACATACTAAATTTCATTCGTAGGACAAAATATAGAACATTTTCTACGCACTGTTGATAAATGAGGCCCCAGAAATGCACAGCGTCTGCTCATTTTGCTCCTGTCATTGAATAAATGTTGTAATGATCTTGCCATCAAATAAAATTTATCTAGACTTTCTTCTGTTACCGGTTTCATGTCCATTAATTTCCTAAATGGATAATTGTTTATTTATCCATCTTTGGGCCATATATACACACTTTTTGTTCTTCAGGAAATGCATTTTGTGGTTAAACTTTAAGTCTTACCTCTGCATGAACTCCAGAGTTGCTCCAAGTTCCAGTGGATAACTGATGTTGAGGCAGTAGTAGGATACGAACATCATCAGAAGGGCATCACCACAATTTGTAACCCCATCTTTCACGATGGTCTGGTCCACAGCAATCATCAAGTTTTCAGCTGTGAGGGGAGAACTCCCTACAGTACATAGGAAAATAAGAAGTCAAAAACATTGTCTGTCAAAAAAAACCACATTATTTGGCTCGCAAATTAGCACAACAACAAAACCTTACTAATCTGGGTTTTACCTTTCCATGTTAAAGGAACACGCCCACATTTTGGGAATTTAGCTTATTCACCGTATCCCCCAGAGTTATAAGTCCATACATACCTCTGTCATCTCCGTGCGTGCTGTAACTCTGTCTGACGCAGCCCCCGCTAGCTTAGCTTAGCACAAAGACTGGAAGTGAATAGCTCCAGCTAGTATACTGCTCCCAATAAATGACAAAATAACGCGAACATTTTCCTATTTATGTGTTGTGATTTGTATAGTCACACCGTGTACAAATAACAAGGTGATATGAGACACAGCGATCTTTTAACAGTATACATACTGGAAACTATATTCTCAGAAGGCGAAGCACTGCTACTGGGTGGAGTGATTTGCTCGCAGCACACGAGAAGCCCCTGGTGAGGAGCAGAGAGTTCGGTCAGAGTTGTGCAAATCACTCCACCCAGTAGCAGTGCTTCGCCTTCTGAGAATATAGTTCCCAGTATGTATACTGTTAAAAGATCGCTGTCTCATAAGACCTTGTTTTTTGTACACGGTGTGAATATACAAATCACACCACATAAAAAGGAAAATGTTCGCGTTATTTTGTCACTTATTGGGAGCAGTATAGTACCTGGAGCCATGCATTTCCAGTCTTTGTGCTAAGCTAAGCTAGCGGGGCTGCGTCAGACAGAGTTACAGCACGCACGGAGATGAGAGAGGTATGTATGGACTTATCTAACTCTGGGGGAGACGGTGAATAAGCTAAATTCCCAAAATGTGGGCGTGTTCCTTTAAAAAGTTAAGGGTGTCCACCAAAAAAATAATTCTCACAGTAACTGTATTTTCAAAACAGACAGTTTATCTGTGTAATACAAATTAAGATATTTAAAAGTTCTCAGCTGTTTTGATCCAAACAATGTAGATGAAAGGCAACCAACATTGAGGATACACAAAGATAAAAGCATGAGTGTAATCCATTTGACCCATGAGATTAAATTCAAGTCTTCTGAAGCAATACAATCACTTTACTCTTTATAAATATAAAATGCAGTTGTAACACTCAATTTAAAATCACATAAAATAAATAAGGCCGTAAAGTGAAACCAAATTTGTCTATACATTATGGCAATGGTGATTAATGCAATTCTATGCTAAAAGATATGGCATTTTGTATGTGATGTTGATGTACACTAAAATGTGTTATGATTTGATACTGTAGTTAATAAATCTCATAAGTGACCATATTTGTTCAGAACACTTGAATTAAAACACGCGTAACGTGGATTACATTAAAGGACAAGTTCGGCCTTTTTACACTTAACGGCCTGTTTTCAGATTGTTTATGATGAAATAGAACGGTTTTGACTGAAATTTCGACATATGCGGCTGACCCGAGAATTTTCGGATGTTTCTGTTTTACCTCACAGCTCTACAATGGGTTTAATGGTGCACTGGAACAATCCTTCCTAAAATGCATTAAACTTTCGTTTACAAAGAAGTGAAACTCACCGAGTGGTCAGGGGTGTTCACTGGTATGTTCACACAAAAATCGCTGCAAAATACGCATTCCAACAGGTTTTATCGTAGTTTTTGCCAACTCCATTGACTTGTATTAGATGTGCTGTGAGGTACGGTATTACTCCGCGCCGGGAACTTTGTCTCTATTCTTGAAATGAGCAATGGCGGATTAGCGCCACCACCTGGGCTGGAGTGTCTATTATCCAAGCTCTAAGCAGAAGAATGTACGGGTGTGAGGCGTTTGGAAAAATAGGTCCACAAGTTAACAACGAATGCTAAAACAGCTGTTGGAAAGCATCTTTTGCAGCGATTTTTGTGTGAGCATACCAGTGAACACCCCTGACCACTCGGTGAGTTTCACTTCTTTGTAAATCACATCTACTTGTTCCACAATCATCTGAATAGTGGATGAAGGTACAAGGTATTTGGCCTGTAACTTCATGTAAAACATACACAAATTTCTCATATATAGCCCTTTCATATCTGGTGGGTCCAGGATATCCTCAGGCTCGTCAATGCTTACATCTGACGGACTTTGAGCAACATCAAAAGACTGGCTTGGCACAGAATCAACAAGATACATAGCTGACACGTGCACAGATGCAGCTTTTTCATGATTTCTAGAAATGTGTGCCGTAAAAGAGGACCTCAATGAAAAGGCTTTGCCACAGCCTTTAAATGGGCACTTCACCTCTTCTTTCTTTGAAACATGCAACTTTAAATGACCTAAAAGATCTTTCAGATCAATGCATTGTTTCTGGCAATGTGGCTTTTCACATTTCAGACCCTGTACGGTTTCACATTGTGACACAGATGACCGCCTATGTTGGCGCAACATATGACTTTTAAAGGAATTATACTTGATAAACTTTGATTTGCACCCAATTACACAACAGGCATATTCACCATGTGCTTCATTTGTGTGTAATTTTTGATGATTTACATACCCTTTCACTGTTTCCATAGAAATGCCACATGTAGGACATGTGAAAGCTTTTAGAACACTTGCCATATTGCAAACTTACTTAATGTTTGAGCTTGAAGGCTTCTGACTGATCTCAGTTCCAGAAGTTCCAGATAGCTATTGTTCCAATTCCTGGTATTGAATCAAAAAACTGAAAAAGAAATGAAAAAAATTAGTTTGCATAATGTTTGTGCGAAATTACATTACAAAAATTGTAATACAGCAACATTAATTTTCTTTATTTACTTGAGTCTCAGATTCAGTCACAAAAAATATGTAATTTAGGCATTTCTGAAACAGTCACTCAGTGTTAAGCCTTTAGAAATTGAAATAAAGTGTGTTTGTTTCTTAAACCTTTACAATGTGACTATCTAGCACCACACTACGAGTATTTTCCTTATGTTATTTTAGCTGTAGAGTGCTATATTAATTACACTAAATTTGCTGACTTTTTTTGAGAATCGTGGATGCTTTTGCTAGAGAGTGCTGTTAGTGTATCATTTGAAACCAAAGTCAACGTTGACTTATCACTTTAACCCAAACAAGTATCTTTTTCTAATAATTTTGACCATGTTTTGGGCCAGTTAATGCGCAGCATATTTGAAAGCTGTCGCTAGCAGTGGTCAACTTTAGTTAGCTAAATTTTTTAGTTAGCCAGCCACGTGCCACACAGTCACGGCCACAAAAATACAAGCCAGCACAAAGGTAATGTTCTCATAAATGCAACGTTAAATTGCGTTCAGGTAAATTAACGTTAACACAAAGCTAAACTGCATCTGCAACCTAACTAATGCAACATCTGACATACATTACTTGTTTTGTTTTCGGTCGTCAGTCTTAATGTATACTCTAGCTATGTCAGTACTGCGTTGAATTTTTTAATGTGTCAGTAAATATTTTCGATGTTACCTCTCACAAGTGTTGCTTCGTCGAAAACAGCAGAGTAGTTCACCAGCGCGCCGCCGTCTTCATCATGTCGCGCGCTTCTTCCTGCGTGCGCCACCAACGTAGCAGAGGTGTCAATTCTGATTGGCTTAAATAATTATTGCCGTGAAAATGATTCGCTGAACACAGAGGTTTTTGATTTGTCTTTTGCATTGGTTTTTGTAGCTTATTATTTAAATTGCAACGGTCTTTTTTTTTAAACAGCTAAACTTACCATACCAACTTTATTTGTTAAGCACTATACAACAACCAAAGTTGTCCAAAGTGCTGTACAGAAAAATAAACATAAGTACAATAAACACGCACTAGGGATGCCACAATTCTCAATACAATATTGAACCGGTCGGTTGGACCCCCACGGTTCAATTCACGCATGTGATTTGCGGTTTTTCGGTTTATCCATTCAAATCTGTCCGTTTTATATTCCCTGTACTTCAGTTAGTGTGTTGCGTGCCCGCATGATCTGCGCGCTGGGATATAAAACTTAAACGCCTTCCAGCGAGTTGATATCCAGTCACTATGCACTAGCTGCTTTAACTGCTTGCAATGCTGGTGTCAGATTTCATTCGCGCAGTCACATGGTGATCACGAGCAGAAAAATCCGACAACAAATAAAAGCAGCATTACTGTCTTTTAATTCTGTGGTGTGGATTAATTATTTGCGCGAGTAGATTACATGATACAACATCAATGTAAAGATGCAAATTCGCGCGGGGCAATGCGAATGACCCAAATTGGCTTTTTTTGCCGCAAACGCGCGTTATTTGCCTCAAACACGTCTTCCGCGGAAAGTTCAACTCCAGAAGAGAATTTGCATGATGCTAAAAGTAATCTTGAGTAAGGAACGCATTTTTGGTTTCTACAGACAGCATGATGTTGGACTTAACAGTAGTGCATTAAGGTATAGCCATCAAAGTTTTATTTACTCAGTACAGGTATAAAATGGCCAATTTATGTTTACATGTGTTTATTTTGTAAATGTAAGAATTCACGTGTTCCCCAGTTTGATTAGGATATCATTTTTATATATCTTTATTTAATAATATCTTATATTATTTTATCAATACACTAGAAATGTGTATACACTAGAAGTGTGTTTTTTCATTTACATAAAATAAAGAGATTTGCAATTAAAACTAGTTTTTTGCTTCTTATCATCTCGCTGTTCCTGTTACCTAAGCATAGAAAAATTTAAAACGATTTAATAGGCCAAGTCCCCTGCTAAAAAAACAGCATAGACCAGCATAATTCCCATGCTGGTCCATGCTGGTTTGTTGCTGGTTTAGCTGGTGGTCACCAGCATATCAGCACCAAAACACACCATATGCTGGTCTTGTTGGTATGACGAGCATGGGATGCTGGTGCTGGTGCAGGCGCTGGTTCTGGTTTGTTGCTGGTTTGTGGTCACCAGAAAACCAGCACCAAAACACAACACATGCTGGTATGCTGTTTTTTTAGCAAGGTCATGAGAACCGAAACCGAACCGAAAACCGTGGACAAGAATCGAAAATTGTATTGAACCGTGGACTAACTGTATTGTTGCATCACTAATACACACACAATAAAAGCATTCAAAGTAACAAATTAAAACAAGCAAATAAAGTCGACATCTTACTAGGTCTCAAAAGCCAAAGAGAAAATATGGGTTTTAAGACTGGTTTAAAAAAAAAAAAAGAAGAGGCCTGCAGCTGCTTAACACAAGTATACTTTTAACTAGGATATCTAAATTTTTAACAGATCACTGATAATCTGTGACAAGCTAAGGGGTGTCAGAAATTAACACAGTTGTTACAGTATTTCATGTGTTAAAAGAGGCCAGCAGGTTAATAAAAAAACTTTATTTTTACAGTTAGTTTTGTTAAAATTATCATTGAAATCTGTTTAAAAAACAGATATATACTGTATTCCATTTATACAAAGTTTCTCTGTTTAATTACATTACACATGTCAATTAACTGTTTTTTTTTGTAATTTTAATAAAACATTTCTGTAATTTAAAAAAACAGGGAAAACACAGTAAAATGTATTGGCAAAAACTGTAAAAAAATATTTTTTTTTTACAGTGTACTGTAGAGCAATGTACAAACGTCTTCTTATTATCTGGCGCCATCTAGCGGTACAGCAACTCATACAGGTGTGTCATTAAAAGCGAATCGCTTCGTAATGTTTCTTGCCGTTTTAGGACCCTAGTTTTTTAAAACCTACCAAAGTAGGTGACAAACAGTTGGTTTCCACGTGTTAGATTTTTGTCATGTTCTGTATAGCATATGAAGTGATTCATGTGGATACTGATGATGGACACTGATAAAGCTTTACCCAAACCTTATGTATTCGTGTGTTACTTCTTTTAGCCTACTGTATATAAATTACATTTTAATCATCCAGTAGATGACGCTATTACCAGGGTCTTAGAACTACGGGCCTGAAACTGCAGTCTCGTAACACATACACACAAACAAAATAAATATATATATAAATAAAATTTAAAAATATTGACAATAAAATTATAACGAAAAAAAAAAGAAAATCATAACATTGCTAGATCACAATAACTTAAACAAATACACAGTTTTAACTGTTTTTTTTTTTTTTTGTTGTTGTTTATACTCTCCTTATTAGTTTATATAAATATCTAATTCTTTAATTACCACAGAGAAAAAAGGTTTCTGATTGCTGAATTTACAACAATGAATATGGGACTAACAAGAGCAGCCTCAAGTACTGCAGCAATAGTTCCGCAGGGATAGGCTTACCCGAAAGTAAAAAAAAACACACACACAATAACGCACAAAAGCCCATTTATTTTCCACATATACATTTGGATCATCGCAAACAAAGTTTGGTTTTCATAATTGCGATTATTTTAAAAATCTGCGAAAAAATAAATAAATAAATGCGGTGTGTTTCCATCAAGTTGTTCTAGTGAATGACGGTGGTGGTAACCTAGTAACCAGCAGTAAACAAAACAAGGCACGCTGTGGAAATGGAGACAGGACTGGATGTATGGGGCAAGTTATTAATTTATTAACAGTGATGCAGCTTAATTGCCAAACTGGATGCTGTGCACAGAAGCATGATGTATTTTTGATGAAGGCACTAGCAGCAAGGACATTGCGACGACGTCGAGCCTCATATGGTAAAGAGAACGACAGCGGAAACAGCTGACAATCACTCACGTGGGCTAATGTTCGCTACGTCAGAATTAATTCGGCAGATGCGTTTCCATCTCCCATTATTCGCATTTACTATGTTTCGCATAAATCAAAAAACCACCTCAAGCGAACGAAAAATAATTTTTTTGCGAATTAGGTGGCTTAATCGAAATTTAGCATATGCATCACTCGTTTTTGATGCGATACTTCAAAATGCGTATAAAATTATGGTGATGGAAACAAATGTTTTTGAATTTTGAAGTCAAGATTCGGCCTTTTATTTTTCTAGTAAACGCATTTACACTTAAAAAAATAATAATAAACGTGTTCATATGGGAAGACTAACTTGTTGGACAAAACGTTTATAGTAGCTGGGTTTCCATCCAAAGGTGAAGCGAATCTTTTCGAAATTCGCCAAAAAGGTAAAAAATAAATGCAAATTAGGTGCGTTTCCAACCAGTTGTTCGAGCGAGTGACAGTGGTATTGGTAACCTAACCAAAAATGCTGCATTCCTTCTTCTGTGCACTGATAATAAATGAATAACTTGCCCCATTGTGACTACATGGCAGTCTTGTCTCCATTTTCCAAGCGTGCCTTGTTTTGTTTACTTTTGGTTACTAGGTTACCACCTCCGTCATTCGCTCAAACTTGATGGAAACGCATATCGTGTTTGTTTGTTGTAATGTTTTTGCTTTTTCCTTTTTTTGCGATTTAGGGGACTTAATCGAAATTTAGCATATCCATCACTCGTTCTTGATGCGATACTTCAAAATGCGCATAAAATCATGGTGATGGAAACAAATGATTTTGAATTTTGAAGTCAAGATTCGGCCTTTTATTTTTCTAGTAAACGCATTTACACTTAAAATATAATAAACGTATTGATATGGGAAGACTAACTTGTTGGACAAAACATTTTAGTAGCTTTCCATCTAAACGTGAAACGAATCTTTTCTACATTCGCCAAAAAGGTTAAAAAAAAATGCAAATTTGGTGCGTTTTCAACTAGTTGTTCGAGCTAGTGACAGTGGTATTGGTAACCTAACCAAAAATGCGGCATTCCTTCTTCTGTGCACTGATAATAAATGAATAACTTGCCCCATTGTGACATGGCAGTCTTGTCTCCATTTTCCAAGCATGCCTTGTTTTGTTTACTTTTGGTTACTAGGTAACCAATACCTCCGTCATTCGCTCAAATAACTTGATAGAAACGCACATATCGCGTTTGTTTGTTGTAATTTTTTGCTAATTTCGAAAAAAATTGGCTATACCTAATCACTTAAACCCATGGACCCTTTAATTCCACTTTTAATTCTGACGTCAAATTATAAAAAGAGAAAATCATAATTTATGTTGCTGAATATTTTAAGCAATATTTAGAATTAATCTCCATAAATACACACCCTAATTTTTCCTTATTCTCTTTAGCAGTGCTGGCAGATTCTTCTTCAGAAACAAAAACAACACTTTATAATATTTTCTATGTAATAACACTGTTTTAGTAATATGGGTTAGTTAACATTCTTGCAACAAGATTTCTTTAGGAATTCTCTTTTGTGCAGTTTTTATGCTGAAATATCTGAGAACATAGCCCTGAAAGGCTAATGATGAATACAATTATATTTGACCATCATTTTAAATATGTGACACAAAAATATTTTTTGGTGAGGCCAGTAAAGAACAGTTTGTGGGGGTTTGACAGCATTACCCTGTGCATACCCCTGCAAGCCAGCCCAGTCGCATTTGGCAATGTTGAGTTAGCCCCATTTATGTGCACGCTGTCTCAGACATTTGATGTTTTTCAGAACTCTTCAGAAATAAAAACATTGCTGCAATTTTTAGCCATTTCTTTGTTTGATAGTGTGGCAAAAAATTTGTTGTGTCTGTGTGTGTGTGTGTATGAACAAATAGTACTTTATCATTTTATATAACATTCCTTGTAATAAAAAGTTGAGTTTTATAGCTTGCGCATAAAAGCTATTCTCAAGGTCAAATAAGCCTTACTGACAGATAGAATGCCAAAGAATTAAACATGTGAACCTCAAACACTAAATATCTTGAGATTCATTTTACATTAAAGGGGACATATCATAAAATTCTGACTTTTTTCACTTTTAAGTGCTATAATTAGATCCCCAGTGTTTCTATCAACCTAGAAAATGTGAAAAAGAACAACCCAGTAACTTAGTTTTGGTAAACCATCCACTGCAAGCATGTGAAAAATCGGTAATTGAAATTTGTACTCCCCTTGTGATGTCAGAAAGGGATAATACCGCTCCTTAATCTGGAATATCCAGCCACAACACTGCCATTTAGTGCAAAGATCATTCAATGCTCATTCGCATTTTAAAGGACACACCCAAAACGGCACATTTTTGCTCACACCTACAAAGTTGCAATTTTAACATGCTATAATAAATTATTTATATGGTATTTGAGCTAAAACTTCACATACGTACTCTGGGGACACCAAAGATTTATTTGACATCTTAAACATGTCTTGTGAAATGCCCCCTTTAAAAAATACATTACAATTATTTTGTAGAGCAGATTATTTTCATAAATTAACTTTTTAATGTCTAAAAAATGCCTAAACTTAAATTTTGGTGGACTACATGGGTACACTTACCCTAACTTTTTATTGATTTTGATCAAAACTGTGAATTTTACCTGTTTGCATATTTATGCAATCTTATCAGTAGAATGGCTGATTAAGGTTCAAAAGGTGTGTATTGACTGAGCTTTGTATTCAAAGGTTATATTGAGTCTCTAGATGCAGGAACAGAGTTGTGTTTCTGATGCTTGGAAGAAACATGTAAGTAATATTTGAGGTTCTGGCATAATGTTTCTTCTTGATATGTCATTAACTTTATGTTACTCTTTATTATACAGTTATAGTTACTATGGTAAAACTACACAACTGTAATTAAAATAGAAAATAAATAAAATGACAAATATTATTAAAGGTCTTTAGACTTATTTATTTAATTCATTTTGATTTTACAGTAGTAACAGCAAAAGGAAAACAGGAACTTGTCATGAAAAATATAACTTTTTGAAAGCCTGTATATGTTTTTTGCTTTTGTTAATTACGTTGTCTTCCTTCAAATGGCCGTGCAAACATTTTACATGCATTGGGGATTTTTCACAAAGCGAAGTGCTTTGAAGGTATACTTTTTATTAATATGCCTGCTGAGAATCGAACACACAACCTTTACGCAGTAGGCTACTCTAGATACAGAAACACTAAATTCGTAATGCATACATAAAACCCAACAAAAACAGTTGTCAACGTTTTGTTTAGAGCGAGTTTAAGATTATCGAGATTACTGTACCAACTACCCAAACCAGAGTGAAAGTGTAGCCTACGGCGTCCACATCTGAAAGTAGACAGTGGTGCGGCCCCTTTAATAGATCAGCGTACGGCTTTAAAGGATTTGCCTGATAGTCTGCCGTGCCGTGCCGTGTGTGAGAGAGTTGAGATACATCAACAAGACATACGCACACATTGCTGTTCTCTAATAGGGAGATTGACATTAACTCGCGCGGAATCAAGACTCCAGGGACATCACACAGCTATTTTATACAGTGTTGTCCATCGGGAATCTGGTGTATTTTCCCAGCAATTTTCCATCAGGTGTCTGAAGGATTATTCACACACTATCAGCTGGGTTCATGAAACTTTGCTACGATTTACGAGCGAGGTAAGATTCAACACACACGCAGTATAATACTGAATCGTGCAACAGGCGATGTACAATAAATGTCCAATACTGTCATCTATATTCGAGTGACGAGCTTAAAACGAAGCGGGTTATATCGCTGACAGTATGTCGCACTAAGAACTCGCTGATTTAAATAAGCGTGCATACGTCATAATGAAAGCGTGCCATCGCTTTGTGATCTTTCAATTCATTATATGCTCATTTGAATGTGATGGTCGTCAAGGACACGATGTGTCATTCTGTAGGATACCAGGACTGGATATATTGTATAGTACATACACGCGCTGCTTACAATGATTCATATGATGGAGTGTGGTTATATATGTGATGGAGGGGAAATGACACAGTGCATGATGGTGACTGAAGTGTAAAGCGATTGGTGTAATGATCCGTTAATGCTGCCAATCTCAGTCTCCATTTTTGCATTGATATTCTAACCCATTAAATAATTTCTTAGCTTCCATTATTCATTGTTCATATGATTCGTTATTTTTTACATTGGTTTTATTGATTCGATTATCAAATGATTTATTAGTTCATTTACGGTGGTTGACTAGCTGAAGCATTGATGTATCGGTTCATTGATTCGTTTTGATTCATTCAATTTTTGTATCATGTTCAGCACTGGGACTATGAACGTCAGTACACTCTGTTTCACACAAACATGAATGTCCTTGTAAAATGTCTTTGCTGTCTTCTCTCAGTACACTGTCAATGCTCTTCACAAATCAATGGACCTCAGTGATGGATTTTCATGTAGAGATGTTTGCACTTTTGAGACCTGTGGATTGTGTGGGAGAATAGATATAGTTGACCTGAGACTTCTAGAGCTCTTATGGCAAACCAAATTTCCCATGACCACAATTGATAATCTGTTTTCCAATAACAAGACCTGAGGTTTCAAAGTAAAGTCTGATCAATAACTCATTGGAGGTCTATAGGCCCCATCTATGAAGTTTTGATAAATAATAGCACTATCTACAATGTGTTTCTGTACATTCTGTACTCCGTGTCCTTTTCTGTCATTTGTTGTCTTTTTAACCTTGTAAATGTCAATGTAGATGACATTTTACATTTAAATGTGTCACTATTTGCATCGGGTCAGTCTTGTGTAAAGGTCTGGCGCTCCAGGGCTTTGTCCATTTAGCTCAAATATTTTTCCATTAAAATACTGCTGAAACAATGTCAGTTACTATACAATATACAATCAGTACATTACAGTCATTATATACAATCAGTTCATTCTGAATAGTGTTTTCATCTTTTCTAGTCTTAATTTATATAAATAGACTTTATTCTCACCATTAATATATATATAGCCTTAGAAGCTGGCATGGCATTTAGAAGAAAGAAAGAAAGAATGGTGTTGTCACAGTACCAACATTTCAGTAGTTGGTATCAGTAAAAATTTATATTTCTCTCAATTTCGGTACCAAAGCAAAACACAAAAATATGTGAATTAAACAACACTATTTTATCAATAAAGTTATGTATCAATATAAGATAATAATATAAAAGCATTGGAATTCAGTATTTACTTTACATTTTATACATCGGCCTTTAATGCGTTTCCTCATTTCATCACAACAATCAAGTTTTAAGCAACTGCACAGCAACATGCTAAAAACACTCACAACACATATATCTTAGCAATACCCCACAACCTGCCATTGTAGTGGCATGGTTTGCACAGACAAACAACACTTTCATCTACTTCAGAAAGTACAAAGGATGAGTTCTTTCACTTATTTGCTTATTTTTTGACTATTTAAATAATTTAATTTACATTAGTGATATGGACTGTTTATCATGATATCAGACTCTTTAAAAAAATGGGGACATGGGTAAATGCTTCATTGAATGCTCTGTGGTAAATTCACAGTTTATTTCCAGAGGGATCTCCTGTCATTTTAAACTGTGGTCTATAAACACTTCACGAGGCAGCTAAGCACCTGGAGTCCAGTTACAACTCATAGCAGTCATCAAAGATGTTCTCTTGGCATTGGTCTTCATAACGTGACAGCAAATGAATTCTCCTTTAGCTTTAAAAGGTCACAAGTCACAGCCATGGAAACTGGCTAAGATACTCTTACACATGTACCCAACAAAAGTCCCGAAACTATGAGTCAGATGCTAAATCATTCATGGCTAATCTGTAGCCAACAATGTAAATAGATTAATACATCATCAGTTCACGGATATACATAACGTGTGTATTTGGTTTGATGCAAAACTCTTTAAACATGTCATTTAGAAAATTTACTGTCAAAAACGCTTTAGAATAAATTTAATATAATATTTACTAAAGCTGCGCCGATCAGGATTTTTGCAGCCCGATACCGAACAACGATTTTTTGTTGTTGTTGTTGTCATGATCAGCCGATACTAATGCCCCATACTGATTTTTCAAGTTAATATGTAGCTCTTTGATGACTGTATCTGTTTTCTCTAAAAATCGAGGCTGCCATCATGATGATTTCAACATCAGGGGACATTTAGTAAATATTAATAAGTATGTATTTATCAAAACTTTGATTAAAATATTTAAAATCTGCAATTAACAACCATACACCACAGACACTAATAAAGTGTGACACATGAAATTCTCAGAAATTTAGCTAACTTTAAGAAAATTAATAAGAATGCAATCACCATGCACCCCTCCGATCAACCAGCACCTGCAATGACCTGTACACACAGGAAGTAGTTCAAAAAGATTTCCACCATTTCTTAAAGGGACGGCATCCATTGTTGTAACACCACAGACATGAATTTGGGGGTCACTACTTTTTCTAAAATATTACAATATATATATATTTTAAAACAATATAATAAAATTGTACATATATTCACAATAAAACCACTTCATTTGTGTTAAAATTTTTATTTTGTTGCAATTACAATCCATAATACCTCTCTGATGTATGGTGGAAAAAATTGATATTTTGTTACAAATGCAATCTTTCAAACTCATTTAAATGTGTAAACTGTAAAAAAAATCAGTAGAAATGTCAGCTGGGTTGCCACTAATTTACCGTAGATTTAAATTAATGTTATTTACTGGCAACTAGGCATGGGCCGGTATAAGATTCTGGCGGTATGATAACCTTTAGCAAAAATACCACGGTTTCACGGTGTTACGGTTTTGCCATTGCAACACTAAAATGTGTTATTTTTTAAATGCCAGGTAAAAATAAAGCCTTTAAATTATAATATGCTTTCAAAAAATATATAATATTTTTGTAATGTATATTAAATGTAAAAATCAAATCAATCACATGACTTAATGATTTAATGAATTTTGTATAAACACAGCTCATACCTTGGAGACGGTATCACAGAATATTTCAGTGGTTTTGAAACCTTGACTGTTTAAAACCTCGGTATACCTTGAAGCCGGTAATCGGCCCATGCCTACTGGCAACATTTTGTTCAAATTACATTTAACATTTACAAGTCTTTGTCATCATAGAGTAAAACTAAAAAAACAGCATCAAGCAAAACATTCTGGGAAACAAAATCTGAAGCAAAAAACAGAAAAAGGTTGATGATGATTTCTGGTTCCCAGAATGCTTTGCATAAGGGCTGTTATTGTATAGTTTTATTCTGTAAGATAAAGACTTGTTAATATTTAAAATTTATTTAACTTTGAACAAACTCTTGCCATTAAATAACATAAATTTAAATCTACGGTAAATTACCGGCAACCCAGCTGCAACAACATTGTAATTTCTACGGAAGTTTTTTACAGTGTATTTTAGGATGCATTTATGCTAAATGCATTTAACAGGCTTATTCCTGTTAAAAGGAATGAAAATAAAACAATGCTCAGTCTTCAGTGTATGAATTAAATATACAGTACACTGATTCTTATAAAGTAAAACAGTTCTTCAGTCATGATCAGAGAGTGATTTTCTCTTTAATATTATAAACAAATGAATTGGGTTACTGTAGCTTTAAGACGTGAGAGAGATCTTTGCTCTGTACTCGTGCTGAATGAAAGGCTGTCTTTGTGACAAGAGCAGCTGCAAGGTAAAATAAAACTGTCAGAACTTTAAATCACATGCAAATACCAAACTTTAGCATGAAGATGTAATGTCCACGATAGATATGTTGTATACGCAGTTTGATGGGAATGTGAAGATGCGTCACGCTGCATGTTAGGACTGGATTGCCCCTCATAGAAAATACAGAGAGGCAGAGAGGAAATCCAGATTCGCAGGTTGTGTAAAAATATTCTCAAATTTCACCCGCATTCAGGAGCACCATGATGACAAAAGTAAATGGAAAGATCAGTTCATGAGATCAGAAAATTTAGCGAATACCGATGGAGTCATTTAATGTGATGATCAACCAAAACCGATCTATGGCCGATGTTTGGATCATCCCTAATATTTACTAAGAAAGTCAAATATTTTTATCCACCGAAAAGGCATTGAAAGGTAGATTTTTGAATTGATACATTGCAGAAACTTTTTTGTTTACATTTCAAATTCTCCACCAGGTTGGACAAGGTTGGACCTGCAAACTCTCAATGTTCTTGCTTCTACCTGCAAATTAAGATGTTTATCTCTACGTTTATTTTGTTCTTGCAGGGCTGCCATACACAATGTTAAGGTAAAGCCTAAAGCAGCTGTGTTGAACATGCTAAAGCGGCTGGACAAAATAAGATTCCGCGGTCCAAAGCGTGATGACTTCCTGGATCTACCCGAGTCCCCCACAGGGTCAGACACTGAGTGTTGTGATGACATACTGCTGAGACCTCGACTTTCAATACGAGACAGTGATGAGCAAAGAGACTCTGTAAGTCATTGTCTATTGTTATCATGTCTTTTCACAACCCATACAAGAATAAACATTCTGTCATTATTTACTTACTCTTGTTGTTCTAATCATGTGCGAGTTTCTTTGTGTATGGAGATCACACAAAATTATTATACAGTTATGTTCTACAAGATTACTAAATCATCTGAAGCTGTATGACAATTTTAAATGACAAACTAAAATTTAAGTTTCAAAATCTCCACAATTCTCGAATTTATCTATGCAGCCATTTGTATTGACCAAATTTTGTTAATGTTTGAGTTTCTTGCACTTGTGTTACATCACCTGGCTTTCTTCTGTACGTTCCTGTGATAAATCTTTTTTATCACAAGTCCGATCACATCGACTCCCATACATCACATAACAGCGCTAAGCAGAATAGGCTTGTTTAACGTCCTAGCTGTTATCTCATCCGGTCAGGCATCTGTCCACCAAATGGTGCATTGCCAACTTGTTTACACCGGACACACTGTGGCTTCAGTCTAATACCATTTCATTTACAGATGGTTGATGAAAGAATCCTTGGCTGTTATTGTGTTAATCAGGTTTTCTGGATCCCTGAGAGGTTTGTTTTCCCATCTGTATTTTGACTCCTTTCACATAATGATGAAAACATTAGATGTGTCATGCTGTTGGGTAAGTGTTTCACTATGGAGCCAACACTCCTTGCTTTTAAAATGTAAACTGAGATGCTGTTGAGTGACTTGCTTGTGGGTTTTTCTTTAGAGCATTTGTTTCTGTGGGGTGTCTAACTCTCATCCCTCTCACTGTCATTATGGCTTTTTTCCAAAACCATCTAAGCTACCCACCAGGCAACAGTTTTAAGGGCCATTTGTGCTCCCGGTGTGAAGGCTGTTACAAACTATAGACAGAAAAAAATGCCTTTTACATTGTCTAAAGAAAATATTAGCAGTGAAAAAAGTGAGGGTGTTGTGGATGAGTGCCAAGGCATTGGTATAGGTTTGCTAGTGAGTTTTAAGAAGTCGCTAGGATGATGCTAGGTGGTTGCTTACTGGCTGAAGTCAAAGAGCTTGTTTTTCTATGATAATGTGGTCTGGTCTGATATTTCCTGCCTTCTAATACCTTGTTCACACACTGACAGTCCAAATCTGATTTTTCTTCATTTTTATGTTTCATGTTGATTTGTGTGTTTGAGTTAAATAGAAAATTGTGGCTCCAACTCCCGATCACTTCTTTTCATGCTCTAGCTCCATCATTGGTGCAAGATATTAGCGCTCATTTTTGTGATATTTTGGCATAATTTGTTTTTTACAATGAAAGTTTATGGAGATGTGGCGTCTGTCTTTTTTATAGTCTATGGACTATACATTTTCATATTACATAACATTAAAGAGCACATTTCATTGTTAAAAAAACGACTTTATTTTGTGTATGTGGTATAATAAAATGTGTTTGCGTGGTTTATGGTTAAAAAATAACTCGCCTCATTGTTTACTTGGGGTTTGTATCGTTAACATGTACTAATACACGCTTACACACCAAAGGAAATTTAAAAATGTGAATCGAACAATAGTTGCTCTTTATGTATTTGCATTTATGTGGCACTGTGCAGATCGATAGTCGTAAGACATAAAAGCATCATAAAAGTGATCTGACAGCACTTCACTCTCGCAATGATTTGATGTCACATGCTAAACAGTCTGCACAGGGTCGCATGAATTTGAGCACACCAATTATATTCACCTCCATGCAACGTCATTGCTATAGAAACCAATGCAGCTATTACATAAAAAAAAAGGACTACAGGACACACAAATCGAATCTGAAGAATTGTGATACACAGTGTGCTGTGGACAGTCAGTCATTCAAATTGGATGTGCAAAAAAATCTGATTTAAATAGACAATGTGAACATAGTCTAAGACAGTGAGTTGCCCACCAAAGCACATTCTATTAATAGCCTCAATTTTATTAAATAAGCTTGGCTTCTATGTTAACATTTTTAAGAATGATAAAACATATGAACAAGTTAAATAAAATAAAATCACCAAGTAAAACAAAATGTTTAAGTAGACTACATCAAAATGGTAGCCCTCCCCCCAGATTGTTTTTTCCATTGTAGTAGCCCTTGCTCACAGAAAGGTTGAAGACCCCTGGTCTAAGATAAACCAATATAGTGTATCGAAATGGGTTTATTAAAAATTCTCATCCAAGATACTAGTGACATTTTAAAAACACCCAAGCTATTTTCCTCTGGCCCCATTTGTTTCACTATGGTTTCAAACACAAAGCAGCTATGATTTGCCTTAGAGCTCCAAATAATTAAAAAATCGAATTCAAATATATTTCTATAACGCTTTTCACAATTGTGTATTACTTATGAGATCTAATACAATTATCAAGATCAGATTTGTGGTATGATGGACAGACTTGTGTGCCTAGAGCATCCTAATGCTAACCACCACTTGGCATCCACATCCACATTTGTGACAAAATGTAGTTTGTTTGGGACTGCCTTTGTGTTAGCACCCCATTGATGCCTAGTAATATTGCTTGGGTGGGAAGCATGAGCTGGAGGGTCAGATTTTAGGGTGTTGTCGAAATGATCAATATGCTTTTGTAATGGTTATCAGGACGCTTGTTTTAACCTCTGTACACACTAAGATGCTAGATGGTGTCAACACATAGTTTGCATGTGTTTGCATGGGTAATTTGTTCCATCACGTGCAGCTTTAGTGTTGTAGTGTTGAATGCAACATTTTACTAACAGAGACTGTGGCCAGTGGTGCCGTGCTGGTTTAGACAGCATTAAAGTATGACTCATCCCTCATATGGATCAGAATAGCTCGGTCTCTCTGTTTGTTTCACATGCAAACACATGCAAAACCCTTTTTTTACCAAGTTGTATTATTTATATACTGTAGGACAGTAATTTTACTCTGCTGTCTATCCATTTTCTGCAGTGTTGAAGTGAAAGTATCAACTTCTATCTCAGGATTTTTCAGATAAGCATGTTTGGCCCTATATAGAAATATTAGATTTATATTACAAAATATTACGATATGAAACCAAAACATCATCACCAAAAAAATGTGAGCGTGCAGGTGTCCTTTGTGTTGGCACGCTGCTCATTAATGCTTGTGCCTCGTGGTCTGGATAAGATGTTAAGAACCTTTTAATAAGCACTTTTTAAAGAGTTTGTTGTCTTTAGATGGTATGTAAATATGCCCTGTTTATTAATACAACACGATTTTATATTTTATAGCAAATTATGTCTCAACCCCTACATGAAGCAGTTTGTCTCCTGCTCTCCTTCACGCTCTGACACGTTAGTCTTTACTGTTTTTAAAGTTATTTATTAGTATCGCCTGAGGTACAAGATGCTACTTATCTGATAGTCTTGGAAACCAAACTATATTTATGACGTTCAGTAATGCTAACATTTTACCAGGTGTTAAGATCCTATACCCATGCTTAAAGGGATAGTTCGGCCAAAAATGATATTAAACCCATGATTTACTCACCCCCAAGCTGTCCGAGTAGCATATGTCCATCGTTTTTCAGACAAACACATTTTCGGATATTTTAGAAAATGTTTTAGATCTTTCAGTTGATTAAATGTAATGTTACGGGGTCCACCCATAGTCCACGACCTTCAAGTACAAAAAAAGTGCGTCCATCCTTCACAAAATAAATCCAAACGGCTCCAGGATGATAAACAAAGGTCCTGAGGGTAATCCGTGCGGTGTTGTTGTAGAAATATCCATATTTAAAACTTTATTAACGTAAATAACTACCTTCCGGTAGCGCCGCCATCTTAGACTCCTCTGTATTCAGGAGAGAGTATTAGCGTTGTGCACACACTTTTCTTAGTGACGTATGACAAATTCGGAGGGCGGGGGCAGCAGAGTAGCCTCCGTAGGCTGTGTAAGCTCTCATCCTGAATGCGGACGCGACAAAGATGGCGGCGCTACCGGAAGGTAGTTATTTACGTTAATAAAGTTTTAAATATGGATATTTTTACAACAACACCGCGCGGATTACACTCAGAAGACCTTTGTTTATCATCCTGGAGCCGTTTGGATTTATTTTGTGAAGGATGGACGCACTTTTTTGGACTTGAAGGTCGTGGACCCCGTAACATTACATTTAATCAACTGAAAGATCTAAAACATTTTCTAAAATATCTGAAAATGTGTTTGTCTGAAAAACGATGGACATATGCAACTTGGACAGCTTGGGGGTGAGTAAATCATGGGTTTAATATCATTTTTGGCGGAACTATCCCTTTAATCAAATTCCTTTGGACCCCACATCGATTCCACTGGACAAAACATGTGAAAAAACTAAATGATAATAATAAAATGTCAATTAAGTGGTTTTTAATCAAATATATCAAACTATGGGGTGGAATCCCGCACATGGCTTATCTTAGTCCCAGATTAAAATGCATGTTTGAGCTGCCTTAGTTTAAAAACACCTTGTACTGAAATATTTTAAAGAGCAACTATGGTCCGACTCACAATTTTACATTCCTTTGGTGTGTAAGTGTGTATTAGTACGATATGCAAAAGGTACATACCCCAAAGTAAACGATGACGCGAGTTCTCTGTCAGTTCTCCTGTCAGCATTGCATTGTGCACGAATCTTTCAAACATGGTAAGGAGCGTCACAGGTATTCATGAGTATTGTACAAAATCAATGTGTTTAAGAAAGGCGGGATATCTGGAGCTTCAAAAATGTACAGTATGTGGAAAATAATGAGTTTTTTTACCATAAACCATGCAAACACATTATATTATACCAAATACACAAAATAACTTAGTTTTTTTAGAAATGAAATAGGTGCCCTTTAACTTTCATCAGTGCCATTGTTTTGTCTTAAGATGCACACACACGTTGTTTTTGTATGGTTTGTTTGTAAAAACTACTCAAATGTCCTAATATAACTAAACCCTAGTGCTGGATTAATCTAAACTTTGTTTCGAAAACTGCCCCATAATAGTTACAGTATAATTCAGTTAGCATACTAGTAAACCTGCTAGCTTAGCATAGCACTAACCCTGCATGAAATGCTGCATTAAAAAGACGTCTAATAACCGTCCCAACACAGCCTAAACATCTTGGCTAAAACAAGGCAATTTTGGGCTGTCAGTGAAAATTTTATTGACGTCTAACCATAGGAAAAAATTCATTAAATAAATAAATAAAATCAAACACCCTGTAATCTTTAAGGTTCCATTTTTAAAAAGTCAGATTTTCAAATTTGATTTGTTAAATACAGTAGAGTAACATTTATAGACGGTTTCATCTGTCACACAAGCGCTGTCACGGTTACGTGCCTGAACCAAAGTAAACTTCTGGTCTGTATTTGTTTATCGTTTTGACAGGTGGCTAAACTGATCTCTGAAACAAATACCTTGTCAAAAATAAAATGTTTTGGTTTGCTGAAGGCGAGGGGAGACGCCAAGCATGGATTACAACTGTGCAGAGATTTTGGCAGCCAGGCAAGAATTCAAGGACCTGTAGCTAATATTGTATGCATTAATTTTACACAGTCACGTTAGCTCAGTGTATTTTAATAGCCCAAGTCATAAAAGTTTACAAGATATGTTAAAGGTCAAGTTCTTTCTGATCCCATTTTTAAAACCATGGTTACAGTAATGTGTAATGTTGCTGTAATAGCATAAATAATACCTGTAAAATGATAAAGCTCAAAGTTCACTGCCAGCCGATTTATTTTCTTTAACAGAATTCGCTTTTTAAAGCCTACAGTAAACGGACGGTTTGGACTACAGCCCTCTACTTCCTGCTTTAATGACGTCACTAGAACAGTTTTTTGACTAACCTCCGCCCACAGGAATACGTCAGTCGCCAGCTAAGCTAACGGCAAGCTAATCTGCTATAGAATCACAACACACTAAACAAACTACAGTACACAATCAGAACTCGATACATATTTCTGAAGGAGGGACTTCATAGAACAAGGAAGACATTGTGGAAACAGGACAGTGAAAACAGCGCTATACAGATAAGTAAATTGTGTGAAAAATACCGCGGTTTTTTACACGTGAAACATGAACACATGTTAAATTGCGCACTGTAAACACAATCAAAGCTTCAAAAACACATAAAGCACATGAGCTTTGAATATTTCTTTGGTAATTATTGTCACACTGGAAATTATACACTGGAAAGTAGAGATGCACCGATATATTGGCCAATAATTGGTATTGGTCGATTCAAATATATATTTCACACTATCGAACGATAGTTTAAAAACAGCCGATAGTCATGGGTGATTTATCTTGTCAATCAAAGAAGAACAGGAAAATGCAATGAATTTGAGCTCTGTGTATAGAAAATGTAATGTTCATTATTAATGGTCATTATATGAATGAATAACATTAAGAAAATTTTATCTTCAGATACTATCGGTATCAACGTCAATATCAGCAGTTATCAGTCAAAATAATCTGTAAATTTTTATTATATCAGTGCATGTAGTTAAGTTCCATGTTGATGGATACAGTAGAAATGTATCCAGTGACCATTTTTTTAATTGTCTTAAAAGACCTTTCATATTTATTTGTTTTACTCCGTCTACTGCTCTGCTAGACTATGCACATGTCAAGGTTGTCAGGCTGGTTTTGTCATTTTCTTTGGTTTAAGATGCTAAGACACTGTGTCTATAACTTAATGCATATTGAGCAAAGATGAGCTTGCAGGTTGCATATGTGCCAGGTGAGCAACTGCCATTAAAATGACTGCCATATGGGGTTTAATTTATTTCAGGAGCGTGTTCACACATACATTCAGACAGGCCGATGACATTTTTTAGAATATGATATTTTTATTCTGGTCGTGGTTATCTGCTCGAAAGTAATGAGACAGGATTTCTATGGTACTCTTATTATATCACTATTGCTCTCACTTCCTCTCCCAAACACCTCCATAATTTGGTTTCATATTTCTTTAAAATACGTTATCCTTTGCTTTTGTCCATGTGTATATATGCATTTAAAACACGCCTAAGGAGATATATTTACTGCAGTGTGCATCTGTCATGCCGGCGTGCTGTAGAGACCTCTGCGTGCACTGACAGTCGCATTGGCCTCTTAAAGAAACCCTCTCTCTTTTCTCGCTCTCTCTCTCTGCAGTGCCTCCCTCTCTGCTAATCTCTCACTCACCTACTTTCTCTCTCGCTCACTGCGGCTCGTCTTTCTGCGGATCTCGTGTTCTGTTGACGTGTGTGTGTGTGTGTGTGGTGGGATGGAGTCGTGCTATCAATGAGTCCTACAGTTTGCATTCGACAGTGTAATTGGCCTCCAGCTTGAGGTTTGTCTTTGTGTGTGTCATACCACAACAGGAGGACAACAACATACAGAGGGCTGGTTTTCTGTAAGTCATTGCTTTGAGACGAAATATGTGTGTACGTGTGAAGGATTCTAATTCATGAGCAAATTATTCTTTTGAGACCAGTTCATAAAAGCTCTTTGATTTAATTGTTTACAAATCGGTTTCAGTTTCAGTTTCAGTGGTTCTGAAATTGAAGAACAATTCATTGCTGAGAAGCATCTCATTCAGACATGTCTTGTTCACGGTTATCTGGTTTAACTGTTTAATCAAATTAATCAAAATTGACTCAACTCATTAAATTTAAACCGTCTGTTTCAGGTTTGACTTAGGTTGACAGTAGGGGTGTAAGAAAATACTGATACATGAGAGTATAGTGATATTCAGATTGGCAATACTGTATGAATTATAAAAAAGCAATATCATGGCAGTTGTTTCATTCAGAGATCATCTCGATCACTAGATAGCTTTCTTCTTATCTCCAAACTTAATGACAGGAAGTACTTGCATAGGGGCATGCCATATTTTTTGCTACGGTTTGCATATGGTGGTGTGTTCTCAATGACAGCTTTCCTAAAATTCTATCCTATTATATTCTTAAAATAGGAAATATCCCAATATTCCCATCTCGCTTTACAGTATCGAAATGCAGGGTCGGTGCCAGATAATTCAGAATAAGGGGGCCTCCATGTTTTACTGGGGGGCCATGTCTTGTTTACCTTATTATTTATAATTAGTAGTATATTATTATTATTATTATTATTATTATTATTATTACATGGCACTCTAAAAAGCTTGGTTCTGATTGGCCATTTGCGACATTCCAAGGTATTTTATTCTCAGATTACAACCGGCAGGTACGTGAGCGAGTCATCTTAACAGGCACAGTTTAATAATATGAATTAATGCAGTATAAATATGCATAAGTAATAGCATATATGAGATTTTATTTTTGACATTGATTTTTTTTCCAAATAATCAAAACAAATGTGCTTCTTTTGACTTTGAACTTGTTTTAACGCTTCTTAGCTTACACAGTAGGGAATGGATTTCCCTCGAAGAAGGTTTGTAATTCTTAAAGCAACGCTAAAGAGTTTTTGCTCTTTGCTCCCCCTACAGGTTGGAAACGGAATTGTCCATTACCACTGTCGTAAATAATTAAGCCTACTGCAGCAAAGCTGGTTCTGATTGGATTGTAGGTCTGCCGTAAAGCAAGTTTTTGTAGTTTTCACTCGAACTACAGGACCGCGACCCGACGGTTGGAAACTTCTTTAGTGCGGTTTTGGCCGATAGAGGCTTCAAAGCGAATGTGAAAGTGCCGTTCACCCTGTTGCGAGTGGATGAACGACTGAAACTTTTTTGGAAACGTTATTTTAAGGTAAAAAAAAAAACTCTATGGTCTTGTCGTGGTTGTCCAGTGTTTGTCACAAGATGGCGCCAAACAGTAATCTTTATTGATCTTTATTGGCGCGGAGCGATTTTACTCATACAAGTAGTACCGGCTAGGCGTTATTACTTTGGAGCGGTTATTATTTGAAAAGAACGAACCTGCAAATGTCTCAACTGACCAATCAGAATCAAGCATTCCAGAGAGCCGTGTAATAAGTCTTGATAACTTGGCGGGATTTATTCTGTGATAACTGACTGGCTGTAAGTTATCCCTTACTTATACTTCAATAAACCTTATAAAATATTAAATGTGTCACTTTAAAACTATAACTTATCATGACGCTAAAGTGCAAGACTATGCATAGATAACTTGCGCAAATCATAACATCCAGCACATAAACAAATAAAAAAAAGCGGAAAAAAAACAATGTTACTGACAGATCTATACAACAATGAGATTTTGAAGAGCTGCGGACGATAAAAACAGGACGCATTAAACTTTCTAAGAACAAGGTCCTTTTATTTTTCGCGAAAATTCTTTGTAAGGTCTCGCTCAACTCCTCGAACATGCAGCAACATTTAGTGCAGACAAAACACTAAGAAAAGCTTTAAGAACTCTACGTTAGCACTGCATTATGGGTTACTATATTTTTTCCCTATTAATTATACCCTTAATTTTAACCAGTATTCATGGTATAACTAAATTAATTTGCAACAATTATTTTATTATCAGGTTCATTATTATTTTGAGAAGTAACTCATGAGACTCAAGTGAACGGGCCTCTCCCTCACTGGGCCCCCTCGTGGCACGGACACACACATTACGCCGCAACCCATGTACCAAGTATCATATCATATACGATTCTTACTGATACACAGCCCTAGTTGACAGGTATATTAGTAGCATTTGTTTAATAAGAATTTGACTGACAGGGAGAAATTGACTATTAGCTAAATAGACCAAATGTTAACAAATATCATGTAGCCTACTAATAATAATTAGGTAATTAGGTTATGTTATCCTCAAAAAATTTCTTATCTACTGAGAAAATGAAATAAATAACTGATGAGAAGAAATAAATATAACTTTCTAATAGGGAATTTTCGATTATTCATAAAAGAAAAGTACTAAATGCAGTTGATGCATGGTAAACTCCGATCACCTAAAGTAAATTTGTATCTGTAATGCGAGAATAATAGTGTATGTTGCCTCTAGCTGCTGCAAAGTTTAGAAAGGTTAAAATGTCATGTACAAACTTTTTCATAATTTTGTATGTTTGCCTGCAGGCTGGTTCAGGGACTCTGGCTGTCATGCAAGACCTGAGGAGCGAATCAGAACGTCTTAATGAGGTCAAGGGTCATTTGGAAATTGCCTTACTGGAGAAGCACTTCCTCCGTGAGTACTAGATGAATACAGTATCTGCTGTCCTGTCTTTTATACTTTTTTATTTATACGTTGTTTCACAAAGTTTGTTGTCTCTGTGATGAGCCTCTGATGCCCATGTACCTTATAGGGCAGAAAACTTCAGTACAAACACAAGAGCGTTCCAGTGCTAAATAGGCATGGGCCGGTATAAGATTCTGCCGGTATGATAACCTTTAGCAAAAATACCACGGTTTCACGGTGTTGCGGTATGGCCATGGCAACACTAAAATGTGTTATTTTCAAATGCCAGGTACAATTAAGCCTTTAAATTATAATATGCTTTCAAAACATATATAATATTTTCGTAATGTATATTAAATGTAAACATCAAATCAATCACATGACTTCATGATTTAATGAATTTTGTATAAGCACAGCTCATACCTTGGAGACGGTATCACAGAACATTTTAGTGGTTTTGAAACCTTGACTGTTTTAAACCTCGGTATACCTTGAAACCGGTAACCGGCCCATGCCTAGTGCTAAATGGTGATGATTATGTATTTTTTGCATCTGGTCAAGAAAGGGAAGTGCATTGGCTTTAGCCCTCACCGTGGACAGGATGTCAAATATGCACTAATTCTATCCAATTATAAAGTAGTAAAAATATATTCTAAAGAAAATATGTGTGTTTGTGTGCAGTAAAATCTGATGTTTTCTTTGGTAATATTTGAGATACAGTATAAACATATCCTATACAAATACATATACAATGTTTTATTAGATTTTTGGGGCTTTGGCAAAGTTTTGACCTGTACTGACATTTGTGCTTTTGTCAGTGGCTTAAAAACCTAATAATGGCAAAAGTCTCATAACACTGTGTTCAGCACAAACTGGGCTTCAATAATATGTGAGCAACATGTATGTATTGACATATTTAGTTATAATTTCACAAGTATACCTTATAGCAGGTGTCTCCAACCTTAATCAAACACACCTGAAGCAGCAAGTCAAAGTTTTCAGGGTTGCTTGATAATTATAAACAGCTGGATTGGAACTGAAGTCTGCAGGACGATAGCTCACCAGGAGTAGGTTTGGAGACACCTGCCTTATAGAAACCATAGTTTTACTACAGAAAAAGTATAGCAACCATGTTTTTGACTAAATGCAATTGTATTACCATATGTTTTATAGAAATATTGCGATTAAACTGTTTTTTTGTAATGAGACAATGGTACATTTGTGGTTACAGTGGTTTAGCTACAAATAGTAAAATTATGGTCAATAGCTGACTCTATGGGGGAAACTCCTGTTTACTCTGCGATTGAAGCCTATTGGTAAGCAGCGTTTGAGCATGCCGAAATGGGGCTCAAACTGATTTTGCCAAGTGAGGGATGTCCTCAGTCAGGGCAACATATTGTGTTGACCCAAGGAACCTAAACCCACCCCAAACACCAACCCTAACCATAACAAAACCTTAAAATCAGAGGGACATGATAAGTGAAAACAATAGTCTAGAAACAGCTAATCCTGGTTGTAAGCTTAAACTGTAAACTTATTTCTGAAATCTGATTGGTTGATTGAAATGTTGTCCCAGGGTCAACATAATGGGTCAACAACGTTGCCCTGAGGACATCAATCACTTGGCAAAATCAGGAGAGCCCCGAAATGGGAGCGGATAAAGCCCTATATAAGTCTGAGTCGAACACCACACAATACCTTTTTCAACTGAAGTGCGCAGGCAAAAACACTCGCTGCGTGACGTTAAAGCACGGCCTTAACTGCTCGTTCACATTATCTCAGGGAACCAGAGTTACGTGAGTAACCTTATCGTGCCCTTTTGATGCGGTTTACATCGCATTGTGTCAGTAGCTCACTCTATGAAGAAAATATCCAATCATGCCTTTACTGGAGAATAGGCGCTAAATAGAATCCCAATTAACTCTTTCACCGCCATTGACGAGATATCTCGTCAATTAAGAGAAAACGCTTCCCCGCCAATGACGAGATTTTCCGTCTTTCCACAATACTGCTATTATCCACCAGGTGGCACACTTCCGCAACTTATACAACCCGGACTTAGCGCCTCACATGAAAGAGAAAGAACTCCTTGTATGTTTTAAAGATCGGAAAAAAAAGAGGGAAAGAGTTAAACGGGTTTGTTTGAGCGAGTTCGGGAGTCCGGATCTCGGAAGTGTAAAAGCACAAGACATATGGTTGAACTGTAGATGAGTGGGCTTTCAGAATCGTGGACAGATCCCAAGACAGGACTGCACGTGGCCATGGAGGGTGATTTACTGCTATATCCGCCACATAAACCTTGAGTGTGGAGGCCGCAAGGGGCCGCCATCCAGCAGCTTCTGCAGAAATGATAGGATGTGTGCCACATCACATCTGCTATCGACTATCGACATTATTTCTGGGGCACTTAACCGACTTACAGCTATCGTGACAGGCCTACTGCTTGGAAAAATTCCCTTGGGCATTGTGTGTTCTCCTCTGAGGCAAACAGGATCTGAGCCCGCCTCATCCATATCTCGGAAGAGCTTAGCTTGGCACACTTGCAGAACTGCCATAGTGTAAAGGGCAGAAGCGGAATGGCCGTTGACGGCGTAAGACTAAGACCCCAAAGACGAGCTGAGATATCATGGTTTGGAGGGATGTCTGAGCTTCGTCCTCCAGCCGCTTGCCGATGAAAGGCAGAGGTGGGCAGGTACCGAGTCTTTGAGCGTCTGAAAGCTTGGAATAGCCGTGTTTATCTTCACCGTCGACCACCAAGAGGACCAGGCCGACGGAATTGTATGTGAAGATAAAGTGCGGGGGGTGCACCAGGAGCCAAGAGGCCTTGATGAACATCCTGGAAGAATGGGGCTTGTCCCTAATGAGACAGCTGACGGCCATGAATATTGGATTGTGGCACGGGGGTGTGGCAATCTTAGCTCATTTCAGGTAATGAAGTAACAAGAGAAAAACTGTACTTCTTCTTCTTCTCATGCAGTTTACACAAAGTAAGAAGATTTGTTTCCAATTTTCCATGCACAATATAAAAGCCATTCCAAGCAATATGCAGACATATATCTTTTGTTTGTCTGACAAGTATTCGCTAAGTTATAGTTAATTTTGTGACGCAGTTCTGAACAGTTCAGGACACTGAGGGAGAGAGAACAGAACGTGCATCATGTTTATTTTCTTAATTTTGCAAAAAACACAACATTTTAAACAATAAAAACTAGACACTTTAAAATTTTGAATGCTGTCTAAATCATATCTGCATGTCCAAAATCAGAGTAATGGTCTCATTGCAAAGTGATAAAAAAGAGATTGTGGTGCCCGCACAGCGGTGGACCCCTGAGTGTTAAAAATGCCAAAAAGTCTTGTAGTTATTGTATGGTAATTGTACACAGATGAGCTATAACATTCGAATTACCCCCAGCCTAGCAATGAACGCACCTGGCAACCAAAGGATGGCACATATACAGTTCATAGAGAGATATATAGACCAGTGTCTGAAGGAGTAAAGCTGTGGTTTATTGGATTTTGATAAAGTACAAATTGTGATGCCACTGTGTCATGGAACTTGAATCTTAGAAATGGGGTGCCTTATGTGTTGTTTGTGTGTTATTGTAGTGAGTACATATCAAAAGTGTTGCACAGATGGCCAACTGGCATCCAGCTGCGTGTCATCTGAAGCTTATTGATGCCTGAGTGGAGTAGAGATTGTCTCCAATATTCACAGTGACCAACACAGGGCCACAATGTGACAAATCATCATCAGCTACAACACTGGTGACCAGGTCAATGTGTCCAAGCGACCACACAGTTTATCACAGCCTTCTGCTTATGTGCCTGCGACCAAGCCTTGTTGTTTCTACTCTTTAATAATAAGGGTCAATCAGAATGACTGAGAATAATTTGCTTTCTGTTTGTTTCTTGGGAATTAAACTCATGACCTTTGTGGTGTTAATGCAGTGCTTTATCAGTTGAGCTACAGGAACTCTTCATGGTTCTTATGTTTTTTCATAAGTGTATGATGAACAGATGCTGAGTTTGACCCACTGCTGACATCAATTCCCACTTGTGACTGATAGTCTATTTTAAGTGTGTCTGTGTGTGTATTCCTGTCTTTAAAGCTTGGACCGATTTAACACTGCATTAACAGTTACTTAAGTCACTTGTGCTGTCGTCAGGGGTTTCCCAGTAGACTCTGGTCTTAAGTATTGTTTTTATGAAACTAAGAAAAATAGCCCTCATTGGCCCTGTTTAGCCATTATAAAGAGGTATTGTATATTTTTTGAGTCTTTAAAAGTTTCTAGATACTAGTATTCTAGTACTTGTTACATATAGTTTTGAAAAATAATTTCTACAGATTTATTTAATGATTAAAGTGGCAAATATGTTTTATGTTGTTGATACGTCTATGTGGTGTTTTACTGTATGTGCCCCCCCTGGAAAATTAAGTCACAATGAGGAAATAAAAAAATGTTTATTGTTATATGCCTCTATTGAAAGACCTTTAAAATGATGTATAATTTGTAATAATCGGACAGAAATCAAAAAGAAAAAAACACAACCATACTTTAAAATCACCAATATTTATAGGAAAAATATATTTTCTACTATTTTCTTTCTTTTTTCTTATATCTTAAATACTGTTACACATCAGAAATGTTTCCACCAAGTGTGTATATGTGTTATCGGGATCGCACTGTCTAAGGCCGCATTTACTGTACATTGCTTGTTTAAAGGGACTCAATGAAAAAAAGATGATGTAATAAAAAAAATACTGATACTGTCGGGAACTGCCCGCTTGTGATGTTAGGTTCTTGAACGAATCGTTCTTTTGAGCCAGTTCTCAGGAATTAACCGGTCGATCTGGTTCACAAATCGAACTGAATCAAACTTTATAGTTTTGGGCATAGATTCCGGGTTGATGACGCATAGCCGAAATAGCACGTCAGACTCAAAAAGAACCGAACGAAGTTTGTCGATGATTGCCGAGGCGAGGATTGCCGACGATTCTGACGGATGAGTTGATGACACTGCGTGTGAATCACCGAGGATTTGAATGAGCCTGATGCGTGAAGTTTCTTTTTTTATTAGTTTCTTGATATGCTTGTTTTATTAAAAAGCTTTAGTTTTGGTACGATTTATTGTGCATGCAAATCATACTGTAGTTTTAATGTGTTGATACAAACGACTTTATTTGAATGTTTCATTGATATAGTAAATGCGTAGTGATGTCATTTCTTGATGACATCAGGAACCGGTGAATCGGCTTTTTGAACCGGTTCCAAACTTTTCGAACTGTCCAAAAAGAGCCGGTTTGCGGAAATGAATCAGACTTTGCATCACTACTGCCCGCCCGGTCGCTCTATCATGACTGAGCGAGACAGCGGGGAACGAACCCAATTGCAGACGAGATTGGGGAACATGAAACAAGACTTTATTAAATGACAAACACAAAGCAAAAACCCACGATGGGGAAAACAGTGCTAGAAATAATATAGACTAGACAGGACTGACTCCTAACAAACAGAACTGGGCTCGACCCAAACACGGACTGGACACAAGCCGATCGACGCGATCCGGGGAGACCTGACAGACAACATAATCAAGGACATGACAAATACATTTAAATACACAATGCACGAGCACAGGATGCTAGACAACAGGGCATTATATAAGGGAACAAATCAAGAGGGAACAGTGGAAACTAATCAAACATTAATGGGAGAGCTAACAAGGAGACGGGAACACAAACGAGACACAGCAGCACACAGACCAAACAAAGGCCATGTGCTACAACACAAAACATGGGTACCGCCACGATCATGCCACATGACCAAACAACCATGAATAACTATGACAGGAGGGCAGGATCATGACAGATACAGTCAACAAATTAGTATTGGGCATCAAGATTTGTAGTGTCCATCCTCTTTTGCACACGGTTTGAATGTGTCAGATCAGCGTGATTAAGATGTTTTTTTATGTCTTGTTGCTCCTAATAACTCTTTCATTATCTCGTGCATATTTTAAAATCTAAACCAAAATGGACATGCATTCTTTGTATTATGAAAGACTTAAGAATGTACAGCTCTCAGAAAATGTACACGAAAGATCACAGATGTTTAATTACTATTTGGTGTGTGTGTCTGTGTGTGCATTGTTGCTAGGTCATAGTGTCACAGTATGTCATTGAAGGTTTAGTAATGAGATTAAGAGACGAGAAGTTCACAGCCTTTTCTGTATCCAGATACACCAAACTAATGCACAGAACTGTTGGATTTGACATGCTCTAATTTAAATTACACAGTCTATTGTGATAATAGGCTCCATTTAAATTGTTAAATTGTTCTTTGATATTTACATAAAAGGTATGTAACTTTAATAAGTGCAAAAATTATCCTGAAATGTTTTTACATGACCATTTACAACCCTAGGATTTTTCCTTTGAATGAAATGCTCTATTTTTGTCCATTTGGAAGGGTCATGAATAATAATATTGAGCTTTGCTCTGATTGCTCTGCTCTGAGGCTAATGCCAGTAGCTCACATTAGTAAACAGACCTTATAGGTTTTAGTTCCTGTATCAGACGAAAGTACAGATTTTGAGGAACAACTATTTTTTTAGATATTGTAAATGTTTTTTTTTTCAGTATGGACCTGCAAAATGTAACTGTAAAGTCAGTACTAGAACTTAAGCTTAAATGCTTGCATATAGCATTAATTAGCATATAGCGCTAACTCAGCAGTCACAACTTTGTTTTTAGCATTTTATCTCGACTGTGATGTCACAGTTGGTGTTATGTTGAGATTGGTCTGTTCCCTTTCAGTCGGTCACTACGACGTCACGTCGTGACCGACGAATTGGGAACTCGCTTAGAGAGACCAATCTGCTTCGTACTCTACTAAAACGCCAATGAACTTGGCATTGAGATATTTGCATAATGCTGGCGCCGCCCCGCCAGGTGCGTATATAAGCCACAGTTGCAAATATGGAAATTAGCTTTTTCGCTTCGAAAGCCGGCATTATCTGCTACTGAGAAGCTACTCTCTGCTCTTCTGGGAACGGTTGCTGAAATCGATTGACAAGCAGTACTGACACAGCGGACGCTCGCAGTATTCCACTGCTCTGCATCTTTTTTGTTTTGAGTTTAGTGTGTGCGTTGCCTCTCCCTGTGCGCATCATCAGCTGAGCACCTAAGAGTGATTTCCCTAAAGAGTGATACGTGAGAGCTCTGTGTGTCTCTCTGTGAGAGCATAACCCTCTTGGATTGCGGAGACGACTGTCGTTTCTACGGGAACGGCGTCCGCGCCTTTGCAGTGCTGAACGCCGCCATGGTGCGGCTGTCAAGTGCTCGCAGGACGCTCTTCGCATCACTACGCTGAGTAGGACGGAGGATGCGTCCTTCACCTACCGGCCTTCTCATCCTCAGCCGGTTGAGGCTCCGGTGGAGACTGCAGAGTCGTGTTCTGCGATTTCTGCCGAATCCATTGGACCTCCTTCTGATCCCGTCACTTCTGCAGCATCAGAGGGGTGCCCATTTTTTTCCCTCCGAGGGGGAGTTGTCCTGGAGATGGCGGCCGTGCCCGCTTGAGCGGCGAAGACGGTAGAGTTGGAGGGGTTAATCCCTCTCCGCCCGAACCGTCCCGCCCACATGATTGGTACTTCGGTGCTGCCCGGGCCTCTACGGTCCTCACCTCCTGTGCCTGCCTTTCCCGACGGCACAAAGAGCTGACGTGATTTGCGGCCATCTCGGCCGTTCAGCTTTCACCCCTCACCTCCCTCACCAACGGAGCCGCTATAAGGACGGGGATCCACCCAACCCGTCCCTCTCGTGTTTGTATAGACAGTCGTCCGGTTACGGGCGCTGCCCATCAGGCATGCGGAGACGCGGCTTCAGCCCTGCACGCAATAACGTTGCTGCAGTGACTTTAGAGATTTACAAGGGAGGCCGCAACCTTCAGTCGTGCCATGTCCACCACAGTGGTTCAAGATCGCCATTTTTGGCTGTGTCTGGCTTACATGACGGACGCAGACGAGAACAACTTCCTGAATGCTCCTGTCTCACAGACCGGCCTCTTCGGCGAGCCCGGGGAGTCGTACAGCTCCGCTGCGCAGACTGAGGCGATCTCCTAGGTCGTGCCCCGGCGGAAGAGAGCTGCCCTGGTCCACCAACGCCGGCTCCTCCGTCTGCCTCTCGCCGTCGGCGTCCTGCGGCGGCCACCTCCGTTCCCCTTCTCGGACCCCATATCGGCAGAGCAGGGGAACCGGTCGTCAGCAGCTCGCCCCGCCCGCTTAGCCTCTTCCCGTGAAAATCGGGAGTTTAAGTGGCCACAGACGGGCGACCCGGAGTGGCAGAGGATCACTCTTCAGGAGACAGTGATTCGCTCCTTCCCCCGGTAGAGGGTCGGGTGGAAAATCCTTGGTTTGCATATGTTCCACCGGCTGTCCAGCCGATACCCACTTAACCACACATAAGAGTGCATTCCTCTTCCCTCTCCAGGTCTCCAGAGGATCGAGAGAGCCGTGAGTGTACACCTGCTCACCCTACCTCTCCTCTATCGCCAGCGGGTGTCCTGAGGAGTCCGAGCTCTCCACTGAGGAGACCGGACCACCAGCACCCTCATCGGAGTCTGCGCTCTCCGCAGAGGAGACCAGACGACCGTCACCCTCAGCGGGCTCAGGTCAGTGTCACACACACACACACACACATACTGTAGATGTTTATGCTGTCACAGCAGACGCACCAGCAGTCCTACCTGTCTCGCTTCGCTGCCCCACCGCGGGTACTTCGGTAGTGTCGTTAATTCTCCTCGTACGGTCCCTGGATGCTTCGCTTCAGTTCCCAGCCCGTCTCGTTGGGTTTTACGCACTATCCGCCTCGGTTACGAATTACAATTACCGGCACACCCCCAAATTCTCGGACATTCGTTTCACTATAGTGAAAGCGTCCGATGCACATGTACTGCGTGCACAAGTCGATGTCCTGCTGGCGAAGGACGTTTCGAGCCAGTCCCTCTTACCGAGAATGATGATAGGGTTTTCCAGCCTTTATCTCATAGTACCCAAAATACGCGGTGGGTTACGACCGATTTATTTACGCACCGGCTCTACAAATGTGATCCTTTAGGATGATACGCCGAGGCTAGTATTTCAATATTCAGATCGCTTTGCAGCATAGACCTGTAGACGTGTACTTCATGTGTCCATCTCCCCTCGCCTTAGACCGTTTTTCGCTCTGCGTTCATGGAGTGGACATACTAATACTAAGTACACCATTCGAGCTGTCTCTCTCTCCCCGTGTCTCCATGAAAGTGCTAGTCATGGCATTAAAATCTCCGAGAGAGAGAGCGTTGTTCGCATTCTGCTTATATTTACGTCAACTATAATGGCTCGTTCTTGGCAGACGTGCGCGAACACAGAGATTTAATGCTTCAGCATCTCGCTCGTTTAAGTCATCAGGTCAGCTGGGAAAAGAGCAACTTTGCCCCGTGCAGAGGATCCTTTTCTCAGTATGGAAATAGACTCGATCGATTTATTGGCGTGTTTTACAAGAGCGCGCAACCAGTCAGTTCTGACTTGCCTCGGTTTAATTCGAGGGAAGTACGCGGTCCCTCTGAAACAATTTCAGAAGCTCCTGGACATATGACAACATGCTGCGGCTGTGACACTGCTCGAGCTGGTTCATATGAGACCGCTTCAGCATTGGTTTTACGATCGAGTCTCGAGGAGAGCGTGGCGCAACGGCATACACTGTGTAACCATTACACCTGCGTGTCATTTCAATTTTACCCCGTGGCAGACCCAGCATTTCTGATAGCAAGATATGCCCCTGAGTCGGGACTCCTGGCATTCTGTAGCACATACAATGCCCCCAGCACGGGATGAGCAGCCACGTATGACGGGCTTGCAGTCTCAGGGGTGTGCATAGCACCCCAACTGCCGCGAGCGGTGCGCTGTATATCTGGGACTTGTACGCTCCGCTATGGAGATGCGAGGGAAGGATGTAGTAGCCGACACCGACAACATTGCGACTGTTGCGTTATTTACCGTTAAGGCGGTTTTTGCGCTCTCGTCACCTGTCGCATCTCGCTCGTCATCTCCTCCTTTGGAGTCAGAAGCATCTAGGTCCCTTCGTGCCATTTACATCCCGGGTTCGCTCAATACAGCGGCAGACGCGCTTTCCCGAGCTGCGCGCCCCGGTGAATGGCGACTCCACCCCCAGACGGTCCAGCTAATTTGGAAGAAGTTCGGTCGTGCGCAGATATATCTGTTTGCGTCGCCGGACGATACCCACTGTCGCCGGTTTTTATTCACTAACCGAGGGCAGCCTCGGCGTGGATGCGTTGGCACACAGCTGGCCGCGGGGGACGTGAAAATACGCATTCACTCCAGTGAGCTTAATCGCACAGACACTGTGCAAAGTCAGGCAGGACGAGGAGAGCCTTTCGTTAGTCGCCCCATACTGGACGACAAGGAATTGGTTTTCAGAGTTAATGCTCCTCGCGACAGCCCCTCCCTGGCAAATTCCCATAGGAAGGACTTTCTTTCTTTAGGAAGCGGCACATTATGGCACCCGCGCCCCGACCTGTGGGATCTCCATGTATGGTCGTTGAGTCCGCAAGGTTTAGGTGATTTATCGCAAGTGGTATCTAACACCATCGACGCGGTACGAGCACCGTCCACAAGACGGGCTTACGCGCTTAAATGAAACCCTTTTCGTCACCTGGTGCTCTTCGCAACGCGAGGACCCCAGAGAATGCTTAACATTGTGCTTTTATATCTTCAACATAGGTTAGATGGTAGGCTGTCACCCTCCACCATTAAAGTTGATATCGCCGCTATTTCTGCTCATCACTCGCTTATTAACGGCAGATCAGTTGGCAGCATGATTTGGTTATTAGATTTTAAGAGGCGCTCGCAGGCTAAACCCCTCGCGCCCTCCCTCTATTCCTCCTGAGACCTGTCCATGGTGCTGAAGCCCTACTACAGGTTCCGCGTTCGAGCCTTTGCAGTCTGCGAGTCTGAAGTTTTTGTCAATGAAAACTCTGACCCTGCTAGCATTGGTCTCCGTGAAGAGAGTAAGGAATTTACATGCATTCTCTGTTGACGATTCGTGCCTTCAGTTTGGTCCTGCTGTCTCACTGAGACCCAGACCAGGCTACGTGCCCAAAGTTCCCACCACTCCCTTCAGAGATAAGGTGGTGAGCTTGCAAGCGCTGCCCCCCGGAGGAGGGCAGACTCAACCATGGCTTTATTATGCCCCGTAGCGTTACGCATCTACGTGGATCGCACACAAAGCCTTAGGACCTCAGATCAGCTCTTTGTTTGTTATGGTGGTCAGCAGAGAGGGAAAGCTGTCACTAAGCAGAGGATGTCTCATTGGATAGTTGATACTATCGCCCTTGCTTATCTGCAGGGCATTCCTTGTCCATTTAATTTGAGAGCTCACTCTACTAGAAGTGTTGCCTCATTTTGGGCATTCGCTTGTGGTTCCTCGCTAACAGACATCTGCAGAGCTGCTGGTTGGGCGACACCTAATACGTTCATTAGATTTTACAGTGTTCGTGTCGAGCCTGTCTCCTCTCGTGTTCTTTCCTCGTTAGGGGATGCACAGAGAACAGGCTCGCAGGTCGGCTTGCAGCCTCCGACTGCTGCTCCAAACTGAGCTCAGTATGGAAGGCCTTCGAGGCAAAAACGCGTAATAAATTGTTTTGCCTTCCTCCGCTGCCTTGGCAGCCTGATGTTGCGGAGCATCCGCTGCCAGCCTCTCACTAGCTGCATCCTCGCGAACCTGTGTTTGGCTCGGGCATCCACATTGCGTCCCACCGGGTTCCTTTGTGAGTATTTTTCCGTGGGGTTAATCCTACTAGCCCACGTTTCCCTCAGCAGAGCACTGCTTTGCTTATACAGCCACGGCTGTCATTTATACCTCAACTACGGTTGACTTTTGCCCACCAATAGCCCTTAACGGGGCGGTGGCTTCCGCAGCGTCCCTATACCGCTCAGATAAGGCGCTTCCCAGTCGCTGGCACTACTGTGGGGTTAAAGGAACATCTAGTGCCCGGCCTTCTGCCTTAAAACCTAATTCTCCTTATCCTTAAGTGGAACCGGAGGGCTTTACGCAGACACTGGAAGAGGTCAGCCCTCAGTGGCGTTTTGGTAGGGATTCCCAATTCGTCGGTCACGACGTGACGTCGTAGTGACCGACTGAAAGGGAACGTCTCGGTTACGTATGTAAGGAAGGGAACGGAGACGTCACGTCCCGTCGCCACAGGGCTGCTCCCTGCTGTTTATCGGCCGGTCACACTTTCCGGCTTTCTCAGCGAAATGAAGCTAATTTCCATATTTGCACCTGTGGCTTATATACGCACCTGGCGGGGCGGCGCCAGCATTATGCAAATATCTCAATGCCAAGTTCATTGGCGTTTTAGTAGAGTACGAAGCAGATTGGTCTCTCTAAGCGAGTTCCCAATTCGTCGGTCACTACGTGACGTCTCCGTTCCCTTCCTTCAGGGAACGAGGGTTACATACGTAACCGAGGCGTTTTCCAGCGGTATTTTGCATGCATGAGGTTTACATAAAAGAAACCAACGATATGAGGCTCACGATAATAATAATTCATAATTAGTTACATTTATATAGCGCTTTTCTAAGGCACTCAAAGCATTTTACATATGAAAGGGGGATTCTCCTCAACCACCACCAATGTGCAGCATCCACCTGGATGATGCGACAACAGCCTTACTGCACCAGAAAGCCCACCACACACCAGCTTATTAATGGAGAGGAGATAGAGTGATATAGCCAATTAGTATGAGGGGATGATTAGTAGGCCAACGGGCCAGTTTGGCCAGGGCACACCCCTACTCTTTTTCGAAAGACATCCTGGGATTTTTAATGACCACAGAGAGTCAGGACCTTGGTTTAAGGCCTCACTTTTTGAAAGTATAGTGTCCCCATCACTATACTGGGATGTAAGGACCAACACAGACCACAGGGTGAGCACCCCCTGCTGGTCTCACTAACACCTCTACCAGCAGCAACCTGATTTTCCCGAGTGGTCTCCCATCCAAGTACTGACCAGGCTCAGACCTGCTTAGCTTCAGTGGGCACGCTGTCTTGGGCTACAGGGTGATATGGCTGCTGGTATGACGATATTTTATTACCATATACAGAGCTCTCGTTTTTTCATCTATGACTAGGTAAATACAGTTTTTTTCTATGGCACCTTTTAAGTTATTCTTACACAGAAGTTATATTTTCTGTCTGAATAATTATTATGTAACAATTCTCATTGAAGACAACCATCATTAGCTGAGGTTTACTTATCTTCTATTTACTGTGAGTCACTGTGTTTAACACAACGCTACTTTGAAATTAACCATTCTATTTCCTGCTATTTTTATATCCTTCATCTCTCTGCTTCTCTCTCTTTCTCCCTCTATCATTTCCTTGTTCCTTCCTACACAAAAACACAGTAGAACTCAAGTAGTCTTAATTAACTTAAAAACAGGACTTTTCTAAACATTATAAAATCATTACAAATAATATAGAACCCTCTTTCATACATGTACAGTGTGAGGCTTTCTGAACATTTCTGTCGTGTGATTTTTACCCATATACATTTAATTGTTTTGACAAAACAAAAATAAATTAAAAAAAAATTGAGAATATGACCATTTTAGTTGTTTTAAGTAGTAACAACACTACTATAATACAGGCTGTGGCAGGTGCATCATACAGTAGGTGGACACACTGGCATTGTGGCTGCTTGAAAGACTCAGACAGGCATCACTCAAATTCTCTTCTGAAATGTTAAATATACTTTTCTCTTTACAAACTCTTAATGATGAAGCGTCAGTGGTTGATTTGTGGACTCATTGTAGCCCTGACTCATTAGTGTGACAGTGTGGCTGCTGGCAGGAGCTGTGACAGCTTATGAAAACATTAGTGAAAGTGCAGGACAGAATTAGGCCAGTGAATGTGCCAGCATTGATCCACAGCTTTTTATATAAAAAATAGACACAGAAGAGAATAAAACAGCAGAAAGAGAAAAAACAGGAAGTGATATATAAAATGTTTTCATTACATCTTTAAACACGTAACAGGCCTGTTTAATTGTCCCCATTTGATTTACCCAGTGACAAATGCTACCCGCGTCCTGATAGCTTGAGTGACCTTGTTCTGCCAGGGTCGCAGCTATATACAGAAGCAACAATCTGATGCTAATTCCCTCAGTTCTTTATTGAATCGTGTTTTTCCTAAACTCTAAGTACACCCACACTCTCATCTTCTTAGTTGGGTTACCATGCGACAGCGGCATTCAGTCAGGAGTTTATTGTTGCTCTGAAAAGCCACCGCTGACTCAGAGACTGAAAGCTTATGTTTCCTCTCAGGGGAACGAGAGGTTCACCGCTGTGAAATGCAGCAAACATCACAGAACGGTAATACGCCGACCACATCTAAACCCTGGGTTCCTAAAACTAGAAAATATAGCATTTGAAATCTTACCATAAATATTAAATGATTAATGATTGTAGAAGAATTAATCCATATGATATTTTGAATGCAATATTTTAACTTATTATCTACAGTGTCTGAATTCTTATCTTTTTGGAGTAAAGATCATAGGCTGGGACCATACCTAAACAGACCCCCTAAGACCTAGACCAGTGGTCACCAACCTTTTTACACCCAAGATTCCCAACTTAGGCCTTGATGAGAGGCAAGAGCTATCTATCAAAAAGGCCCAGACTGAACCTCCACATTTAGGCGTTTTATTTAGGCTAATTATATTTTAATTACATAAAATGAATGGATTCAGTTTTTTAAAATGACAAGAAAACTAATAATATTTAAAGTTCCACTTTAAGTGTTGTAAAATGAGGGGAAAACGTGCACCATAGACACATTTCTTAAAATTCTTATCAAATAAAGTCAGTATGTCATAACATTGAGATACAAAATTAAACCTTAACATGCGCATTGTGGCCATAAAACTGCATGCTGGTGACATCCACTGGTAAAAGCGGTGAAGTTAATGCAATGAGAATTAACTGATTTTACAAATAAAAATTGTACAAATAAAAATTAAAAAAAAAAATTTATTATATATTTAAGCAATATCGCTCGAGTAGGAGTACGGCCTCGTGCCTCTGGCCTAATCACAGCCGTGATGATATAGAGCTATATCACACGACTCCGAGAGCGATATTGCTTTTATACAACAGTTCGACGGCACACGTTTGAAAAACGAAAACAGGAAAACAACAACGGAGTTATTTTAAAAGCCTCTTTGTTTGGGAACTACTTTCTTCTGCCACGGATTTAAAGGCCAGAATGACAGGTAACACTTTCGGCTGTTTTGAATATAATAACACCATGGACGGATTCGCCGTTTTTAAATATTAAAATTTCTTGGTCACAAAGTGTAGTTTTAAGATTAGTTAAGTCGAGAATATATATGTATAATATTCAAATCTGCAGTCGATAAGTAAAGATAGCGCCAGTTTGAACGTCTGCTTAGCAAGATTCGGTACTCGAGATCCAGAGCAATGAGTGGACGTCAGTGTTCACTCGCCCCGCTGACCACCGCCCTATCTGGGCTACATCTCTGACAGGGATTCCCTGGCTCTGATGTTGGCCCTGTCTGTGTTTGATGGTCAAAATGAGATCAAATCAGCAGTATTTGGTGTCATGAAACTATTACTTGTTTTCTTATTCATATTTTGTGTTGTTATTGTTTTGGCGCGAGGTAAAAGTTAATAAAACTATATTTATATAATGTTGCTTTTGCCATTTAATCTTAACGCGATACGAGCACTTGCTTATTATTCGGCTTTGTTCTTGCCAGTACTATATAAAACAGTTTTTTTTATAAGTGTCACAGATGTTTTTTGCATGCTGCTTATAAATATATCAGGTCTCTTCAGATAATAATTGTTTTCATTCCTTTTTCCAAGTGTTAATCGTCCACACGATGTGACAATACTCAGTTTAAAGTTACATCCAAGAGCGCTGATCTTTGACGGGATAAGTACTTCCGATTGGGATTCACAGACTGATTCATGAGCTATACTAATGAGACACACGGAGAGTGTTTAAAGGGGCGGTGAATTTATTGATTTTATTGTTTTATACTGTTGTCTGATGTCTACTTATGATGTTCGCGTGGTTTTTACATTCAAAAACATCAAAAGCAGTAAGTAATAGGCTATTTTGTAACATGGATTTGTGGCTGTCTGGAGAAATGGTTCGTTTGAAGGGGCGGGCCGCACTGAAGACCTGGACGTAAACACCCACTGCTATGATTGGACAGCTTCATTACCTGTCATTACATGTGGCAAATGTTTTAAAAACATTAATGTGTAAAAATAGCAGCCGAATACATATTTGTTTGAGCCACAAAAGATTCTGGGTGCTAAAGATGATACACATAAATGACAATACATATAGTAAAGTAGAAACAAAAATTTTAACTTGACGTGACTAAATTACCGTATACAGCACAGTAAGCGCGCATCAGAATCTAAACTGCGGCTGATAAATCCTTCTTTATCAATTTAGTCACGGATGTTACAACAGACATATCAAGCGATCTCTAACAAAGCAATAGTGAAACGCAATAACTTAAATAAACTTACTGTGTACTGCTGTGTCATTTTTGTCAGATCCAATATTAGTGGTGTTTTTAATCACAGTCTCTCTGCAAATCCAGCATCGACTTCTTTACAAATGAATCCGTGTACACAAAGTAAATACTCCCCACTCGAGCTGGAACTTTTTCAAAAGCAAACTTTATCCACGCATTCCTAATGTTGAGACTCCATTATCCAGCGTCTGTGTTCTTCCCATAGACCGTTCTTCCACAACCGAAAATGCGTTTCCATGGTTACTTCAGATAACTGCGTCAAAATAAAAGTCTCTCAGAAAAAATTATTTAAAAGTCATTTTGGTTACATTTGGCAATCTTTAAATACATGTTTACTTATTGTTGAGACACACGTGTGTCACGCGAAGCTGTGGGCGGGGCTACAAAAGTGGTCCTTGTATTTGGCTATGGGGAGGTGCTTCAATTCTACTTTGATTTCATACTTTTCCGAAATTCACACTGACTTGTTTTACTGGCTTGGTGCCAAAAACTGTTATATTTCAGTAGCACGGGCGTTTTCAGTTCTGAAACTTGCAGGATGTTCATTTAAATATGATTACCTCTTATATAACAAATTATCAAGTTAAAATTGAGTATTTGATTCACCGCTCCTTTAAAAACAGCGCGTCTGTGCGTGCAGTTTTTCCAGTCAGAGATGAGCCTATTAAGAACCTCCATTCATTCACTAATACTAAAATCAATGACGAGTAGGTGGCGGAATAATACGAAAGGTGAAGCGGTTACTGTGCCTTTATCAGTAGAATATCGCATAGCTCTTAGCCAATCAGATTCGAGAACCAGAAAGAACTGTTGTATAAAATATTATAACAATAAAAAAATTGAATGTAATGCATACAGGTAACAATGTTTTATACACAATCCCTGTTCATGTAATCAGAGAAAATTACTTTATGCATGCATACTATTATGCATGCCAGGCCAATAGTTGGTGATGTCACATCATTAACATGTAATACGCCTGTGCATGAAATCCCAATTTTCACAAATTCACAGTTAGTTTAGACAGAGATGATAATGGTATTGTTTTGAAAAACATTTTGCTAAAATTAAGATTGGCTTAAGCTTTTATTGGAGCTTTTGCAACATTGGTAATGTTGGTGTTACATTACAGTAGATATATTGTTAAATGTTTTGATGATATTACTGTATATAATTAGTTATCCAATTATATATATGTTGATTTTTTTTAAGATAGCGCTGAGTTGCTTTGATCTGCAGGAAGTTTTCATTGCTTGTGTATCTTTAAACTGATGAGATATAAGACAGGAAGTGGCTTACAGGATGTTGGTCTGGAACAGCAAAGTTAAAATGATCCTCTTCAGTTATCCTAAGGACCGTCAGTCTTTGAATACAGAGCCCCGTGACGTTCACTGATATTTAAGCATTACACCACATCATTTACAAGCTAAGCAAATTATAATATACCACAGGGTGTCATATCAAAATGTTTAACTGTTTAATGCCAATGCAGGATATAGATCATGGACAGGGTTTACTATAGTTGCAATACTCAGTACACAATAGTGAATTATTTCAAAAGTTGCCGCTGAGCAGAGGTTGTGAATAGGTGTCAAGTAGTGCCTTATTTTAAAAACTATTTAGTTCTCTGGGTAGCAAATTCTGAATTGGAAAACATTAAAATGGATCTGTTTTAAAAGCAGTCTGGCTGTTGATATCACTAAACATGAGTCATGTAATAGTCTGGACAGAGTTACATAACTATGGCAAGTTACATATCAGTGTATGTTTTTGAAACATATTGTAAAATAGATTGTATTGTTCTCCACAGCATGTTGCTCAGTGTTGTGGAAAAGACCTTACAGAATCTGAACAATTAAGCACCCATGGGTCAATGGTTTCACAAATGAATAGAGCCTTTGTTTTACCCAGATCATTAGGGAACAGTTCTTTCCTCTAGATGCTTAATCCACCAGGAGGGTTTAGATCCAGTCCGCTCCTATAAGCTGCATTTGATAGTTCTGGTCATGGGGTTTCTAGATCCTAGTGTACATTTCGTTTCATTTGGAGTAGTTCACAACTACTGCATAATAACAGTAGAAGAAAGACTCCCCATAAGTTTTTGGAGCATCAGGACTTTAAGAAACATCATCAGTGATTTTGATGTCTGAAGGCAACTATGTTAGAACATTAGAGGCAACCAAGCATGCGTTTTTGATGCATTGGACCAATTTGGGACATGGACTTCTTCAGTGATGGAGCCACAGATTACATCAATGACTACCTCAAACTCAGTAAGTGACTAAATTAGCTGAGATCTCGTCACTATGAAATTTTCCGGTTCTTTATTCACAATTCAAAGCATGCTCTTGTGAAAAGTATTAATTTGAGGTCTCATTTTATTGTTACTAAATATAGATATTTATTTGGTTTTGAGTATAGAATAATGTACAGCCAGCTGGTTGTTATTGCAGAATAAATCATGACAGGCTGATCAGAAATTGTACAAACCTGATGGGATTTACTTGCTATAACAACCAGCTGGATGTATGTTCTCCTGCTTACATGGCAACTTGCCACATATATAAATTTAGGAAATCTAGTAGCAGCAGTCACTCGCCAACTTCATCAATGGGACTGAAGTAGAACGTGTCTCCAGCTTTAAGTTCTTGGGTGTCCACATCTGTCCTAGCATCTGAACACCTAATTTCTGGTTAGGTAAGCACGACAACGCTTGTACTTCCTGAGGAGATGAAAGACAGACATCTGAAAGACATCTGTCTCCTTAAATCCTATTCAGTATCTACCGCTGCTTCATTGAGAGCACCCTGACAATCTTCATCAGAGTGTGGTATGGCAGTTCCACCGTGTGTAAAAAGAAAGCTCAGCAAAGGGTAGTGAAAACTGTCCTGCACATATTTGGCACCCATCTGCCTGCCATCGAGTCTCTTCACAAAACATCATTAAGAACTCTACATGTCAAATATATGACTATGCAGTATTACCAACTACTTGTTTAAAGGAACAGTATGTAAGAAATTTATATCAATTAATCATACAATGGCCCTGATATGTCACTAGACATTAAAAAATCATTTTAATTTCAAATACTTATATCACTGATAACAGTGGTCCGGTCAGGATATTGTCATTTAAAAAGTGGAGTTGCAGCCCTCAACTGATGTTTATGTTGTCATTTTGTGTATTGGCCACCAGTTGGGTGATTGCAGTACCAGTTTTAGCCACAAGTTTTGTTGTTGCAATACCAGTTTTGGCCACAATCCTACATACTGTTCCTTTAAGTTATTTCAAGTTATCTTGTCCTTGTGTTTGTTATAAAGTGGTGAAACCATTAGCAGAGGAAGTCATGAGTTATGATGTTATGATGGTATATTAACAAGAAAATAGAATTTGATTTAGGGAATGCAGTGTTTCCCACAGACTTTGTTTATTTGTGGCGGCACATTTGCCAGGTGGTATGGGTGAATAATAATATCCTACTAAAGGTCCGGGAACCATAGCTTTTAATACCCAAGGATGGCCCAAGAGCCCATCTGACATGTAAAGCAACCAATCACGTTACACTTTGTACCCGCTTATGTTTAGGGGATTGCAACCATCATTCATTAACGTCTCTAAAGTGTTTAATGACAATTGCAAACACTTTGAAATACCTTTTATACTTTTAAACATGCAGTGTGTATTCAAGCTTGATGAAGCATATTTTCACGGATTTAAACATAAAGCTTTTTGCTGTTTCCATGCAGATCATTAAATAACCCAACAGTTCATTTATCAAATACATCAGATGTTTAGCCAACAGTCCATGTGTGGACATCTGAGGCTGAGACTATGGGAATAATGTCAAAACCTATACTTGACATGTCAATGAAAAAATGCTTAACTGTGTTTTGCATTTAGCACTTACGGCCACACACTCTGTAATGACATATATGTTTTGCGCACCAATTGTGAACATTTCACGTATAAACCAGTCTTCAGAATCACAGCCAACCGCCGCAATAGATATAGAATAGCCAGAGGTGTGTACAGGACCTGTCCTGTAAGAGGAAGGTTGTAAAAAAACGCACTGTGTATAAGGGCGCACTCACACTATCCAAACCAAACCATGCCCCAGCACGATTGTCCCCCCTACATACTTCCCCAGAAGCGCGCACTCACACTGTACTTTTATCAATCCAAATAAACAAACCGCACCTGGGCGCGGTACAGAGGGATCACACTAGTCAAACGAACCAGGCTTTGGGGGTCAAACATGCCCGGATGCGGTTTGGATAGTGTGCCCATAGTGATATTACGCACTGCCCAAAAATAGTCCCCCTGGTTACTTTCAATAGCAGGGGACTATTTTTAGGCGCTGCGTAATATAATTGCATCTGCTGCAGCCATGTTACAACAGCAAAGTCCTTGATTATTGAATGAGAGTATAGTTCCTAGCCATACCTGCCTTAAAAAACGCAACTTTTAATTTTTTGTCTGTCTTAGTACACGATATAACTACAAAAGGGTCAAGTTTTTAAAAGGAAAAATATAGAAACTCGTTGGTTATTTTTTAGCGCAATGCTAATGGTCTAATCAGATTCAATGGATTATGCTAAGCTATTCTAAAAGTGGTTCCGCCAGACCTGGAGATCGGCTGAATGGATTCCAAAATGGTAAAAATTAAGTGTTTAACTCTAGGGGAGCTGGAAAATGAGCATATTTAAAAAAAAGTGGAGTGTCTTTCAAATACTTTTTGTAAATATTGCATATTAATATTGCAATTTTGGTTAGTTTGTGTAAACTGGTTATATTTATATTTGCAGTACAAAGGTATGTACTTGTATAGTTTTATGCATTACCATCTATTGAAGTTATAATAAAATGCAGAATAGACTAATCTTCAAGTTATAAGTTTTTGCCGTTTATGAAAAAGTATTATGTGTCATGTTTAATATGATATTAGTTTTGCAACTAACTTAAATCTTGTGCTTGTGGAATACAGCATATTATGTAATAACTCATGTTTCATTTATTAGTCTAGTATTTGTATCTCTGTGTTTAAACGGTTGTAGGCCCACAGTACAGTACAGTATGCTTCTTGATTCAGTTAAGAAAGCAGTGTTCTGATTGGTTGAATAAAAGCTCATACAATTGGCTTAACAGGAGATGCCTGAGTAATTGTGAATCTCAACCTGGCAGGTCTCAAAAGTACACACACCCAAGTCCAAGATGATCACACGTGTGGTTATTTAAATTATTATAAATTCAATAATAAACGTTCACATTTTTAACTATCAAAACCTTTGTACTTCGGTGAATTGTGTTATGTATGTTACACTTGTGAATTTGGGTACGCATGTGTTCATCAAATCTTTAGCTTGAATTATTTTTGACACTAGTCCGGTGCAATAACACCTGCTTGTCTTAGGTGATGTCAATCTATAGACATAGACAGAGATTGTGAGGCAGATTTTGAAGGTCTTTTCTACTGAAAAATAATGAGAGTTAGAAAAGAAAAGAAAAGCGCAGAGACAGAATTTTGTGACATTTATATTTAATTTAATCAATTTGATAAATTTCTTAAAATGCTATTCCAGCATAAATATTGCAGGAAGCAATAAGTGTAAATAAAAGATTGTGATTTTATGCTTGTTTAGTGAAAATAGATAAAAAGATGTAGTTTTATTGGACGCACATGCGTTGTCGCTGTTACGGAGCATCTGGACGGAGCTTAAAGGTGACATCGAATGATTGAACGGGGTATTTATCCTTGTTCTGTGATGTGACATGTAGACAAATATTTTTTGTTTGGGTCTGTAATGCCTTAGAAGCTTCTTAAAAACCTCAGATAGCTCTATCAGGGTGGGGGATTTTAAACAAGTGGTTTTGCACCTATTTTGCTCCCCCTACTGGCTTAACTTGCAATCTCATTACTGATTGGCTGACTTTGCTGCCACTCAAACAATGTAGCCAATTATTTTAAAGTGGAGGGGCAGTGAGATGCCTGTGATGTCATAAGCATTAGTTTTTCAGATTGGGCCGTTTTCTGGCTGACATTTCTAAAAGAGGAATTTCTATGAGACTGAGATGTTTAGCATGTCTAGCACTTTTTGTATGTTCATGAATGCGGGTAGACTACTGTACCATTATTCAACAAAGACCAGGTAAAAATGTTTTTTCATTCTCTGTCCCCTTTAACTTCCGGTCTCTCTTTGTTTAATGTTCTAGTGGCTAAACTGATCTCTGGAACAAATACCTCATTGAATAAACGAATGATTTGGTTTCCTAAAGACGAGGGGAGACAGAGATCATGCATCACCGCTATGTGAAGAAAGTTTGGCAGACGATCTGTAGTTAGGATTGTACATTATATAGTACACATTTTACACAGTAACGTTAGCTCAGTGTAGCTTTTGATATGCTTTAACTATGATTTAAAGGCACACAAGGCAAGTCTGAGTATTATTTCTCTACTAGCTCCCCCTAGTGTCTGGGAGTAAATGCGTTCTATATCTAAGACTATACGAGACTGAAGGACACCGGGTCGGATACAGCGAACTTGCAAGTGGGGTATTCTTCCTACAGACGGTAGGGGCGGGCGAGAGAGTCTTCATTCTTCATGTAATGAGTCATTTAACCATATACCGACTTACGAAGATGATTTATTAACATAAAAATGCTGCCTTGTGTCCCTTTAAACTAAGGTACTCTACTTGTTGTTTATTTTGATTTGTTATTAAAAAAATAAACTACTCCAAAAGGACTGTGTTTTTTATTCTTTGTGGAGTTTACCGGAAATACGTGTGTTCCACGAAAGCCGTTTGTTTATGTTGTTACTGTTCAAACCGTCTAAGCTCAAAACAAATATGACGGCATGCTGATGACATCAGATGTCAGATAATCCTTTGGGTTTTGTGCTTCCTGACATAATTTTTTTGTTTTTTAGTAAGCTCTTCTACTAAGATCAAATCAAATTACAGACTTTATGATCATACAAAGTGGATGTAAATTATAATAATAAGTCCGAGTTACATCAGTCTTTGTACTAAAGTAGAGACACTGAACTAATGAGGGCTTGATGTTGTTAGGTAAATTGACCGACTACATACTGTAGCGCTGTAGATCTGTACATTCATCTCATCTAACAAAGCACTTGTAATGACCATGTCTTAAAGATTAAAGCACAGGTGCTGGAGTTTTATAGTGATCTGATCTGACAATAATTCAGCCCTTATTTAAGCATCATTTGCCTGTATTAGATAAGTTCATGTTAGAAATAAAGCGTGATTGGAGACAAAGATAACTGCATGCTCACAGCAGATCAATACACAGTGAGGTATACTGTACCACTGAAGTGTAAAAGATGAGTATAAAAGAAGATAAATAGAAAAACATCTACAGTATTAACTTTTTCAACATTTGGTGAAATAATTTACCTTGTTAAATTATTAAATATTGCATGCTATTACCATTGGATTCATTTTTGACACCTACAAGAAGTATAAAGGCAGTACTATGATACAGTTGATGCAGTATTGTACTGAATGATTACCTTATTTCATGTATCATGCTATTTACATGATATTCAGAAGTACAGAAAAGGTATGGTCCAAAAACATAATAACATTTCTAACATACTTATACTACATATACTACTAAACTTATCTTTCACACTTTATACGCTGGATTTCACACATCATGTCTGGGTTTAGACCTCATGTGTATGAAGTGCTCCTAAATTAGTTTTAATATCATCGTTCAACAGGTTTATCATATCATGTTTGTTTTGTATTTTCAGAGGAGGAATTGCGGAAGCTACGGGAAGAAACAAATGTGGAGACCATTAGGCAGGAACTGGAAAGAGAACGCAGCAGAAGACTTGACCTAGAACAGAAGATAAACGAAGTTCTGAAGTCCAGGTGAGCAAACTTAAGTAGAGATTCATCAGCATGTGCCAGCCCTTAAACAGTCTGAAACATGGGCACAGAAACTTACTTGATAGAGCATTGCTTGAGCAGTGCAACAGCCATAAGTTTGAGGCTAGGGGGCACGCATACACTAATAAAGTAGGAATTGTATTGTTTGTTATGAAACTGTAATGGTCTATGTGGGTCTCTACTGGTATGTGTTCGGTTCTGTTGGTGGGACCATTAAAGGAATGTTGTAGTGGTTTTAAATGGTGAAAGCGAATGGTTCCTTGTGGTATTTTAATGGAAAGCAATAGAATTTCTTTGATGGTTTCTGTTGTTTTTTGGGGGGGGATTTTTCAGCCGGATTATGAGTCCTGTAGTGCCCAGTAAATATGAATGAATATCATTCTGCTAAATTTCTAAATGCATATATGTGTCACATTTTGCCTCTTTATTCTTTACTTTCCCAAAGACTTTTTGAGTTTGTATTTGGGTCCTCTAGTTTTGTTATCACTATTTTCCATTTGTTCATCATTTGTTCTTGATTTGTCACATGATTCTAGTTAAAGGTGACATTGAATGATTGAATGGGGTATTTATCCTTGTTCTGTGATGTGACATGTAGACAAAATATTTTTTGTTTGGGTCTGTAATGCCTTAGAAGCTTCCTAAAAACCTCTCTCAGATAGCTCTATTAGGGTGGGGGATTTTAAACAAGTGGTTTTGCACCTATTTGGCTCCCCCTACTGGCTTAACTTGCAATCTCATTACTGATTGGCTGACTTTGCTGCCACTCAAAAAATGTAGCCAATTATTTTAAAGTGGAGGGGCAGTTAGATGCCTGTGATGTCATAAGCATCAGTTTTTCAGATTGGGCCGTTTTCTGGCTGACATTTCTAAAAGAGGAATTTCTAGACTGAGATGTTTAGCATGTCTAGCACTTTTTGTATGTTCGTGAATGTGGGTAGACTACCATTATTCAACAAAGAGAAGGTAAAAATGTTTTTTCATTCTCTGTCCCCTTTAAGTTTCATCACATGTACTGAATAGAGGGTTTTCACGGCGCGTCATCAGAGCGGAAGACGCCATATTGGAGGCACTCCGCATTACAACAGAGCAGACACTGATGTATATGCCGAACGTCGTCAAGGAAAATAGTTAATTATTGCCGTGTTTGAGATGGTACCAACAGTACATATTGAGAAAAACATTTGGATTATTATCGACTTCCAAAAGTTATTAAAAACCAGGGAAAGGAATGCAAGAAATTATCAGAGGATCGACGCTTGTGGTTGGTAAAGCTCAGGAAAAAGAGTAGTATTGTATTAGAAATATGATTGAAGTACATAAAGTATAAAACAATTATGCTTCTACTTGTTGTGCTTTATTTAAAGAGTATTTAATATGTACTTTAGTGTATGCACAAAATGTACTTAAACACAAATAAAATTTGCGCTGCAATGCCTTAATGCCAGTGTGCTTAATTGCTCATAGCAAATTTTCTATTGTAATGATAATTATATTTTTAATAGTAAATGGTAAAAACAATTATTGCTTTTATTTTTTACTGTGCTTATTTTACAGTAAAGCACTTTGGTAGGACACTGGCTATTTTAAATTTGCTATATAAATAAAGCTTACATTGACATATGGGCTCTGCATGAAAACTAGGTAGTTCACTAACTTATATCGGGATATGCAACTGAAGGAAGAATCGCCGGGTCGTCACGGATCCTAGAAGAGGGAGCTCGTAGGGATCTGCACCGCCTATAAATTTTAATTTCTCGAAATATCGTGCCTTTTCTTGTGGTCCAAGTCCTTCCCTATATGCCTTTGCATCTTGGATGCGTTTTCTGTTGTTTAGACATGTCTACATTCACTTAAAGTATCCAAAGCGCATAATATTCCATTGTACTCCTTTCAGTTCTTTACACCGAGTGCCTCCACCATGGCCGCGCATCGGGGTTACCGCCCAGAACGTGACGTCGGTGAATACCCTCTATATATAGCCATCTAGATTTTATTTTCAGCTAGCATTTTACATAGCTTATGTTTCTTTCTTTGTTTGGCCCTTATTCGGTTGTGTAGTTTCCTGTTTATGTTATTCCTGACTCTGCATCATTAAAACCTGTTTAAATCTACAGTTCAACTTCACTACACTGTAACATTATCTAAAAAACATCTATGTAGTTATAAGCCTTCACATACTTGCAGAGAGTCTCATTTCCGATCTGATCACATTGCCCTTAATGCAAACAGCCAAATTATGTGTTCACATTAAGTATCAAGAAGACCCAAAATACAAAAATTAGTAAAGCAAATATTTAAAGGTTAATTAAGCTGGTATTTTGGAGAACGTTTTATTACATTTATTATTTTATTATTAAATTATTATGTATTTGGTAAGTTGATGTGCCTTGGCAGTGTTCATTGACCCTGCCCTTCACTTTATTTTGCTGCTAACATCACATGCTAAAGTTTAAAAATAGCAGCTACAGCCCACCCGTCATGACCCTTAATGGTCGATATCTATACGTACTGTGTTGTACATGTGTTCTGTTCTTTCCACTGACCTAACATTACCACATCTAATTGATTTAATTGACAGCACTTTACAGTTCGACTGAGGGCGGCAGAGGGGTGTTTCTAGTAATAATCCTGCAATTGTGTGCAAGATCAAAATGTAGGAGCCATTATATTACTTTTACAGTATGTTATCTCAGGCAGGTGATGTTCTTCAAAATGTTTTAAAAAACAACACACTTTTGAGGCCACTGTGGGATGTTTCAATACCCATACAAATCATTAAGGAATCCTCTCTGCTTTATATTAACTGAAATGTGTAACATGTTTCTGCAGGTGTGAAGATTCTCCACCTCAACCTGCACGCAAACAGCAGGCACCCGCAGCCAATGGCACAGGTAATACAACACATCACAATGTAACATTACATCCAACTATTATAAAGTTTGATTGAAAGTAAAAAGTAGAGACCAAACAAACCTGCTAAAACAACATTATGCTGCCGCATAAGTTACCTCGTGTCAGTCACATTCTGAGGCATGTATCCTTCACAGATAAAAACTCTCAAATTTTTGATCTTGATGCTAATTTGTGATTTGATTACTGATTTTAATCTCTCTGCTACAGGAAGCTTCCAGTTGTTATTTTAGGCACTTGTCTAAATTTGTAGACCATCTAGGCCAGACCAACCTCATTTGTTTGAGGCAGGACATCAGAATGTGGAGCATAAAGATCTCTTTCTATCTTTTTCTCTCTCTCTCTAGTTTGTAGAGTTGAGAGAATGTGAGTGCACAGGTCTACATAAAACTTTTGTTAAGTAAAATAACAAAAATAAATAAATAATAATAATCTAGAAATTCACTGGAGACTGTAGTTTGTCCTAAAAACAAAATATAAGTGGTCCTGTATAGCTTAGTGGTATAGCATTGCTTTAGCAGTGCAAAAGATCATGGGATTGAATTGAACACAGTGAAAACAGTTAAAAATATGTATACCTTGTAATGCCATGTATCTTAAGTCTCTTAAGATAAAAGCGTCTGCTGAATGCATGAATGTAAATGCGCGCAGCCAATGGGCGTATGAAACAATATCAAGTAGCATTACGGTACAGTGTTCATGGGAAATGTAGGAAGTACTGCCAGAGGGATAAAAGTCAGAGAACAGAGCATTATGTATCATGCATGCAATGTCTCATGCATCATCGGCCAAACTGGCTAGTAAGTTTTTATTAACACCCTCCAAAATGAATTTTAACCCGCATTTGGCAGGTTGGCAGGTATTAATTTAGAACACTGGTAATAAAGCAATAAGCCCCAAGAAGCAGTGGGTGCATTTTATAACAGCTAAGGGGCGTTGTTGCCTTAAACCCCCTTAGCTGTTATAAAATGCACTGTAACCCCACTGCTTTGCGGGGTTTATTGCGTTTATAAAACGGTTACTTCATATGCATAGTAGGGTTTCACAAAATGATTCAACAACAAAAAAAAAAACGTTTCATCCTACCGTCATCTGTTCTCTTATCAGTTATCACCTCTCAAATTTTCAGCCAAAGGTGGAGATAATCCCATTTTTGTGAAGAAGTTTTGTAAGAGATCAGATTCAGAGCTCCATCAAAACTTTACACGTCACGCTTAATCCACCACGGGCATGTTCAATCTCACACCGGTGCGCAACGTTTTGCTACGGTTTCCGGGTTGAACGACATGTTTCCTGGAAACGGTGTGCAACGGAATGCAACAGGTTTTAGAAGCGTTTTCTCTTGTTTGGTGGGTGTGTCAGAAATGTCAGCCCAATCAGCGGCAAGATGTATAAAACCACGCGATAGTAAAGAGACAGCTCTCTCAATGGGTTCAAGTTGGAATGTTGTCTTTCATTCTGGACGGCAAGGTCAGTGACTGTAACATCGAGGGTATTTTACAGTATTAAACACACATTTATAACGATTTCATCAGGCTTCAGAAACATTTAAAAAAGAACACAAAGAATGGCCTCTCAGCTACCGTAGTTGCAACTCTTGCGTCATCACAACAGGGTGTTCAATGCATCACCGTTTCTGTTTAATAAACGTTGTGCAACGTTTTGTCGGGGCTGAACGCAGCCCACAACGCTGTTGTGTCGAGTGAATGCGTCAGTGTTTAAGTTGGGTAAGATTGCCATCTAGTGGATAATAGCGGAAATATCAATTTAAGACAAAAACAACCCAGAGAACATTTTCTCTTTATTGACGAAATGACTCAACAATATTTATTGACATTTATCTGGATATCGCCATTAATTGTGCAATTGTACACAAATTAAAAATATGATTAAAGACTGTGGTGTTTATTTTCATAAATTAGTACGCAGCAACAGTGGCGCAGTGATACTTGTGATGCGGTCTGAACCGTGGGTTTACCGGGGTATTTTATCACGGCTTAGAATGCGTTTCAACCAATCAGAATGAAGAACCAGAACGAGCCGTTTTATAATATGTATTTTAAAATCAAGGTAGAAGGAAATCTCAAATAACCCATCTAACCTACTATAGTGGTTAGGGACAGGTAAGTTTTAATTAAGCAATTTCTTTTATAGCCTAAAAGTTGTGTTTATCTTGGCAGCGTAGTGAAAATACGAAGTGAAGTTTAAATTATATGGGCTATAAATGAGCGAAGCGGAATAGACTTAAGGAATTGCTTATTTGTGGATTTACATGCAACTATTTATGTACTATTAAATGCGTTTAATTTTATTAATTAAGTGGCACCTCACGGTATTATTTGATATTAGGGTTACGTGGCAGTGAAATTTAAAGAGCAAGGGTGGGTTAGTAAGAAAGGAGGGTTACCATAGCTCTCAAATAAAATGTTTATCTATCTGTCTTTTTCTGTCTTCTTTAGACAAACAACAGAAAGAGACGATGTGCTTCCGGGTGCAGAACTGGCTCTATGATCGGTTCGGGGTTTATATTGAGGACTTCCGCTTCCAGCCTGAGGAGAATACGGTTGAGGCTGAGGAGCCTCTAAGTGCTAAAAGGTCAGTTTTGACAGAATCACATATAAGGATGTTGTTCGGTTTATGTTTACACAGCTTCATTATAATTTGTAGGTTTGAATGAACAGTTTCAAATAAAATAAAGTAATTCCATTAATACTGTGTAATGAAGGAAATAAAACACTTAGCTTGGTTTTTATTTGCTAAATTTATTCCCTCTCTAGCACAGTAACTGCATATAGTGCAAACATCTGCCCCCATGTGGTCAGGAGACTATAATGACCTTCTGATGACATTTACATTTAGACATTCAGCAGAAGCTTTTATCCAAAGCAACTTACAGAGATTAGGAAACAATAAAAGCGATGTCACAGGGAGGCAATAGTGCAAAAGGTGCTTATAACAAGATACAAGTTTTCATTATTCCCAAACAATACCTGTTAAGAGAAAAAGAGAGTTAGTGTTGTTTTTTACTGAAATGGGAGAAGAGAAAGAAATGCGGTTAATATCTATGTCAAGTATTTTTGGAAGAAATGGGTTTTTAATTGTCTTTTGAATGTTGCAAGAGATGTGGCTGACTGGATTGCAATAGGAAGGTCATTCCACCAGCAGGGGAAGTGAAGGAAAATGAGCTGGAATGTGATTTAGTGCCCCTTTGGGAAGGTAACTCAAGGTGCCGCTCATTTACTAAACGTAAGGTTTAGCAAATGATTTTCTTCGCAGGACGTCAATATGTCACCAGCAGTCGTGGGGATTACTTTTCTATTGGATATATCTCCTTTACCTTCATACATTCCTACACCCCAATGGGTTGAGAGAATGAGAGTGCACAGGTGTACATAAAACTACATTCCTAAATACAGAAATGTATGAAGGTAAAGCAGAAATATCCAATAGAAAAGTAATGTCCAGGAGTGCTGGTGACATATTGACATCTTGCGAAGAAAATCGATCAGATTTTGTGCGAAATGGCCAAACACATGAACGCAATCTCCTTCTTGTGGTCCATCTCTCAGTGCCACGCCGCCACCTATAGAGCGGGAGTGTAATATGCACATCCTGCTTGACAAATGCTATGCTTTAACGCTAATAATGTATAAAAAAGAATATTCGAATCTCAAAATTGAAAATCAAATGTAAACCCACCTAACGAATACTTAAATATTCTGGTCCAACCTGAGCTATTATTATTTTTATTATCATCATCATCATGGTTTCATATTAACATTCTCAAAAAACCTGCACTTGCAAGTTATGAAAGGCCACTTCAATTGTTGACCAATCCAGTGGCCTGTCATAGGTAAATGAGTAAAAAAATTGGCAAATAAATAAGGAAACTGTTGCCCTGCCCACTGATACAATTGTGCATTAACCGATCTCACATGAAGAATTTCTCCCAACTAGTCTCAGTTTAAAAAAAAGAAAGATTGTTTTGTGAAGGAAACTGGTATGGTCATTGGCTTGCTAGAAAAATAGTAATTGTCCAGTGTATTGCACAAATATAATGGGTGTTAAAAAATGTTACACTGACATTGAAGAGATATTACGAGACCTGAATATCATAGGAATTTGATTGTTGAACATTCAGACTTGGGCCAGTTCTGTCTTGGGCCCACACTAAGTAGAAATACTATGGAAACCACCCAGAACACCCTAACAACTGCTTAGCAACACTTTAACTATCACTCAGATCATCTTAGCAACCACAGCACCCCACCAATAATTCATTTTTGCAAAGGCAGGCACCAGATATAAGAGAAATGTAAAAATCTAGTACTGAAATTATCCGTGTTTTACTCTGCTTTGAACATATTAAACAATCTGAATTTTTTTTTTTACAGATTAACAGAAAATATGCGACGACTGAGTAAGTTGAATTAATATGCACTTGAAACACTTTGTTTCTTTTTTGTTTTAGTTTTTTCATCTTTATATTGAACTTTTTTCTAGAACGTGGTGCCAGACCTGTGACAAATTTCTTAAGGAATCTTTCCGCCTTATCTAACTGGCACTCGGTGTATACGTCAGCAATTGCCTTCATTGTGAGTACTTATGTCAGTTTTCCATCTCAAACCTGGATTTCCTCTTTAAAGGGATAGTTCACCCAAAAATTAAAGTTCTGTAATCATTTTCTCACTCTCATGTTGTTACAAACTTGTATACATTTCTTTGTTCTGATGAACAAAGAAATGTGTATTTATATATATATATATATATATATATATATATATATATATATATATATATATATATATATATATATATATATATATATATATATATTTGTAAACTATCCATTTAAGGAAATTGATTTACTGCTTTATTTTCGTATAACTATCTTGTAAAGCTTATCGTCAGCCCTGTTACCATGACTTTGTATAATAGATAATTCATTACTGACAATTGGAAATGTATAAAAAAAATCAGAAATTTAAAAGTTAATGTATTTTTTATCTAATAAACATCTAAAATAATGACATTAAACTTAATGATATTATAATGCTTAATTTACTGAAGCACTGTCAGTCATATTACCTATCTGAATGGACTTACATATCTGAATGGCATCAAAGTTTATATACATTTTCTGAACACACATTTAAAAGTATTTATGTAGTTTAAGATTGTACAAGGTAATTGCTTTAAGGGCATTTTTACTTGTTTTTACAGGACATGACTGTGATTCTCATGTGTCTTTTTTCACAGATCTATATGAATGCAGCGTGGCATGGCTGGGCCATTCCTTTGTTTTTATTTTTAGCCATTCTGAGGTTGTCATTGAATTTTCTCATCGCCAGGTAAGGCACCCAATTCTGTCTTTGATGCTGTGACTGTCAGGTGTCACATAAAACAAAATAATTGAAGTTTGAAAGTACATTTCATTCAAATTTGTGCTTTTTAAACAGCATGTTTGATATAATGATTATGTTATGTTATAGGATACAGTATGTGTTTCCTTCATCTAGCACTATTTGTCTAATATATATATTTATAAATACTGTATATGTATGTGTATATGTATATATGTAGAAAGTAGAAATGTTCTGAAACATATTTAATTTTAATAAATGAATGAACTAAGATCCCTTTTCTCTGTTTTTATAAAGAGGGTGGAGAATTCAGTGGAGTATTGTGCCTGAAGTTTCAGAACCTGTGGTAGGTGTTTTTCCCCAAAGATAATAATTTAAATTCATGACAATACTGTTTTTTGTGTTTTTAAAAGTGTTTTCCTTTGATTTCCAGGAACCTCCTAAAGAAGACTTGACTGTGTCTGAAAAGTTTCAGTTAGTTCTTGATGTTGCACAAAAAGCGCAGGTGTCAAATTTATTCTCAAACTATACTTTTACTTTGCTTTTATCTTTGTGCTTTTTGAAAGGTCTCTTTTTGGTTTCAAACAAGTCTTATGATATTTGACAGACACCACCAACCCAGAATGTTTCTTTAATGTGTCATTTATTTTTGTGCAGAATCTCTTTGGAAAGATGTCCGATGTTTTAGAGAAAATCAAAAAGTAAGAAGCTCTTTTGACTTGTGCCACATCACATACAGTACAATGAAATGCACTTCAATAAATGTATCTCTGTTTGTGTGTCAGTTTGTTCATGTGGGTTCAGCCTGAGATTACTCAGAAGTTGTACATCGCGCTCTGGGTGGCCTTCATCTCCTCCTGCGTCCTGCCCTACAAGCTAATGGGCTTTATGATTGGTGAGGATCATTACCCATAATCCCACACATGCACATAAACACTTTACACAACAAATAATACATTTCACACACAAACATAGTGCAAGTACTATTAATATCCATACAGTTTCATTAAAATGCTATTCTAATCTACCTAGTAAACCTTCATTAATTGAGATTTTTAATGAGCCTTTTTTCTTATCTCAGGGCAGTAAAATTAAAAAACTAAAAATATGTTTGTTGTAAAATAGTCATTGTTTTGTGTTTCCAGTCACAAAAATGAGTCTCCTTTAAAGGAATAGTCAATTTTCTTAAAAGAAAAATCCAGATAATTTATTCACCACCATGTCATCCAAAATGTTGATGTCTTTCTTTGTTCAGTCGAGAAGAAATTATGTTTTTTGAGGAAAACATTGCAGGATTTTTCTCATTTTAATGGACTTTAATGGACACCACCACTTAACACTTAACTCAACACTTAACAGTTGTTTTTCAACAGAGTTTCAAATGACTATAAACGATCCCAAACGAGGCATAAGGGTCTTATCTAGCGAACGATTTTCATTTTTGACAAGAAAAATAACAAATATACACTTTTAAACCACAATTTCTCGTCTCCTGTGTTTGGGGGTCTGACTGGCTATATTAAAGGAAAACACCACCGTTTTTCAATAATCTACTATGTTCTTACCTCAACTTAGACAAATTAATACATACCTATCTTTTTTTCAATGCGTGCACTTCATCTTTGTACAGCGCGTTGTGAATATGTTAGCATAAGTGCTCTTCCGCAATACAATATAGGTCTTATTTTTTATCCTTTTAAAAAATCACCATTTTATTTTGTGTCACCATACTTACTCGTGTAACTACTCATGTAACATGTAAGTCTGTAAATAGGGAAAACATGGAAGTGTTTGGTGGTTTCTAAATTCATCCCTGTTTGGATCCTAAGGAATGAATGAGGCTAGGCTAAATGCTAACAAATCCATGATGCGCTGTACAAAGATTAAGTGTATGAATAAAGATAGGTATTAATTCTTTGTATAAAAGTTGAGGTAAGAACATAGTAAAATATTGAAAAATGGTGGTGTTCCTTTAAAGACATAAAACCTTAAAACAAAATCACATTTAAGTGTTTAAAGTTTTTTGTGTCATTTCTTTGACAGGGCTTTACGCAGGCATCAAATTCTTTATCATAGACTTTCTGTTTAAGAGCTGTCCGAAACTAAGAGATAAATATGACACGCCGTACATCATGTGGAACAGCCTGCCCACCGACCCACAGCTAAAAGAACGGAACAATGCTACTGTGTCACGACGGGTAAGAGATCAAGTTGAATGTTCACACTTCTGTTTTTTATATTCTACATTGACAGTGAATGGGGGTCTGTCAAGCTCCAAAAATGACAAAAAGGTGACATAAAAGCACTGTAAAATGACAGTATAAGCCAAACTTTAGTTGTGTGAGGTAAAAACTAAAATTTACATTTCACCGCTGTAGCGTTTATGGGATTTCATTCAAGTAGCAATGGTTGATTTATAAACAAGTGATTTCATTAAGGCAAATCTTTTAAAATAAGCAGCAGATCCTCTTAAAGGAATAGTCTACCCTTTTGCCATATTAAACTATGTTATTACCTCAACCTAGACAAATTAATACATACCTACTGTATCTTTTTTCAATGCGTGCACTGTACAGCGTGTTGTGAATGTGTTAGCATTTAGCCTAGCCCCATTCATTCCTATGGTACCAAACAGGGAAGCCACCAAACACTTCCGTGTTTTCCCTATTTAAAGACTGTTACATGAGTAGTTATACCAGTAAGTATGGTGCCACAAAATAAAACATTTTTTTGGTACCATAGGAATGAATGGGGCTAGGCTAAATGCTAACACATTCACAACACAGTGCATGCATTGAAAAAAGATAGGTATGTATTAATTTGTCTAGGTTGAGGTAATAACATAGTTTAATATGGCAAAAGAGTAGACTATTCCTTTAAGTAATTTATGACTTTTATAAATGAAATGTATTTTTTGAAAAAAGATTTTAAAAGAATATTTCTAAAAAATAAATATATAAATCTTAAAGAAATGGCTTTGTCCGACATTTGTCATAATTTGTGAGATGGGTGTCTCTCAGGGTTTCAGTTTTTAAGTTGTTAACAGTTGCACATAATCTGTTGTCTCTTTCTCTCAGCTGTCTGGGTGTGAGAAGGTAGGGATTCTGGTGTGCATTTTACAGCGCCTTGTGTGTGTGTGTGACACCACCAGCTTTCTTTACCTGTGTGTTTGGATATATATAGTAGACACCTGTACACCCGACATGACTTTTGTCTGTGGACAAATGGATCATAATAGACACAATTAGGTTTATAAGTATATTTTATTTTGCATACAGAAAAAGTTTACCTACTTTTAGAATCAGTAAATTTTTTACTGTAGTATTAATTTTATGACAGTTAAGCATGCACAAATCTCATTACCATCATGCAAGAAAGTCACATTCCACATTCTGTAATGTGTACAAAATTATTGTCTACTCTGGACACAATATGTGAGACAACAAAACCCACTATGATGTCCTTACAAATGCATTTTATAATTTAATTTTTCAGTCCTTCCAGTTTTTTTGTGATTGTTGCAGGCAAAATCCTTGATCATGCAGCACATTTTCTTAAAAAATGCAATGGAATGTGCGGGATATTTATGCAATTTTATGCAATGAAATAGCGGGAACTTGCAAAAATTGCAGGAACTTGCAAAAACTACGGGAACTTGCAAAAACTGTTTGCAGCTTTTCAATGATGTTCACGTCACATAATCAAGTCACTTCATAACGTTCCCATGGCAACAGGGGACATGGCTGCGCTTGTGTGAAATAAATGCAACATTTTTCAACTTTCTGCAATAAATAAAATTTGCAATTTATGCTGCGAAAGTGTACATTTTTCTGGAGGGACTGATTTATTAAACAGCATTACAGTAATCAGAAAAAGTTTTTTTGCATTATGGTATGGGAAAATATACTTAACTGTTATCAAAATCACTTATATATAGTATAATTATGCTGTTATATGTGCCATTTTAGATCCATTTTCACAGACAACATAGAGAGAGAGAGAGAGAGAGAGAGAGAGAGAGAGAGAGAGAGAGAGAGAGAGAGAGTGAGAGTGTATTTACCAGAGGTATAATTTGGGCTCAGTACAGTTATAAATAATGTATTAGATTATTAGAGCTATAAATAATTGAGTTCCCACCTTTAGTACACTCTGGATAAATGACTTTGTGTTTTAGAAGTTACAAAGGGAAAAAACCTACAGTAGTTTTAGACCTTGGTCTGAAGCAAGTTTATATGGAAAAACTATGGATCTAAAAAATGAATATTGAATCATGAAATCTGCATCAGTAATAATCAGTAGCATGACCTGTAACCTGCACTCAATACTGTTACAATATTGACTAACTTATTATATGCAAATGTCTCGAAAAACCAACTCATACACATGAACTTGCAACTACTAAAAACACTAACTATTTCATGTTTACTGTTATAGTTTTGATGGGAAAAGCTGCCTTAAGGTTAATATTACAGGAAAGGGTCAGCTGATATTTTTAGGCTGCTGTAGATTTAAAGTTTCTTCTCTTTGTGTTCAGATACAGCCAGTTGTATCACGGAGCAGTTTAGCCACCGTCCCAGCTGGAGTGACCAGAGAAGAGGAAAGCAGCCGTTCACACAACACAAAGAAAGGAGCATTTCACGAGATCTTTAACCTGCCGGAGAGCGAGAGACCTCTACCTGGTGAGCGCTCTCTGTCTGATCAACAAGAATTTCAACCACTGGAAAATGTAAGGATTGGTTATGATTTGAATGTTCTTTATAACAGTATGTGAGAATGGATGGAGATGCTGTCTGATAAACAGAGACAGGAAGATGCCAACTGACTACATTCGCAACGGGATGCTCTACGTCACTGAGAAGTAAGAAACTTATTGTTGTGTACTTAACATTGGATAGTTGAGCATTGCAAGATGTCTTCAGATAAATAATTATTATGCCATAATTTAATGTCATTATATACACACAAGTATATACAATGAGTCAACGACAATCCAGTGTTTCGTCAAGTCCATTAATTCAATCAATTGTTTTTCATCTGTTAGCTACCTGTGTTTTGAGAGCTCCAGCTCGAGATCAGGTTCTTCAAAGAAAAACAAAGTCATCAAACTGGTGGACATCACAGATATTCAAAAGGTATCTTAATTCACAGACTTCAGCACTGCAGTAGTAAATTTGACCTTTCAACTGATAAAAAAATGCTTGCATTTACTCCAGTAATTGGTTAATCGTTTTATTCAAAAACTCCTCTTTAAATTCATCAAATTGTTCGAGCTCAGCATCTGATGGCCCATCTGAGGTCCCACACTTTTATAGCAAAATTGTGTAAAATCAATTTGATTACCGTATTTTCCGGACTATAAGTCGCTCCGGAGTATTAGATATTTATCGAATTTAACATAATTTATCCCAAAATTACTATATTAATCCCAATATTAATTTTGGTCAGTATCACCCAGCCCTGCTTAATGACCCTTGAAGATCCAGATAAAGTATTTTTTGGGATTTACTGTTTTCAACATAAGATCATCATACATAATGTAAAGAACATGCTACTGTATAAAATAAAATAAAATAAAGCCTTGATATCGTTAATATCGATTGAGTAAGGTCATGTTTAAGATTGAAATCAATGTAAAAACCATTGATTAATATCAAACTTTGATGTTCCTAATCTCATAATTAGATCATGAGACTTTAGCCTTAATTTCACAGAAAGAGTCACAAATTCTCAGTTTAGGTTTATAGATGAAGGAATTCACTTTTTTTATTATAAATGTTCTGTGGAATTTTTTAAAGACTAATCGTCTTTAGAATGAGGACAGAGGATGTCTGTACAGTACATTAATAATTTATGTATAAGTATTATACAGTTTATTTATTTTTACCTACAAATGCTAATAAGATCACATTGTACATTTCCCTGTTTTATCGTATTCTACTTTTACAATAACTGCTGCTTTTCGTTTTCTATAGTACAAGGTTTTATCAGTTTTGCCTGGATCTGGAATGGGCATCTCTATCGCCACGCCATCAACACAAAAGGTAATGAAACGTTGTGCTTTCAGAAGCATCATTAAACAGTTAGTGTTTGTTTGTAAATGAGAAAAGTATGATGGTAAACTGCTTTGTCTTGTTCTCATAGCCACTAGTCTTTGGTGCCATGATTCACAGAGACGAGGCCTTTGAAACGATTTTTACCCAGTACATGAAGATCATGACCACAGCCAATCCTGAGACGTAAATCACGTGTGGAGGACGTTTCATTTGGACGGGACCAATATCTGACAGGCAGGAGCTCGAGTAAGAGCATACAGTACATTCCTGTGACATGGACACTTCCTCCTGAAGGGATGTGGCCAGCTTCGCATCATGTGACTGTCACAGTTTTTGGCTTGAGCGCACTGAATAGTTTACAGACTTTGCGTTATGTACTTTCTCCCTGTGATTCCTGTTTTCACACCATCGTTTTATCCTGGTAGATGTTACAGGAGTGTTTTGTTAAGGAAATTTAAGATGCTTGTACTGTACAGGACAGTCCGTGACATTTCAAAAACACTTTTTAAAGCAGTATTTCCGTCTAGTTTTTTAGATAAATATCTAAACATCTTTAAAGTATGATTATTTTACTTGAGAAGCAAACTTGTATCTTGAATGACATTTATTATTCTTACCTTATACATTTTCAAGTTATTGAGTTATTGCTTAAAACAAGTAAAAAAAACAGATTTTCAAGATATATTGATTATAAAATGTAATGTTTTACCCATTTTTGCTTATCAAGTAAATATCTTATTTTAACAATCAAAATATTTAGAGATATTTAGATATTTTTTCAGGAATTTTTTTTTTTTTGCAGTAAATGCATCAAAGTGTTCAATTACAGTGGTTTGCAGTAACAAAGTCTTTATGACCTGAGATTTATGTATTAAGGAAAGAAGAAGGCAGCCTGTGTGTAAAGAAAACACAACTGTCAACATACATAAATGTATAACTTAAGATCAAAGCATCTGGTAAATGTGATTTTCATCATTGATTTGTTCTTTTGTGACCAAATTTTGTATGTTTGACTATGTGACTATAAATTACATTTGAGAGCTTCGACAGAGAAACATCTGGGAAAGATGTTTTGTGATAAAAATTGTCATTTGTGATGTACTGTAAGCGACAGTTGGCAGTGCAATGTGAGCCCAGTTACTGTAAGTCAGTAACTAAAGTAATTTTAGCATATTAACAGGGATTTGCAGAAGCTACCTGAAGAGAAGGTAATGTTTCAGCAATCATTTTTACTATTTTATGTTGGTAAAACTTCTAAAAAGGTATACATTTGTTAAAATTAGTTAATGTATTAGCTAACATAAACTGACAATCAGGCCAAGCAATATAACTTCCCAGTATCAGGAGAGAGATCACATGACCTTCACTGTTTGCACTCTCATTGGTCACCATAATGTTTTGTACTCATTTGTGCAAGTTCAACTTAAGTTGAGTTTATATATGGTCGCTTTTTTGCTGCAAATCACTGTAAATCTCTTATAAGACTGACAAAGAAAAGCCTTTTTACATGTGTTTACGTTGTTGCTGTATGTCCACAAAACACACAAACTTAGATAATCTCATCTTTCCAAGTGTGCTTCATGTGGTTTTGAACAGAATATTTTTTTCCCAAGTTTTGTTCTATGGGAAAGTGAAGTTTCAAACAGTGGTGACTTCTCTTCCGAGGGGAAGAGAATTTAAAATATGTGTTCTTTGCGTTATGTGAACCATGTGCATCATGCGTCTTGTCAAAATACATGCCTGTTGCACATGCGTCGAAACAAAAAGTTGGCAAATGTTGGCAAAATACTCACAAGACACCAATTTAGTAAACTCTGACTAGACTTGAGATTAACTCTTTCACTGCCATTGACGAGATATCTCGTCAATTAAGAGAAAATGCTTCCCCGCCAATGACGAGATTTTCCGTCTTTCCGCAATACCGTTTATACTATTATCCACCAGGTGGCGCAATTCCGCAACTTATACTTAAAGATCACTCTGCATCTGATCTCTATCAAAAGTCCTTCGCAAAAATGGAATCTCAGCTTTTTGCTCAATATTGGGTGTTTTTGAAGAAACCTACCCATGTTTGAGAGGTGATTACAAGAGAACTAATGAAGGTAGGATGAAACGTTTTTTTGTTTGAAAGCAGAGGGTCTGTTCTTTCATCTGATATATTGTTTTTTATATATTTAAAGAAGAACATTTTCTGGAAGGCATTAAACTTTTGTGAAAATCATGAAAAATGCTGGCACTGGCTGGCAACTTTTTTTTTAAATGCTGGCGGGGAAAGAGTTAAGCGAGTGTCTGGAAATGCAAGCGTCACTTTTATCATAAACCCTCCAGATGCGTGTGCGGCATGCACTTTTTTTGACAAGAAGCATGATGCAATTGGTTCACATGACGTGGCAAACACAAATTTTGAATTGAGGAACCACACACAAGAAGGGCTACATATATGTTGTGACGAGCTTCGCAAGTCACCGACCACCACTGGTGGTTTTAAATGGTTTAAAATACCTTTCCTAACTAAGTCGTGGCAGCCAACTGAGTTGTGTAATTCAAATAATCTGATTTAAAAACACTGTTTAGATATAAAGGTGTAAACCACAGAGCATTTTTACCAGGTATTTTATCAATAAATAATCAGATACATTTACATGCAGGCAGTATATCAGACAATTGAGTCATATGGTAAACTTAAACCGTATGTGGCAATGCTTATGCCACTTTAAACTACAATAAGCTACAGTCAGTTAACAAGTTAACAGTATAAAATACGGCAGTATAAACTTTTTTTTGAAAACCATCTTTGGGTGAATCTTACAAAGAAATGTTGGTAACTCTTTACAATAAGGTTGAATTGGTTAACATTAGTTAATGCATTAGCTAACAAGACATACTAGCATGTTCATTTACTAATACATTTTTCAAATCAAAAGTTGTAGTTTTTAGTAATGCACCATGAACTAACATGAACATTAACAAAGGTTATTAAATGAGCTTACTAATTTTTTAGTTGATGTTAGCTTATGCATTTACTGTGTTAACAAATACAAACTTATAGTTAAGTGTGACTGAAATGTCTTTATACAAATGTATTTTAATCATCAGTGGCACTGTAGCACTAATAGCCTTGAGTTATAAATGGTTTAGACTGGAAAATTTAAGATCTCTGCTCTTTGGGTATAGAGGACTACACTTTGTAATGATGCAATTTAGCATAATTAAAGTAGATAAACTAATCTGAAACATTCCAAAGATAATCGTTTCATGGAAAAAAAATGCGTTTTGACTTCCATACAACTGTTAGAAACTGTTGTCTGTATTTTACAGTACCAAACGTCCTTATGAGCTTTGGAGGTGACCCTGTATAGATATTGCTAAGTGAGCTGCTGCGCTCTAGGATTGCACTAATGAAGCACCGAATGTATCAGAACCTGTAGTTTTGCCAAATGTTGTTTCTTTATAATCATTTTCTTCTTTAATGTTGTCTCAAGCTGTGATGTTTACATAAAGGCTGGGTCTATTAAGCCAGTTGGATCCCTGCTAAACCTCCCGGCCCAGGGGTGTGAAAACTGCAAATATATTTTAAAAGGGTTGCTGTGAATTTTTGGGGTAAACTCAAAAATTCCAGTGACTATTTGCTCACCTGCCTTTATGGTATTGGGCACAAGTGCTCTTACAAAGAGCAAATGCTTTATGAACTAATTGAGAGTACACAGCAAAATCACTGGTGTTAAAATAACACCCAGGGTGTCAAATTTAACACTGGAAAAGTGTGTATATGTGTCCACACTACACTGTGTTAATTTAGTCAAAAGTGTAGTGTTAATTTAACAACACTCATTATATGTTAATTTAACACTCAATATTGTTAAATTTTACACTTTGTTCAACACTATTCATTGTTGTTTCCACACTACACTGGTGTTGGCACAGAAATACAGTGTTAAAAATTAACACTCCTAATTTAAGGTCAACACCAGTGTAATGTGAATTCAACAATGTTAAGTGTTAAAATACTGATTAATAGCCACTTTTGTTGCTAATGGGTTGTTTCTATAAAAGACAAATGACAAGAAATATTGCAAAACCTCTTTTTATTAAAGTACATCACATTTAATATTTACATTGATACACACAACACTGCATTTAACACTGCTTATTTAAATACCTCAGCTACAATTAGAAACAGAATACAGTATGGAATAATGAAAGTTATCTTATACCACAGCGCAGTGACATGAAAACCACTTATTATAAGGTCTTTAATATATCAAATGAGAGTTTAAAAAAAATTAGCTACCCTACTCAAAACTTGAACATTAAAATACACTGCAATTACCTTACTGGCAGGCAGAAATGCTTATCCTTCACAATACTAAAGATTTTTCCATAACAAAACAGACATTTCAATTCAAAAGACGTTTCATTTTTCTTAAATACGTTCCAACCTGGTATTTAGTTCTGTAGTTGTTTTACTCATGATGTAGTGGAAGGCTGCATCAGTGGTCTTCATCATGCAGGGAATGGCTTTTTGGTCCAGAATGATGCAAAAATTCTGGATGCAACTTCTGTTCCCAACGCAGTGCAGGCAGGGTTGTGCTGATTCATTCCCCTCAAAGCATGGATTGATGCTCATCACCTAAGTGTTTTAAAAGAGTGTATTTGATGAATGTATTTGACGTGTATTTATGAACTTGTATGCATTTACATGGGGTGAACAATGCAAGCAAACTAACTGCTGAATAAATAACTAGAACAAAATACCAAAAAAACTTACAGCACAATCAGTAGCTTCAGTTGCACATTGACCCTCTTTCTTCTTTCTTCTTTCACAAATGAAGGCAAGAGGTGAATGAGCCAGGGAAGAGCTGCCACATCACTGTCCCGTCCTAGCAAAACAGAATTTAAACACCATGAGTATACAGTTAAACTTTAAAACCGTAAAAGTAGCAAACCCATGTACACTTACCATATTTAAAGGGGGGGTTTAATGGTATTTCAAGCATTCTGACTTATTAACACAGTTATAGAGTTGTTTCCTCATGCTAAATGTAGGCAAAGTGTCAAAAATGCAGTTGGGCGTGTTTCAGAGTATTTCTGTGCCGAATGCACTTCGCCAGGGTTCGTACAAGTTTCGGCTAATTTTTTTCGATTACGGTTCTAACTGACGTTTCAGGGGTTTTCGATACGTATCACTTCTTTATATGGGCTTCCGCCGGAAAACTTCCCCTGGAAAACCCCGCCCAGCCGTCAGTCAGCGGGAGACGCTAGAGCTTGCTAACAGCTTATCACGCCACTCAGCTTTGTTTAATTTCAAAAGTCAACAATGGCACAACAAGAAGTGTGTTTTTGGATGTAAGGAGAAGACATCCAGCCTTATGGAAACAATGGATATAGTTTATTATCCGGATTAGCAGCGGAGTTTTGCGTGTGTGTGTTTGATGCGGTGGATTTTCATGACGAGTTACACGCGGTAAGTAAGACTTCTGTATTATGTTGGAAATAGGCGCGTGTATATTATATAAATGACACGAACATGTAGTGAATCATAAGTTAAAACAGTGTTGTATAGTGTTGCATGACTCGTACTCGCTCCTCCCGTGTTATAACTCCTCCTTCTTCATTTTTTCGTACGTTATCGGAAAGATTCGGTAAAGCTAATCTTTCTTTTATAAATCTGATTAAACTAAAGACTCTTCAGAGATATAAAGGATGTCATACTACTCCATAGGTACTCCAGATTAATATCAGAAATGCAGAAACAGCGTGTGTTACGTGAGCTTTAAACTCCTGTTGACCAGACAGAGGGTCATCCATATTGTTGTATGTTGGCTATTTTGCAATACATCACCTCAGCATATTTCTGCAGATTTTCAAAGACAAAAAGAGTCAAGAAAATACCAAAAAGGGTGCAGTTTTAACCGTTATTTGAATCAAAATCATCTCAGTATAATAAATCATGTTAGAGACAGTGTACAGTACAAATGTACTGTGTGTACTCACATAACTAGTTGGTAAGCTCTTATCCTCCAAACTGGGTTAAGGAATAACAGTTCCAGAATTCATGGGTATGCCGTATTCAAATATAGTCTGGTAGGGTCCTATCACAAAAATGACAATAAAGACTCTGAAAACTCAACATTCTTTTTATATTAAAAACAGCACTCAAGACAATATGAATCTTCATTTATACATTTTCAAAATAGTAATCAATTTGATTGCTATTTAATATGACATCAATAGCAAAACGATGTATGAGAAGATAATATATTTTTATTAAAGTTGGCAGCAGGTCATGTGAGTTTCTTTCCAGATTAATAATAATAATAATATGTACAAAACTACATATACTAAAAAGATTGGTTAACTGTTCAGTTATGTCAAATAAAATGATTTATATGTATAAGTATATAAATTTACCTTCTGTAATGAATTTATATAAGTATTAGCAGTCGTTTCTCATTGGAAGTCATCCATGTCAGGTCTTCTTTAATAAACTGCCCTAAAAACAGCATCTCTTCTGAATGATTTGAAGCACTCAGTGTGAACTTTCACCAAACTAGCAATGACAGAAAAAAACAAATGTTCGCCATACACGTTTTACACTTTCGTATGTATTTGCCATTTGCATCTGTCTGACATCTAGCGCCACGAAAAGCTTACAACACACAATGCATCCAATCTGTGCATACAAATGATGATATATTGTGAGGTTTTGGTCAAATTAATTGTTGGTTTGGCGATATTTCCCCTGTATGCATACATCTTAGAAAAACACATGACGATGCGGTTGCGGTTTTCTCCGTGTTTTTCAGTAATTTGAATAATTAACCGATATCCGTGCACTCACGTGCATGTAAACGACCTCGTTAACTCACGGTATCTAGCCTATATGATTACCTTATAACGAGCATCATATGGTGAATAAACGAGCTTTCATTTAACTTAATTTCATACCTTCAATTTGTAGTGCATGTCGCGTTTTATCATGGTTCAATTCTTTCGTTCATATCTCCTGTTAATATTATCCTTCTTGGTTTTAAACTTTTAGCTAGCAGTTTAACTTTATGCTAAACTAACAAGAGAACAACGTAACACAAGGTAGCTCTGATTAAACTGAACCAAATAACGAACAAAGGGGAAATAAAATGGGAAAAATATCTTATTTAGGTTTTTTGGCATATGGCTGCGTAGAGTCAGACAGAGAAATAACAGTTTAATTTAGCTAAACCATGTGAATATTATGAGACTGATTTACCTGATCTCTTCAGTCCTCCTGTGAAAGAAAATGGCGGTAAAATCCCTGACAGGATATGTTTAGTGGAGGCGTGGCTTGATTTACACCGCTCAGAGTGAAATCTGATAACACCCTTGTTTAACACTGACACTGTCGTGAATATAACACTGGCCTAGCAATGGCAGTGTTATTTTATTACCAGATAGTGTTAAAACAGCATCAACACTGTGTATTTAACACCATCCCTGAAAATTTAACACTGGTGATTTTGCTGTGTATATTGATACAGTGCATGGGTGAATCTCACAAAGCCTGTAACAAACCAAAATCAAAAAGTATTTGTTGTAATGCCTTAAATTTATTTGTGTTTTAGGTTTATATGAAGTTTTAAACGTGTGGTCGGAAATGTACTAAATTGTCACCACATCAAATATTTGAATATTAAATCCATAAATTCATATATGTATAAATATTTTTTGATTTTGGGATGAAATGTGACACCCTTCTTTGTAAGAATTACCCAGACAATAATACCAAAACTCTAAAAACAAAATATGAAAACCCATTATTATGTTTGTGTAGAAGGTCAGGGTGGCATTTTTATGTGGCACTAGATAATAAATATGTATTAACTATATCTGTGTAAAATGTTGGGTTATTTTACAAAATAACTGATAGGTAATCTAACAATTGTAAATGAATTATTATTTGTCCTCGTTTTTCTCTAGTGTTTTAAAGATAAATAAAAAGGATTTTATATACATAAATAGCATAAAATAAGTTATGTTTAATTTTTAAGAGAACCACGTACTGAATATATCTTAGTTTGTTAGTTTTCTAATGTCTGTTCATTGGTTCATAAATTGAAACCCCCCTCAGTTTACACAATCATCCTGTTAAAAAGTTTATATACCCCTGACTCTTAATGTGTTGTGTTACTTTACTGAGCATCAATAAATGTTTGTATCTTTTGTAATAGTATGAGTTTCACAAATGCCTTCAGTGTGAAATAATGAATCTCAGAATCATACAATCAATGTTGGAAAGGAGTCAAATATGCAGACGATGCTGAAAAATCTGTCTAATATTGTGTATGTCCGCCTTTTGCCACCAAAACAGCCCTGACCCATCGAGACATGGCCTCCACTAGACCTTTCTATCAGAATCAGCATTTAGTTTTTCAGCAAATCACTTGTCCTCAAAGTTGATGTGTTAGAAGCAGGAAATATGGCCAATCGTAAGTGTTTGAGCGACTTTACGCAAAAACAATACCTTACACCAGGGGCGTCAGTTTGTGTTGAAAAGTGGTGGGGAAAAAGATCAGATGAAAAAACATTACAGCAGGACAGGAAAAATCTTGAATAATGGCGCATCAAAAATGGGCATAGCGTAGGCCAGTCAACAACACAAAAATACTCAGCATAACACCCTCAAAAATGTCGACCGCACATGTAACAGTCCCTGCAACACCAGCTCAACCGAACAGTGCCAAAGCACCATACTGTAGAAAACAGCAGTGCATTAATTCAATGACTACAATGAAATTCATAAAAGAAAACACACCATAAGCACAATAAGTGCAACATATGTGACCCTGGACCACAAAACCAGTCGTACGCTGCAAATAATATTTAAGACATTTTTTTTTAGGATTTTTGTCTTGTTTTCAGTAAAAATATCTAAACATTCTTAAATCAATATGTATTTTCTTGATGAGCAAAATGACGTAAAAATAATTCTAGTTTTTAGACAAAAACTATACAATTTAAGTTAATTTGTGCTTAAAACAAGCAAAATTATCTGCCAATAGGGTGAGAAAATTTAGCTTGAAGTGTTTAAGAAAAAAGAAATCTTATTTTTAGATTTTTTTTCTTACTCCATTGTCAGATATTTTTGCTTGTTTTAATCACAAATTCACTTAAATTATATATATATAAATATATATATATATATATATAATATATATATATATATATATATATATATATATATATATATATATTGTCTAAAACTAGACTTATTTTCTCAGGTAATTTTGCTCATCAAGAAAAAGCATCTTAATTTACAACACAGTCTGAGACTGGGTTGTAATTTAGGATTTTTAGATATTTCTACTGAAAACAAGACAAAAAATACCAAGTAAGAAAGTCATTTTTGCAGTGTAAGTCACACAGGTATTGCTTGATTTTTCAGAACATTTTAACCAAATGATTTCAAAAAGAGGTGGGGACAAAATCAGCCATTTCAAAAAGTGGGGGGAACATGTCCCCAGCGTCCCCAGTGTAAATGACACCTATGCCTTACACATATCATATTACGTAAACCCAGGTCAACATGTTGGCTTGTTTTCTTTTTCATAGAAAATACATTTCAATGTCCTGGATTACTTCAGTTACATAGAGAAAATATTTCAAGATGACCAAGACTGCTTTATACATAGAGAAAACATTTAAGGACATCCAAAATTCTTATGTAATTCAAAATTGGTTTATGTTGCTTAGGTCACATTAGTGGTTAAGGTTTAGTGTTTCTCTCGCCTGCAATTAATTTTTTTTTAAGTATAAAAAATAAATAATTATAATAATAAGTGTAATTTTTCCCAACAAAGTATGGTCAAATTGTTAATATGAGTTATTCACATCTGGTAGTACTTGTCACCTGTCACGAGATGGCGCTAAAGTCAAGGGATTAAAGTCTGCAAGCAGGCAATTTCAAAATATTCAGTACTGCTTTACTGTATATAATTGCTACTGTTTGAGATTCTGGGTGCCTGTGTGGTATTTAAGAAAATATTTCATTAATCTCTTAAGACCTGGATGTCCAAATACCAAATTTTTGTTGTTCGCACCATAATACTTAATTCTGTGTACTGTAACTGGAACCTGTTGCACAAAAACGTGGACAATTACACTGCTTCAAGTGATAAGGGTTTGTCTGTTCCATTTGATCACATCGCTTCCAGTGGGCAATCGTCCAGCGTAAGCAATGATGGAAAAAACGTCTAAAAAAATTATCAAGGGTTATCAGGCTGCTTTTTTCATAGAGCAGTCTTTCTGTGGGTTCTAGGCAAGAGTACTCCACGTCATTAAATGCTAGATTGAGGCGAAATGGGTCCAAAGTTTGTCCTTTATTTTAGGCAATGTCAGTGCCCATATTTGGCCATCATTTCCTGTCATATTTTTGGCTCATTGGAGAATGTGTCCTGCAATTAGCCACAATCCCTTGCTTGCACAATGTACTGTTGATTAGCATAGCAAGAAGTACGTCACTTACAAATGTTTGTAATATCTCCATTCGTTAGATATGAAACCATTGGTAAACCTACAGCTATCAGATTCTTCCACCATTCAGTGCCTAAAGCAAAATGACGTAAAAGAACTAACTTGCAATTACAGGTTTCAATAAAAATGTTTATAGAAAGTCCAAAACTCTAAAGTGCAGCATTGATTTATATAAATAGTAATATCCAAGAGCACCAAACAAAAATGAGCTCACTTCCACTCAAAATACATCATCCCGCTTCTAAAACTCTCCTGGTGGGAACAAATTTTGACTTTCTGAATAGAAACATCAGATGGCTAAAGTGTATTTTTAGTCCCTTATTGTTGGCAAACCTCTGTATCACGTTTGACGGGGCAGTTTGTAAAATGAGAGCAACATGGCAAACCTATGACGTCCAGATCCATCATGCTCCAGCAGAGAGAAAAGGAGATGATCAAAGAGAGGAAAAGAGAGGTCGGCGATATGGTAAAGGACATGAAGCGAAGGCTTTTGGGGACTCTGGAGGCCAATAACAGCTTCACAGATTGATGTCTGGCTTATGAGTGATGCGGCCATCATCTACGTGGTGGAGGTGACCCTGCTACTGCATTAGGAGCCCATACCACAGGCATTTGACACCCTATGAGCTGCCCATATTTTATGGGCAAAAGTTAAAAGTGGCAGCAACAGCACAGGGACATGACCGTCAGCAATCGCTCTCTTAAAACTGTCTTCTGCCCCTGTCCCAGAAAGCATATCCATCGGATCTCCACAGCACAGCTTATTTTTTAAACATTTGGAAATATCAACACTTTTAAAAAGACTTAAAAGCGTTCAAATTTATCCAATGCTGGGTTGTTTTAACCCATATGCTGGGTTATTATATCCCATGGTTACAGCACGTGTTTTGTTCAATTTTTATCCATTATGGGTTAAAAATAACCCAGCCATTTTTAGAGAGTAGAAATAGATACAAATATTTTTATATATGCTGTCATATACCGTAATACACTACGTGAAGCAACCAATGATTATAAAGTGTGTATTGATAAATATTTAAAATATATTTAATGGACAATGAACCACAACGTGAACAATTGTGTTGGCTTAACTAACATTAACAAAGAATAATACATGCCTAAACAGATATATTACTTATTGTTAGTTCATTTTAGTGCTCCAGTAGCTCAGTGGTAGAGTATTGCGTTAGACTGTATAATGTACACCTTAATGCACTGTAAGTGGCTTTGGATAAAAGCATCGGTCAAATGCATAAATGTAAATGTAATAAATGTTATGTTATCTAATGCATTTATTAATGTTTACAAATACAACCTTATTGTGAAGTGTTACCATTTATATAATCTGAGGGGTGGGAGGGGCTTAACAGGTTCAACTCTCACAATCGTCAGGTTGCGACTGAGCTGCCCTTGAGCAAGGCACCTGTACCCCATGCTCCCTGGGGGCTGCAATGATAGCTGCCCACTGCTCTGTGTATGTGTGTGCGTACCTGGTATTCATCATGGTGTTGGGACCAAATGTTAGAAGAAAATCTGAAATAGCAAAAAAGTTTTCTGTTTGGGTTGCGGTTAGGGTTTGTGTTAGGGGAAGGGAATAGAATTTGTACAGTATAAAAACCATTACGTCTATGGAATGTTCCCAAAAAATTAAAAACAAGAATGTGTGTGTATGTGTGTTCACAACTTGCAGTGTGCATGTTCACTGATGGGTTTAAGGGTGCATGATCTCTTTAAGCCAATGTTGATTTTTGAAATCACCTAAACAAACATGCCCCTGTGGATAACAATACAATACAATGTTTATTTATAGAGCACATTTAAAACAACCAAAGTTGACAAGGCAATAAACAACAAAGCAATAAAACACAAACTATAAAATACACATCTGAGTGCCCTTGCCTGAGTGTGTAACAAATCTCTGGAGCATGATTATGGAGAGATCTATAGACAAACAGTATTTTTTTTTTATAAATTTTATATTTAACTGGCAGCCAATGCAATGAAATTAAAACTGGTGTGATAAATTCGTGTTTGCGCTTCCCATAAGGAAGCCGAGCTGCTGCATTCTAAACCAACTGTAACACGTGACTGAGGAGCACTGATATACAATGACTTGCAGTAATCCAATTGTGATGTTAGAAAAGCATGCATAACCATTTCAAAATGGCTTAACCTTCTTTTAAAGACGAAGGTGATAAAAACAGGACTTGACCACTCCACTTATCTGCTTATCAAATTGAAGATTATTATCGGTCCAAACACCTAAGTTTCTTGCACAAGTAGTTCTATTTGAGTAAGATTCAAATTCAAAATCATGTACTGAGTGGTCATTTGAGTCAAATAATATGAATTCAGTTTTACTTTCATTGAGGCTTAAGAAATTACTTGTAAGCCAAAGTTTTAGTTTATCGATACAGTCTAAAATAGGCTTTAAAGCCTGTTTTTTATCGACCCTAAAGGAAGCATATAAAGAGAAAACAGTATCGGACCAAGAATTGAGCCTTGAGGGACACCAGACTTAAATATATCTCAGATGAAGATTGATTTCCAATACCAGCAAAATACCTCCTCTTGATGAGATACTTAAACATTACCTTACATTGGTCATTATGTCACTCACTTAAATTTTTGCATGATAAATAATTCTTGGGCTGTGTTGGGATGCAGAGTGATAAAAATATTTGGGTCATAAGGGAAAAAAGTTGAGAACCTACCGCATGACACTTTTCTAAGGGACATCAACAAATGGAGGGCTATATTGGATTGCCTTAGAAACAAAATGGTGGAGGATTTAATGGTTTATTATAAAAGCTTAATTAGTTTGTCTCTCTCTCTCTCTCTTTCTTTGTGCAGACAGCTTATGATATTTTGAGTCAGTATTAAGACAGACTAAGAAAGTCTCTACTGGTTTGTCATCTCACTGTCACCTCACGTTTTGTGTTGAAGGTTACTATGAATAAATGAGTCATATTTTGACATTAGCTCATCCTCTCCACTTTCAGAATTAATTCCACTGTTGATTTCGCTCTGGGAATAAATCCACGTTCTTGATGGTGAATTTAAAGTGACGCTGTCTGCATTGGCAATTGCTAATGAGCTGGCATACTGTTTACCCGTCATGCACAATGCACTGCTGCACACGGGGTGACGGCTGCCTGTTTTTAATGATGTTATGTGCCGTTCACATCAGAGTCGAGGGACAACCGGGCTATAATGACAGATGTTTAAGTAGAAAAAGAAACATAAGGCGCATCTGTTAGTGAAGTTGTGCTGGTGGTAACTTTATTGGTAAGTGAAGTTATGTAAGCAAACATCCCATGTTCAAGTTAATTTTATAGGCTATGTTAATACTGAGTCAGGACTTTCTGAGGATGGCCACTTTGAAATTTGTCTCAGACTTGGTTTACGCCCACGGTCATGATCTGGCTCAGAGACCTCATGCCCGTTCAAACCAAGGGGGCACAGACCAAAGAAAATAACACAAAATCAAAATTAGAGAACAGTAACCAATGAGGCAAAATTACAACCAAAAGTTTTCAGGGCTACAGTTCTTTTATTACAGGGTTGCTGTAGTTGTGAGAAACTAGTGATGTCCTGGGTTCGCAATTGTTCTTTACATTTTCCCCAAATTTTTAACAAATTGGTTCTTGGGAGTTTAGATGTAAAAACCGCTAAACGCCACCTCCGTCAAAAAATAAATAATAAATAATATTAACCGTATGCTCTCGGTTATAATTAAATAGCACTAAAAGTGGGCTTGTAATCATAGGGGAACCATTTTTAGTGCTTAACAGAACCTGTGTGAAACCTGTGAAGCACCTGTGAAGAACCATATTGTGCTATGTTGAACCATAAGTGGTGCTATAGTCATGCTTTAGCACCACTTATGGTTATACAGAGGTGCTATAAAGCGATAAAAGCTCTGTGATTACAAGGTCAGAAAGGCCCGATCTCAGTCGCCACAGCTTGTACCAGCTGTCACCCTTTACATAAGCATGAACCTCTGATGCTGATGGGGTGCTGTAACTCAGATTATCACCTGCTGTGAGTGATGGGATGCCCTGTTTGGCTCTTTGGAGCCTGTCAATGCCTTTAATTCCTTTTGTCACCCAAATCGAGAAGGTTTATTATTTGTCTGTAGGATGGGGAGTCATGTCAGAGCAAACTGGAGGAGTTTATAGATGAAATCTTTCTGGAGGCAGGCCCGTGTCACAGCATGACAGAACGAGATGTAAGTGAAGGGTCAGAGGGCTGCTAGAATTGGTTTCTCTCTGCCAGATGCTACCCAGTGGCCTTTGGTCCAACTCAAATTTAAAGGAGTAAAAAATCTTGGGCTATATGTAGGTTAACTGTGTAAAACAATGATGCAAGAGATTGAAATCAATCTGTACAAGTGTTGCACGGAAAATTATTGTATTCTTTTATTATTATTATATACTATTATCCAGATAAAAGGGATAGTTTACCCCAAAATTAGGTGTGCCTTAAGCTAATAGGCACTTTTCATGAAGTAAAAATAGGACCTGAAACTCTTACTATTATGAATTTTATTAAAATGTGGTAAAACAAACATTTGAATGTGTTTAACCAGTATATTTTATATTTAACATAAGTATAAGTAATATTTGTAAAAATACCACAGCATCAAAGTATTTACATATTGTAATTAGATTAATTTAAAAACATGTGATAAAGGATATTTCACGATTAAGCTTTATAATGATCTATACACGGACAAATATTTTTTCTCTTCAAGGGAGGAGGATCTTTGATGATCATGATATCTTGTTACTTCTTGACAAAGTATGGCAGAAGAATGAAAATGGTATCATATGAAAGTTTATAAATTTTTCTTCACGTTGAGACTAAAGATTATTACCTAACTGTAATTTATTGGTCTAGGCCAAAGCTATGCATCTCACAGTTACATTTGGTGGCTTGTAAAAGTGTCAAAATCTTTAAGGAACAGTCGCATAATATTTTTCCTCAGAAACAATTCGGTTAGTTCAAGATGTTACATAAAAAACAATAAATGAATGCTAAGTTATGTTATCAATAAAAATAAACATTTATAATGGTACGTGTGGCACCATTCTCATTGCTATATCACATTTTGCAGAAAAGTAATGGAGCATAATTGCACAAAATGAATTATTTTGATACAAATAATGTAATATATACATGATTTAATAATGTAGCAGAATGAAGCGGATGTCTACTTTTGAACATAAATTCAATTAGGGTTTTTCCTTCATTGAAATGTTTTTATTTGATTATTTAATGTGATTAATGTGTAATGATGTTGATAATGGCAGGAGAGAGAACGAGAGTAGCACACGCACTCCTTCTGATTCCAAAGCACTCTCTGCTCTCTGTATTCCTCGCATATTTTTTATCATTTTTTTTACCAATGAACAATTATAGACAACCTTAGCTTGCATTTGTTAAAACTAAAATAATAAGCATAATTTTTATGCTATAAAATTATTTTTCATTTATAGCAGTTGCACCCACTGCGCCTGTCGGGGTCAGAAAAGTCATTACAGCAGGTTGAGTTGCATGTTATTCGGTATCGTCAAAAAATGTCTACTTAAGTCGTGGGCTGTGAAAATCGCACCAAGTCTGCTGTTAAGCTTTTTCAGGATTCCTGCAAAATCTCATCCATTAAAAACAAAAAATACGGCTGCAAGCAAATAAACGTGGAGACTGGGACAATGCAAAGATCAAAGAGGCTTGTGTTTTTAGTGCTCACTTAATTTGAGGTAAGTCATCATTTTTCAGCCCTGTTAGATTAAACTAGAAAACCTGGATGGTATAAACAGTTTGACCCCATGCTGCGCGTGTACCCGATACTCATTCAATGTCTACAAACATTGAAGGGGTCTATAAAGCAACAGGGCCCGGTTGCATAAACCACCTTAAGTGTAATTTTCCCTTAAGTTTACCCTTATGTTTCCCTTACTTATGTTTTTTCTGTTGCATCTTCATGGCAACAATAGTATTTTATAACAACAAACCTGGGTCGATGTCATGAAACACTTAACGATTACCCTTACCTAGGAGAACCATTTAAGGGATTATGCAACATCCTTAAATTATTCTCTTACAGTAGGTAAGGGGAATTGACCCCTTAGTGTCATACTTAAGGGAAAAACTTAAGGTGCTTTTGCTTTATGCAACCGGGCCAAGACCTTTCAGCCTACTTCTATTCTTTCTGCATATTCCATCATCTAAAATTGAATCAAATGAGCTAATTCGTGGGCGTGATGATTTAGTTTTTTTTTAACGCTGCTAACAATATCTATATAGCCTACGGTCTACAAGCATTAATAATATTAAAGGTATAGCGCAAGATTTTCGTTTTCCGGGTGGATCACCACTGTTATTGGTCATCCCAGATGTCAATCATTCTGATTATATGTTGACGTATAACCGCCGTACGTGCTCGCCTCTACGTTCGCTTTCTGCACATGCGCACTTTCACGTGTATGTATGATGTGCTACGGTTTCAACCATTCATTGAAGGTCGCGTTCTCACTGTGTTTTTTTCAAAATGTCTGAGGGTCGCAAGAGAAAAAGTGTCTACGAATTGTATGACAAGAAGAGAAAGGACTATAAAGAAAGAAACAAGACCAGAATGTTTATGGGAGACTTTCACACGCTGGCGTGAGCTAAAAGGACAGGTTGGGCTTCCCACGTGAAGTTTCTACTGGAAAGGTACATTTTGTCATGCTATTTGGAGAAATCCATTTAAAATCACTGCTAGTAAAAGTTGATGTAAGCTATGATTTGCGATGCTAGCCCTGGCACAAGTCACGAACCGCACAGACACGGTAAACATGCCGACAGCAACTTGTAAACAGAGCGAAGAGAAGAACTGAGCTCCTGCATGCTCTCTCTCTGTCTCGTGCACGCGTTTAACAGGCGTTCCCTCTCGGGAGCATTTTTTAAAAAATATCGAGGGGTGGTTCTTTTAAATAATTTGGGAAAATCTTCCGCTATACCTTTAACATTATACATCGTTTAAAAGGTCTATGGGTACAAACATTAATAATATTAACATTATACATCGTTTAAAAGGTCTATGGGTTTAGCATCAGTGTATGGTCTCTGTTTTGAGATACAGATGTTCTAGCATCATAAATGTAGTATTTTGTGACCGAAGTCCAGATGACAACATGCAAAATATAAACGTGACTTCTTACCTTTGTGTTAATATAATGATCGCGAGTCGAATCCAGTCTGTTTCAGATGTGTGAATAACCCATGAAAACCGTCTAATAGAATTCATCAAATGACCATTTTTGTCCACAAATGCGTATAATCCATGAAATATAGATATAGTCTGTTGTTTACATCAGATTTCGCGTGAACGTCTTGTAAAAGAATATAATATACAATCTGAGGACACTGTATGACCGGTCATGTAAGCTGGGGGTTCAGGGTTTTTTTAGTAGCCTAAGTTTCACATTCCCGTGCCGGCTAGCTAGGTGTTTGCTCAGATTTGAGGTGAAGTTTTTCGCTGTAGATAAAAGTTTTATTCCCACGCAGAGTGTACAGCGGACGCTGATGTTTTTGTCACCTTTAACTGGGTTAAACTCAAAGTAATGTCGGTACTTCCAAGCATTAAACGCTGCATAGTCTTGTTCTCTTCCGTGCTCCATGTTGTCTCTTCATGTTCAACACTACACTGACTGACGGCGTGGCGCTAATAACGTCATTGTCACTCGACTCACGTCACGAGACGAGACAGTCTCACGAAACATAAGCAAGGTTAAATAATGCAGTAACGCAGCCTGCTTACGAGAAAGTAACAGTAATCAAATTACTGTTTTTGCAATTGTAATTCCTTACTTTACTTTACTTTACAGATTACAGGTTACTTCTAACGCGTTACTGCCCATCACTGGTTACCAGTGCATTTTATAACAGCTAAGGGGCATTGTTAAAACCCCACGGCTTTGCGGGGCTTATTGCGTTTATTAAACGGTTACGTCATATGCATAGCAGGATTTTATAAAATAAAAAACAGCAAATAAGTTTTAATATTATATTAGTACAAACATTACTCTTCCGCCAAGCAAAGTACAGTAGTTCCTCAGAATCAAGTGTTGCTGCAACAGAGCACAGTTCCCAAGCAACACAGACACAGCAAAGACACAATAAAAATATGATTAAAGACTGTGGTGTTTATTTTCATAAATCAAAATTGTCAACACTGTTGAAGTGTGGATTAAATATGCCGGTAAGCATGCCTACATTTCTCGGTCAGCAATTTTTTTTAAAAAGTTGCCACTCAGTTTTAGTTTAATGCCTTCCAGAAATGTTCTTCTTCTTTAAATAAACATAAAATATATCAAATGAAACAACAGACACTCTGCTTTCCCCCCAAAAAAATATTTTCACTTCTAAAATTTTGAGCTAAAAGCTGGGTTAATAAAATTTTTGTGAAGGATTTTTGTTAGAAATCAGATTCAGAAATTACACTGTGTTTTTAGTAGTGAGTAAATCCGTCAATGTTTAATTTGGGAAAGATCGCCAACTAGTGGATAATATCGAAAATATGGATTTGAGGTAAAAACTCCTCAGGAAAGCGTTTTCTTTTTTATCAACAGTAATTGTGCAATTGTTAAAAATAAAAAATATGATTAAAGACTGTGGTGTTTATTTTCATAAATCAGCAGCAACAGTGGCACAGTGATTCTTAAGCTATGTAATGCGGTCTGATCCGTGGGGTTACCGAGAATTTTATCACAGCTTAGAACCTGTTTCAACCAATCATAATGAAATACCATATTATATATATGTTTATCCCTACCGAAAGGTGTCTTGTTTTCTCCCTTCGGTCAATGGACACTCTACGGTCTTCTCTGCTCCAGGGTCTCTTTATCTTTAAATAATGATACAGGAATGTGGTGCTCACTGCTTTAGACACTATAACACTGTGATGGTACATTAATTATATGGAAAACCAAGAGGTCAGGGCTGTTTATCAATTCACTGGAATCTGAGTCCATAATGGTGTTAAACTCTTGACTCCTTGTTGGAGCCCTTGACCCTTGTATTTAGACAGAGATTTAGTAAAGATAAGGATGTATTTAACGTCCGTCTTGTAAATTAGGACAAGGAGTTCAATAAGTGTTTTATTGGTTTTCCACTTAACAAACACAATCTGTCCCTTTGCCATTTATCTGTATGTCTTTCTGTCTGTCTATCTATCAATTGCCCTGTTTTCTATACACTACATTTTTCCATAGTTTTAATTTTTACTTTATATTTAGTCTTTAAACACTCAGCATGCAGATGGGCATTAAAAAAATATTTCTATTTCAGATTATACAGTATTATTTTTTTTAATAAATCAATACTATGCAAGATACATTAGATGAAGAGTCAAATCAACAGGTTATAGCTCCATCTAATTTTCAATTTTATAAACAAATATTTTTTTCAATACTAATTTTGTTGGTATTTTTAATATTAATCGCTTTGGATTGGAAACACTTTAGAGCAGTTAAAAAATAATAATACAGGTAAACCATTTAAACATCCTGTACATCTGTCCTTAACAATGTAGTTTTTTAACATAATCTACCCTGACCAAGGGCCGGGGCCCACAGGGGGACCTCAGCAGATTTTCAAGGGGCCTCCAGATGACTTAAAATTAATAAAAATTTGGGTAACACTTTATTTTACGGTGTCTTTGTTACACATGTTACATGTAATTATTATAGTAATAACAGTTAATTATGCATAATTACATGCAACTAACCCTAAACCAGACCCTAATCCTAACCCCAACCCTATAGTAAGTACATTAATGATTATTACTTAGTACTTAAATGTATAATTACACTGTAACAGTGATACTGTAAAATAAAGTGTGACCAAAATTTGACAAAACAAGCATTAAAATACGCTAAAACAAGCAAAAATCAAGATGTTTCTTTTTTGGCCATTTTAGTAGCGAATAGCTACCCAGTCTCACAAAGTTTCGTGATATCCAAGCTCTATTAATTTTATTATAAAAAATTGAGTGAGTGGGGGGGGGCTTCAAATATTGTTGTGGGCAACTAGGGGGCCTTGAAGTGAAAAAGGTTGGGAATCACTGGTCTATAGTGTGTCAAGTGTTGAGCATTTCTGCAGTTTTACAAATGGCCACAACATGGCACTCTTGGAGCATCAAATTTGTATATGAAGATAGCTCAGAACTGCAAGGCTGCTGCTTTTTGCTTTTACTAACTGTGATCGCTCAGTGACATGAGAAAGCGAGCTTTTAATGTCAAGCCAAAGAAACACTGCTTATCACCCCACTGCCATTGTTAATCTTTGTTCACAGGAACATTTTTGGCCTATTGCAGTCTTCCTGCTTTGGTCTTCTGTGCTGGTAAGCTCCATCATACAATTAAACTGTACAAACTCCCATCAGATGGCTCCCTGCTGCCACAGCTACAGATACAGAGGGATTGATTTCAGTCAAAATCTTTGTTTTCATGGACTTGGATACCACAAGCGATCACAGTTACATAACAGCAGTTGCATTCACTGAGCAAATGAACATGCTGCTCTTGTCTTAAGAGAGACAAAGAGATTTTGTCCAAACACTGTGTGGTCTTAAAGCACGTATCAGGCTCAAGTCACTACTGCTTGCTTACAGTACCGAACTATACTAACCCTGCCCCAGCATTATTTTACTCCTTTCTACATTCCTACACCCCATACAGAACCTTGCATTGGGCATGAATACATCGTTTCCATGAATACTTCACAAGTAGATGCTGACTGTTATTTTTCTATTATTCTTCTATCCTCTATTAAAAAAAAAAATAATAAAAACTCTCTCTCTCTCTCTCTCTCTCTCTCTCTCTCTCTCTCTCTCTCTCTCTCTCTCTCTCTCTCTCTCTCCCTCCCTCTCTCTCAACAGGTATTGTTTCAGAATTGCAAAACTAGTAACTTACAGTACTGTAGTAGTCTATAAGCACCTTGTTTCCATATGACAAATCGCTTTATTGTTTCCTAATCTTTTTAAGTCGCTCTGGATAAAAGCGTCTGCTAAATGCCTAAATGTAAATGTCTTGTTCTCTCACTCTATGAAACTCATTTGTAATGCTGGTAAGAGCTTTCAAGTCTAAGCTGTGGTTGAAAAAAAGAGCTGCATCTCATGAGGGATGAATCACTTTGGATGTGTTGGGACCTCTACTCCCACCACGGTTATTTTTTATGTGATGCTGAAGACCCCCATCAGACAAATGTGTGCTTCCTGTGGCGGAAAGGCACTTTAAGCCTCAGTATTTGCATACTCCACCAGGCCACAGTGGGAACATTAGGTCCTGGGAGAGAGTATGCCAACTGTTCTTCTCTAAACTTTGAGTTTTCTGTGTTTTCTAAACTCTGAGTAACAAGCTTTGCTAGAACTATTTCAATCTAAATGAAAAGTCTTCTATTTACCAAACAATTCTAGACAATTCAGTACAGGTCATTAAAAGTGTTTTTCTTTCAGCACTACGCTCTGAAAATGCTGTGTCAACCCAGAATTGGGTAAAGGGATGAACCCAACCTGTTTGATTGTAATTTAGCCTACGCTGGGTTGTTTTAACCCAAAATGCTGGGTTTGTTATTATTAATTTAACCCAACTGCTCTGTTCGTCCCTCAGCATTTTTTGAGTGTAAAGCGCATTGAGCTGCATTTTATGTTTGAGAGGTGCTCAAAATGCATTTCCCGTAGCTCAGTTCATAAAGTGTTCAATTCCCAGGAAACACACATACTGAGGAAATGTATACTTTGAATGCACTACAGATTAAGTAGGCCAAATGCATAAATGCAAATGTGTACCTAAAAGATTTTGATAGTTGCATAGAGAGGTAACTCTTTACTTGAAGGGGTGTTCATAAGACTGACATGACACATTCATATTCATGACATGACACGACACATGCTATGAACCTGAGGGAGATTTTATGCACGTTTATGACAACTGTCATTAAGTGTAATTTGTTCAATTATGTCATTTTTAATACACAGATAACATTGTTTGAAATGTCTTTGTTATGAACTTGACATTCACCAATACATCATAACTTCTCATGACAACTTGACATTAACCAAGACAACATAACTGACCACTTTTTCGCAGTGATACCAAATGAATCAAGTGTTTATACTCTGTCATATAGTTTATAACAGCATCATGAATATTTTTCTTGACCTCAACTAAAGTGGTACAAATATAATTTGTCATTAAGTGTTAATACTCTATCAAATAGTTTTATGAATATTCTTCAGTTCATAATGTTTTTTAAAGTTTCCTCTGTGTTTAACAAATAAAATCAATCATTCAATAATAATAATAATAATTAAAATAATATTTTATTGCATTTGGAGACCGATTCACCTTAAATTAAATAAAAACAGGACAATAGTGGGTTAAGCCATGCAGTATTTGGTCCGTATTGCTGCAAAAACAGTTCATTACATTCAATTAATTAATTTAATTAATTAAATGTTTTGTTTGTTTTTTCTTCTATGTCAGAAAATTTCAGAACCCTCTGTATTGAGGAAGAACAAGTTCTGTTAGTTGTATTGTGCACATACATAAAGTTAAGTATAATCTTTTGAGGTGTCTTTTGCATTTTGTTAAGGTATTATTTAAAATAGTATTAACACTTAATGACATAAATGACAGTTTAATTTAATGTTAACCCATAAAGCTAGGTAGTTTCTTAACATTGATAATTATTCTGCTATGCCATGTTTATGACAGATTTATGACAAGTAATGATGTATTGGTTTATTTGATATTGGTTTATTGGTTTACTTTGTTTCTCACAAAGAAGGAATTTTTAAAAGCTGTGAAGAATTTAAAAAGTTTACTGAGACTGAGTGTCAGTTTTGATCAGCAAGCAACATGCATTTAGTTATTGTGCAAATTGTATGCCAATGTAATTTTGGCACTAATGTGCAATTATTTTAAATGAATGAGAAAAAAATAAATTTTCAAGAAAAACACTTCATTTTCATTCTAGAACTGAGCCAAAATAATTGAGATAAACTGTAATTCAGTGATATGCCATTAAAATAAATTGTAAGCGACTGGACAAAAGGCTTTTTATAAACAGAATGTGTATGTTTGGATCTTCCTTTGGCGAAATGACAACACTGCATGCGGATGGAATCCAGAATCAGTTATTGCATAAATATTATTTTTAATATTTCTTGTCAAATTAAGCTTATTTTTGTATTATTTCAAACTGATTTGTTTCGCTGTGCTTTAAAAGAGATAGGCTACAGTATGTTATTTAATAAACACAGCAGCTACTTTTAAACATTTTCCTACAAACTAAACTAGCCATTATCATCTTTTAACCTCAGTAAAGAAACAATTAATAATTTTGTTTGTAAAGTCAAATTTTCTTCAAAATGCATCACAAGAAACCGTTAACAAAGATCACATTCACAAAAAAAACCTTACTTCTTTAAGGTGACCATGGGTTGTGCACTTCACCAACAGACTTCTGTACTGTAAGTGCTCTTTGCGAAGGAATTCCAAAGTTAACTTTTGTTTGGAACGCCCCTACAAATGGCATCCCCTTCACAAAGGCCCCTCGAGGGTACCTAAATGCCTTATCAGAAAATGTCCTATATGTTGTGCACTCTAAATGATGGCCAACATGGCTATTTGCTGCAATAGCACCAGACACATGAGAGAGGACAAGCATTTCCACAAGAGAGAGTGAAAGTGGCTCTGGTCTCTTGGACCTCATGCCTGTTGTGCTCTGTATAGACGACGTGACACAACAATACATTTTTTGAGAGGTACACATCACTGTCAATTGAGTATCAACACTTTAAAAAACACTTACTGTAGCAACACACTGGCATTATGAGAGTGGCAGTAGTCAGCATTTACATCTTATGTTAAAACCAATTCCCTTCTGTCATTCTTTAAATGACGCACTCACAACTCCCAAGAATACTGTAGCACAAGGAAAATCCAGTTTTCCACTGCCAATTACATCATTACAGCACATTCATGGGCGCTCATCTTGTAAATAGGATCATTCGACTTAAAGGCATCATTGACACAGAAAGCTTCTAGCACACGACTCCATTGGTTTCATTCTGTTTCCTCTCAAAATGTTGCTAAAAAAAGCTGATCCAAAAGCCCTCGGGAAGCATTACCAGATCATAAGACTGTGTCTTAAGCTCTTTGAGGCATTTCCCAGTACAAGACAGCCTATAAAGAATAGCATACTCTCTAAGTGCAAGCTTTTTTGTTTAGCAGGCTTAAGAATATAAAATAGTGAGATACTGATTACAGGCTTTTGGTACTAATAGAACCATGTACTTTCTCTTAAATATTTCTTTTGATCATTCACAGAAACACACACACACGCACGCACACACACAGTGTCAAAGGAACTACATCTCCCATCAGTGTGGTGTAAAGTATTTCGCGCTGGTACGAATTCCTGTAAGCTAAATTTATGGCAAGCGGCGGTGTTCCCTCACCACTGGCCTTTTAGAAATTAATTTAGTGTGAGCAGTACAGGTGTTCCAAATAAAATGCCAGTGCCCACAGGAGAGACATGAAGAGAGAGGAAAGGAAGGGTGTTGTGAACATAAGCGAGTGTTATATTGGAACACGAGGCATCGAGTCATAAGTCTTCAGCATTTTGTAAAATGCCACAGCCTCTTGTACAAGACATCCCAGCAAGAAATTTTGTGTTTAAAAGATAGCCATCCAAACACAGCCCAGATGACTAGGCTAAAACAAAGCTAAATTCAATAGACGTGTAATAAATAAAATAAAATAAATAAAACCAAACACTTTGTAATCACTGACTTTGCTTATATGATGGAATATCATACATTTTGCTTTTTTTGGCAAAAACAACATGATACCAAATTCAAGTTTATTTCGTCTAGAGATAGGTTACTTATAACCAGACTATAGCGGATCTACCTAGACCAGTGGTCTTCACTATTTTTTTTTTCATGAAAGCCACACTGATATATCATAGTCAATAGGAGACCCACTTATACTGCAAAGTATCAAAAGTTAAATCAAATATAAATTGCTTGTCTGCTTATCAATCTGTCCTCCCTGAACATACAGTATGCAATGCAATAAATACAAAAGGGCGAATCAGTCAAATTTGTAACTGAGACAAGATGATTTCCCCTAATGACAAAAACAGGATTTCCCTAATGCTAAGCATTCTTATAACGTGCTTATGCAGTGCCCCCGGACCACTAGGGGGCCACCTTTCTCTTAATTTTTATGCAGCTCTGCACTGAACGATCGACAAGTGACAGTGGCCCTGTCCCAAGTGCGCCATTACTGTGCCGCAGTGTTGTCAGATCAGATGTACGATAATTATTCTATTTGTACAATCATTTTTACCCTGTGTATGATGTACGATCAATAATGAAACAAATCCCATAATGTACGATAATTTCCACATTTTGTGACACCACAAATGGCCGTTGCAATCATAGGGCTTCTATACTATATGATCTATCTGTTGATCCTACGTCTACCATCATAATTGTGAGGAGAATGCAAATGCGTGTAGCGCATGTCTTCTATCTCTTGGTTTTAGCTAGAAGGGACACATCTACGGCCTAAATCTCGCAAATTTTTGGGTTTAAAGTTAGGTTTGGGGGTAGGATTAGGATTAAAACAGTGGTCCTGGTTAAATGGAATACAGCTACGGCATAAATCCAGTGAAATGAGTTTAGGGTTAGGTTTGGGGTAGGATTAGGATTAAAACAGTGGTCCTGGTTAAATGGAATACAGCTACGGCATAAATCCAGTGAAATGAGTTTAGGGTTAGGTTTGGGGTAGGATTAGGATAAAAACAGCGCTCATTCAGCGAGATTTTGTGTGATTTTGCCAGTTGCTGTCTCCCTATTTGCCACAACTTCATCTCTTCTTACATTATGTCTTCTCGGCCAATCATGTTTGAGAATGACTCTATTTCTTTTCTTTTTCCAGTTGTTGTCGACTCTCCGACTAAGGTACACTTATTTACTACTGGGAAAATCTACAGGCTATCAAAAGTTGTTTGTCTAGATAAAATAACTGTATTCTGCACATTTGACTTGTATATGACAATTTTCTTCCCAATACCATAAATTTAAGGTTCTGGTACAATACATTTCCAATCTGGCAACAATGCTGTGCCGTGAGAGCAATTTAAAAGCATTATGCTTGCATAACAAGCAGTCTGATCGTACTTTGATGTCAAATGACAATCGCTCTGTGCAAGCGCTGCATGCAGTTGAACACGCTTATCTTTATATAACGGATATGGTTTTCTAACAAAGTTAGCGTCTGTATGCCATGATTTACTTTCATGCGAGCAACAAATTAAAGCTTGCCAAGCCGCATGAGGCTTATGAGTCGAGCAATGAGTAACACTGACCTGAAAAAGACGGCTATTGAAAATTCCCTTGTTTGATGCAGGCTTGGATGAAGGTTTTCATTTTTGGTCATTATTTCTTTAAGCCAGTGTTTTTTAACTCCAATCCAGATTGTTTAGATGCCCTGCTTTAGGCAATAAAGTACAGTCTTAAAAATAAAAGTTCTTAAAAGTTCTTCACAGTGATGGCATGGAACAACCATTTTTGTTTCCTAAAAGTTAAAGGTGCTCTAAGCGAATTCACGCATTTTAGACCATAAAACATTTTTTGTTACATACAGCAAACATCTCCTCACTATCTGCTTGATGCCTGTCCGCTGATCAAACTTTTAAAAAACACAATCTCTGTAGACAGCCTATGCTCCTAAAACTGCAATAAAAACAAGGTGGCCAAACCTACCACCAGAAACCATAACAAAGTGTTCCAGCCAATAAACGACAAGAAGGATTTGGGGGTGGGGGTTGGACGCGTTTAGGCAAAAATGCTACATGAAGAACCTTTATTTTTAAGAGTGGATGGTTGGTTATGCTAGTGAATGTTCAACAAAGACTGAATTTTCTAAATAAAAAGTAACATTTGATAGTAGGAAGAGAAGAACCAGCATGCGTGTTTGGTCAGCATGGTTTAATGTAATGGATTCTGAGACATTCAGCTGAACTTTGAACGTTCCCTGTCAAGATAATTAGAAGCTGGACAGAAGCTTGGCAAGGACTATGGGAATTTGAAACACAGTAAGACATTCATCTTAATGATGGATATGCTGTCTGCAGAAAAAAACTAGAGAATCCCTAATGATGTTGGGCGCAGTTGGAAAGATCTTGCTATCCAGATGATAATTCAGGAGGGAGTTGAATGCTCTTGACTTAGTCATTAAGTAGCATAAGGGCAGCTTTGACCAGTTTGACCTTATAATGTTCAAAATTATTTCAAAAAATTGTTTATTTTGTGGTTATGAAGTGCAATATAAAACTGTGGAAATGAGGGGTATGAGAGGTTTGCAAAAGCATAAGTACAGAAAAATAAAAAATCTAAGGAAAGATTTTGTGAAATGCATGTTAACTGGCTCTTGTATACCATGAAAATGACAGATGAGATTAATATCTCAATTGCATAGTTGACCAAGTCAAGCAAAACATAAAAGTGAAAACTAATTTCTCATGAGCAATGAAAGAGAAAGCTTTTTGGTTACACCACAATGTCATTTAATGAGGTGGATGAAATATTAACAACAATAATTCAAACGAGCTTCACTGCTTATTTGTTTAAAAAAAATATAATAATTTTTGTTGGGCAACTTCAGTTGTTTGTTTGCAAGATACATCTCCAGATGGCTACACCTACACGTTTTTGACTTTGCTTCACTTCTCATGAGCTTAAAAAGCATCTGGTAAAGGCTTAAATATAAATGAGTTTCAAAATTAATTTTCATTTAAAAAATGAAAACATGCTGATAACTTAAAATGTATAAAACCATTGTATATAAAAATTAATAATATTAGGGGGTCAATGATAAAAAAGGTTGATATCATTGATTACAAAAACAGTACCAAAAAGCGGGTTACACTTTATTTTGATAGTCCACTTTAGACATTCTACTAACTATAAACAACTTTGCAACTACATGTCAACTACCTTTCAATAATTTGCAACTATACGTCAACTAACTGTCATTAGAGTATTAGTAGACTGTAAGGGTTGGGGTTAGGGAAGAGGTTTGGGTTAGTGGAATAAGTTGACATGCACCTGCAAAGATACCTATATTCAGTTGAAAGTCTGTTGAGATATCATCACAATAAAGTGTTAGTAGATATTAAGCAGACAGTCTACTAATTCTCTAAAGATTGGTAGTTGATAAGTAGTTGCAAAGTTACTTATAATTAGTAGAATGTCTAAAGTGGACTTTCGAAATAAAGTGTTACCAAAAAGTGTCCAGGACAACATTTTATATAAGAAAGATATAAATTTTTTAGCAGGATGTAAGTGGGATTATCTTCTTTTGGGGATTGGGGTGTTTATTTCTTAGCAGAAGTAATAAAATATTGCAGTTGCTGACCTTATCGATTATTGCATTGATAGAAGATTCTGACTGCAAACAGGTTTACTCTTGCAGTTTGGAAAGCATAGTCGTCAATGAAGTGTCAAAAGCATACTTATGAAGTCTCAGGCGACATTATAGTCCCCTGGCTGGGCAGAAATGAGACATGACACACCGGCTAGTTTCCTGCACAGCATCTCTCTTGGTCCCAATAGCTGAGCAGGGTCATGACATCTATCTTCACTTTTACACATCCGTCAGGTGTGGTGCACTAGTGTCTGGCCTGGAAAAGACGTAAAACATTGCAAAAAAAAGAGTTAGTTTTTTACTTGATAGCTCTTGTCCAAAATGACAAAGTGAATTTAAGGTTTGTGTGTTCGCTGGGAATCAAACCCATACTTTACCAGCTGCTCATCTTCTTTTAGTTACATCATGTAACACAACTTTAGGCATCCAGACAAATATCAAAATTACCCATGATTAACTTACCCTAGAGCCATCTGCGATACATATGTTCATCATCTTTTAGACAAGCACATTTGGAGTTATTTTAGTAAATGTCCTTGCTCTTCCAAGTTTAATAAAGACAGAAAACAGGGATCAGGGAACTGACTTTACTTCCAAAAAGTGCATTCATCCTTCACAGAGGTAATCCACACACCTCCAATGTGTTAATAAAGGTCTTTTGCGGGTAATTGATGCGATTGTGTAAGAACACTATCCACATTTCAAACTTTATAAACTATAATAACTAGCTTCTGGTAAGGACTCCATCTTGGACTCACGCGATTCACAAGAGAGTTTTAGTAAAGTGAGCGTTGGTTGCCATGGATACGTTGCGCACTGAATCGCGTGAATACAAGGTTGCGTCTTTACTGGAAGCTAATTATCATAGCTTACAAAGTTTAAAATATTGATATTTTTCTTACAACATCTCATAGGTTATCCGCAGAAGACCTTTATAAACCCCTTATAGCCATGTGCATTACTTCTGGGAAGGATGGATTCCCCTCTTTTTGGGTTTAAAGTCAGAAGTTATTCCCTCATTCCTGTTTTTTACCGCTATAAAACGTGGAAGGACATTTACTAAAATCACTTCAAATCAGTGTTGTTTTCGTCATCGATGACGATAACGAAATGATTTCATTGAGGCACCTATTTTTTATGACGCTAACGCGACGATGACTAGCTAAAAATGTTTCTAAGGTGACGAAAACATGACGAGACGCTTTCGAGTTTTCTTGACGAGACGAGACGAAAATGATTGTAAGTTTGACGTTCACAATCCATGTCATTTCTGCCAATTTTGCGTTAAATCTGTCTGTTTTTAGCTAAAAAGTATCAGCAATGCTGCCGCTTCCTATCCTTGTTTTGGGTCAACACAGTCTCACTCACGCACACCACCTGGCTGCCGCCATGCCACGCATGCGCATCAGATTTTAAACAACAACACACCTGCGGCTGTGGCGAGTTCGAAGGACCGTGGCAGTGACGCCAATAAACGGAAACGACAAGATGATTTATGGACAAACTTTCAGTATATTCCATCAGAAAGAAAAACGGAATGCATATTGGGAGACGACGGTAAATGTGGCCACAAACTAGGTGGAAAGAATACCACCAACCTCAAGCTGCACCTGAAGGCTCATCACACTAATATGTTTTAAAGGTAACTAGTCACGCTGTTAACATATCATATACATTCAATTTTACCCGACATTCGGCTTGTGACACATTTCATGGTAAGCTTAAGGTTTTACATGTATCTGCTCGTCAAACCTAAGCCCATTTCCAATACTTTTTGTGGTGTATTTAGATAACAAGGCAATGCACGCGTTTCTCAACTTTATAAGCGCAGTCTCAGCGTAACACACAAACTCAACATGAGGGTATATCAGGCTCAACTTTTTTGTTATGACATGCGCAGAAGGCACACCGACTAAAACGACGGCGAGCCCTCAGGGACAAACTTAATGCATTTTAATAGTATTAAATACACCACACTTTTTTACCTAAATTAATTTGTTAAAGAATACTTGTTTTACTAAAATTGACTTAAACTTGACTAAAACCTTTTTGTGTTTTCGTCGACTAAAACTATCAAGTTTATAAGTGACTAAAATGTGACTAAAACTAAAAAGCATTTTCGTCCAAAAGACTAAGACTAAAAGGGCTGCCCTAAACAACACTGCTTCAAATGTGTTCTGAAAGATGATGGACATGTGTATCTCGGATGGCTTTAGGGTGAGAAAATCATTGGGTTATTTTGATATTAGACCAGTGGCAGCCGGTGACTTTTTTTTAGAGGTCGCACTAAGTGAAGCTCATCACAATGTATTTAGCCCGTCATGTGTGTGGCTCATCATGTCAAAATATGTGTTTGGCGTGTCATGTGAACCTATGTGCATCATGTGTCATGTCAAAATACGTGCCTCCTGCAGAAGCTTTGAAGAGGGTTATGATAAAAAAGATTCTCATGTTTGACAGATTCTCGCTTAATCTCATTTGTAATTAAGAGTTTAGTGTTAAGTGGGTGTCTTGTGAGTATTTTCTGAACGTATCTTTTATTATAAATCTTTTTGACTCAAGTGCAGCAGCCACGTATTTTGACATGAAGCATAATGCACATGTTCACATGACGCACCGAACACATATTTTGAACTTGCGCCCCTCTGAAGAGAAGTCCATTGGACTTCTGGGCCGCCACTGGAGTGTAAAGGTAATTTGAAGTTTGTAAAATTACCTGTATGTAAAAGACAGAATGTAAAAAAGATAAGATGGTGAACCATCTCTTTGTTCCACCTAACTTTCTTTTTACATATACCAGTACCATAGTTGGCATTATAGAAAATGCTTCTGTTTTTGATTTGGGTTGTTTCCAAACTTTGGTACTACCAAACGCAAGTAAATAAAAACAGGGAAGGGATACTTAAGAATGATAAGAATAGTCATAAGGGACTGTTCGTTATTTATTTGAGGGGCCGCCGGAGGAGTTTTGAGATCTGTTGACAAAAAAGACATGACCCTCCCTTCGCCTGCTATAAATTTTTCTGTGACCCTCCAAAATGACTGTGAAAAAATGCATGACCCCCCCCCCCCGCCCTGTACTGCTTCGCGCTTGGCAAAGATGTTCAGAAGCCATTGTTTTTACAACTATGACAAACGACAAACCTCTGCATATACGTTTACACATCACACTCATATGGTGGCCATTTCAGTAGATTTACTCACTAGCATTGTTGCGGAAACACAATATAAAGCCAAACTTCCTGCAGTTACTACTCATCTAACGTTGTCGTTATGTTCACATGAAATATAACAACATTGAGACCATTCAACAAAGCACAGTGGGTATAACATATTCAACACAGTTGGTTGCTAGACTCGTCAATAGGCTTCCACAGTCATTGTATATTTTAGCATTATAGGTAACTTAATAGCAGCTATTACCTTTAAAAGCTGCCGAGTGCCGAAGCTGAACATTATCCAAAACTCTGTTTCTCAGACGAGCGTAAATGTGCGAGCTTGGATCCACTCCTTCCTTCTCAAATGTCTTGAAAATGTTGTCGTTTGCGCAACAATTTCAAATCACCGGGACCGAAAAGATATCTGAAGACTTGGCTACGTACGTACATTCGCTATTTGCTGCTTCTCAAACTTTTTACGTGTAGATGCGTTGTACGTGGGTCTTCTTCTTCTTCGTCTTCTTCGTTTTATGGCGCATACCGCCACCTACTGTATCGGAGTATGCAGCATGGTGTACGTGGGTCATGTGACATATGGAGTATTTATTTTGCATGTATTTAAAAGATTTTTCAGTGTAATTCTATTCAGTGTTTAATAATATTATCAATACTATAAAAAAAAAATTAATCACTCTACCCATTTTTTAATTCTCACAACTCAACCGGGTCGCGCGTAGTCTCACCACTCGAAACCCACAGCGCGAGGCCTTTATTTTACTATTTTAAAAGAAATGAAGGATAAACGTGGTGTGCAGAGGGGTAGGTGCCTCAAGTGTGAAGAATGCGAGGATTATGACCTGCCAGCACAGGGAAATGCATGCAGCTACTGTGGATGCACACCAGTACACCACCTTCAAGTCCCAGACACCGAGTTGGGTCAGAAATTTGAAAGTTGCCAGAAATTCGACCAGGTATTAATTTTCTACATTTGACATGATTTGTGGTCCTAGTGTTTCTGCTGTTGGTTTAAAGCTTTAAAATATTTGAGCTAGCAGCTACATTGTACATTCCAGCTTCATGTCAGTGATGATACTGATACAGTAGTGATGAAAGGTGGCACCGTTTGTTGCATTCTCAAATAAAGCTATTGGTTCTGTAATTTATACAGTGATGTGTATATAGCGCATTATTTATATTGTTCATATATTTCTTTCATGAATGCTACTGTTAAATACATCTCCTGTAGCTGAAAAAAACAAAAAAGATAAAAAAAGTTTTTATTTGTATATTATGTTGTGTATCTTGTTCCTATTTTTAATACAAAGATAAAATATAATGACAGAGATTTTTTATCTTCACAATGTCTGCCATAAATGTATTATATATTTTGTAACCAATACATTTTGTTTTTTAAAATAGGAAAATTATTTTGGCTGCCTTGCTCAGTCACTTGAAAAAGAATCTTATAAAATCATGAATTGGGATTTTCCTGAAAACTATTGCGATGTGATATTTTTGCCATATAGCCCTGTGCTACAAATGTTTGGCCTGTGCCACTAAACTTTCATCCTCTGTAGCACCAGTGCTATGTCCATAAAAAGTTCTGTTCATAGAATATTGATTTTTAAAACTCTACAGTAGTGCATGTAAAGTGCCCACATGGAATGTTCATTTTCAAAAAAGCTATGCGGCCTATGCTCTGTTGCTATATGGCAACTGGACTAGTTTTACGATGACTGAGCGTCCTGTTGAATATGGACATGAATACTTTTTCATTGTGACAATGTAACAATTTCAAAAATCCCTCATTTGGTTTCCTGTTTCCTGCAAACATTGGGATTATATAGAATGTAGAATATAACAAGAAATGCTGTATTGCTGTTACCCAAAAAGGCAATAAAAAAGAGTTTTTAGATAATTTAAATAATTTTGTCAATTCTTTTCACAGCTTTCTGAAAAGAGGAAGCTATCTTTGGGATGGCTTCCCCACCCCAAGGCAGCAAAGACCTGTTTTAACAACGAGATCCTGCCAGCCTTTTACGAAGCTTCATATCCTGTTCCTGATGACAAGGTTTTCAAAAAGGATTTCATCATTGAACGCAATCGAGCTTTTGAAATAGTAGAAAAACTAGATAAACATGAGAGCAGACTCTCGTTCATCAGAGGAATTAATCCTGCTGCTGGGGGCCGCTTCCTTAAAACTGACTTCAAGATTAAGTCTAGGCATGACTTGGTCACCTGTGACAATAATTTAGGCAAAATAGACAGAATTATATCAGAAATAAAAGATGACAGACAGCATATTCAGGTTCATGACAATTCACTATTCAGACAGGATGGGATAAGACTAAAAGGAGGGCAAGAAAGCAAGCATGCATACAATATCCAAGCCAAGGCCAGAATGACGAGCCTGATTTCCTGTGCCGAAACTGACCGGTCAAGGTTGGAGGCTGCACTGCAGAGACTCAAGACCTTCTTCAGCTCTGATGACAGGGATCCATCTCGAGAGAAAAGAATGAAAAAGCAAGCCAAGAAGAAGGCAGAGAGGAAGAAGGCTCTGCGGAGGGAGAAACAGGAAAAGATATTGATCAAGGCCATTTTTCCGGAAGCGTCTGACCCTGGTGTTCAGCAGGTGAACGTAGGCGCTGTGGCTGCGCTGAACCACCAGCAAGGCACTCTCCTCTACAGTCTGCTGAAAAGGTTGAACATCACTACAGAAGCTCATGACATGATCCTGGCCAACCTCAGCAAGACAGGTAGACAAGGCTACCAGGTGGCACATCTCAGTTACCATGCAACATGTATAGGAGAGTGCGAGTCTGAAGACTGCCCCTTCTTTGAAAGGGCTGCAGCTCTTTTCCGCAGCCTTGGGGGCCAGACTCACCGGAACATGTATGCTCCCTCTGCTACAGGCTTGCCACAGCTTGGTATGGCAGAACTGGACAGAGAGGTATTTGAGAATGCAGAGAGCACTGTAGAATTATCCCACCTACTTTCAGTAGGTTGCTTTGCAGAGGAAGTAGAACAGTTAATCAAAGCACTCTGAATTCAAGTTGTCATGTTTCAGCAGTTGTTTTCTTGTTCATTTGAATGATACACTGTTTACAGTGCTGCACTTTATATTTAGAGTTGACAAAATGAGAGGGTAACCAGAAGAACCCAAAGCAATGTTCATTGTTATTAAATGTATCTTTTTGTGATATTTAAAATGAAGATGGTCTAACAGACAAAGTGTTCTTTTGTTCACCGGTCACCTTTTTGCACAAATGGTTAATTAAATCCAGATGTCATGCATCTGTATGCTTTATCCTTTAGTTGTGTAAGAGCCCTCATCACTTTCTGTTGTGAGACTTGTGACAGCATGAGAATTTCTTTGTATGCCATAAATATGGTCCGCTCCTTATGTCTATACATCTGGTAATCAGAGATGGAAAGCCTGGCTTCACAATGAAAAAATAACAAAGAGTACCATTGCTCCTCCATAAGCTTACACATATTCTGCCAGAACCTAGCAGGCTTTTATCTACTGTACAAATATGTTTTAGTTTGTGAATGTATAGGGACAGTGCAGATGGGGACACATGTTCTGGTTTACACAGTCTTGTAAAAATGAAGCAAAAATAGCCTACAAACATTAATACTCAGCAAGTGTTAAATATCTCATACAGCTCAAATAACTGTTGGGAAACAGCAGTGCAGTAAAACATATAGTTTTATTAAGAGGTTATGCATGTCTGGGAAAAATCTGTAGAAAGAGAGACAAAAAGACAAATGTGTTGACAAACACAGCAGGTACGTACAATACAACATTAGTGCACAATTCTTCAAAGGTGCTCCATGCTATCTTGGTTGGCGTAACCTCTTGTTAGCTAGCTAGACCCTCCCCCTTCTCATCCGCACAATAACTCTCCAAACCCCACCCCACATCATTCTTGTCAGTTATTGGCTGGAACAGTCTGTTATGTTTTGTGATAGTGAGGAGATGTTTCCGGTATGTGGAAAAAAATGTTTTGGCCTAAAAAATGTGCAAGATCGCTTAGAGCACCCTAAATATAACATCATTTTTTTTAAATTGAGGGCGTTATAAGAAGTCTCAAAAAAAACCTTAGAAGAAGATATAATCTTTGTTCACTACTTTCTGCCGCAGTCTACCAAATCTTGATACATTTGGCTCATTTTCTCCAACATCACGGTCAACATCAGCAGCATCACTGTCACCAACCTCTAAAACTACATCATCTTCACTCTCGTCACTAGATAAGTCTAACTCTGACTCAGTGTCTGAGGCCGGGTCATCGGTTGGAAGAGCTGCAAGATCACAAAGCACACTTGAACACACAGTTTTGCCAATGTGAGCTCCCACCATCTCTAGCTTGATGCTCTTCCTGCAAGTCTGCTGCAAACCATGTTTGGACAAATACTTGTCCAAGTCTGAAACACGCAGTTTGGATAACTGACCCTGCCTGTATAGTTCCTTCCAGTCATAGTCATCATATTTTTTAGCATTTGACTGCACTTTTCTGTCATCTATTTCAGCAGATCGCTTGGCTTTCATCAAGTCCATACGTTTTATGTGCTGCACATATTCACGTACACAACGCTCATCGACCACATACTTCTGGGCAAATTCTGAGATGGAAATTGGATTGTCTAGCTGGACATCCCTGTGTAAAACAGCTTTCTTGAGTTGAGCACGCGGTTGAAAGTCATCTGGCAGTCGACCATCAACTGGGGTTCTGTTGTAAGGGCAGTACTTTAGAGCTGGCAGTTGTTGGTGGTCTGGATAAGGTTTAGGGATCCTTGTAATTGGTGGTCCAGAGAGGGGATTTGAAGAGCAGAAGTCACAGAGAGACCCTGACCCTGAGGATTGGGGAAAAGCAAATGTCAGTATAACATTCTCTTTACAAAACTCATGTCCTACTGTGTGTTTTCCATCTGACTTAAAGGGGACATTCCACAAGACCTTTTTAAGATGTAAAATAAATCTTTGTCATCTCGTCATTGGCAGGGAAGCGTTTTCTCTTAATTGACGAGCATTTCCGCAATACCGCTATTATCCACCAGGCAATCTTCCGCAACTTCTACAACCCGGCAGTAACGCCTCACGTGAGAGAAAGAGCTCAGTGTATGTTTTAAAGATCACTCTGAATTGGTTCTCTATCAAAAGTCCTTCATAAAAATGGAATTATCTCAGCTTTTTGCTCAAAATTTGGTGTTTTTGAAGAAACCTACCCATATTTGAGAGGAGATTACAAAAGAACTAAGCAAGGTAGGATGAAACGTTTTTGTTTGAAAGCAGAGGGTCTGTTCTTTAATTGGATATATTGTATGTTTATATATTTAAAGAAGAACATTTTCTGGAAGGTATTAAACTTTTGTGAAAATCATGAAATATGCTGGCGCTGGCTGGCAACTTTAAAAAATGCTGGCGGGGAAAGAGTTAAAAACAAATAGATTTTTCCTCCAAGATTGTAAATAGTGCGAGAGAAAGTGATAGCAAACAAGAGACAGGGATTGGAAGATGCTGCAGCACATAGACGTGGGTCAGATTTAACAATCTATTTTCATTATGACAATATAGACGTTCCAAAATATGCCTTTTCTAGTTGGTTTCTAGTTGCAATGTTAGATATGCATTTGGCAGTAAATAAACTGCCACTTCTGGTCCCTTAACAATGGAATGGCAACATTCAGCCATATGAAATGCAGTAAACTCACCTTTGCAACTTCCCTTGAGGAACTCCATGTACAGTTCACCAATCTCAAAATGTCTGTCAATGAAGCTTTCTATCTTCTGAAAGTAATTATGGCCTGGAACAGATGATCTCTGGGTCTTGCCACTTGTCATGTACCGCTGTAGAAACTCACGGTTGTAGAAGAACTGTAGTTCTGAAAAAGATGTACACACATATTGGTCATTTACTTCTCACAGTCAATACATCTGGGGCATGAATGAATAGCAGATTGTTGCAGAGTGCCCCAGACTTTTACTTTGGAAGTCAGTGAGCTGAAAAGCACAGGATTTACATTTACGCATTTGGCAGATGCTTTTATCCAAAGCGACTTACACTGCATTTCAATGTACACTTTTTTACGTTCTTATCGTTCTTCCTTTCCCTGGGAATTGAACCCATGACCTTGGCGTTACAAACACCAATGCTCTACTGTTTGAGCTATTATTACTTTATTGCTCAATAGTGAGCACCAAACTCATCTGTGAATCAAGGTTGAAGCGCAGTATACCTCAAAGGTTTATTTTCCTTTTGGAAGAAATTGCAGAAATTGGAATTAATGAACCCCATACCTGTTTTTTCCACAGTTAACGCTCTGGTAAATCCTGCTGGGGCAGGTGACTGGTCAATTCTGAGTCTGACTTCTTCTGCCACAGCCCAAGCATTGTTTTCCATCATCTTCTGTGCATGATCCTCAAGGACTAATCTGGTCATTGTGGATATCTCAGTTTCTGTTAAGCCATGGGTCTCAGAAAAGATCTGCCACTGGATTGTACCTCCATCACATATCGCTTCACCTGAAATGAACAATTAAAAGATAATTAGCCAATGTTCACTCACAAATGTACTTTTATTCCCTCTACCCTTCTCTGCCCACTACGCCTCTTTTCATCCACAAACAATGAATTTCCCCTTGGTCTCAGGGAGCATGAACTGTTTGTAAAGGAAATTTGTGAAGGGCTGGCTGAGTAAAGACAACAAGTTTCTGTTTCTTGAAAGGTCCATCAGGATGAAATGAGTTTTGTAGGATATGACTATTGCACATTTACCCAGGCAAGCATTCAGCCTTTCAGCTTCATTTTGCCCAGAATCCTCCCGAGCTCTGTGAATTCGACACAATAGGTCCGTTGAATGAATCCGGATTTTTTCTGCTGCTCTGAAACGTACCTGAAAGACTTTCAAACTGTCAATATTTGTACTGAGCACATTTTCAGACAGAGAAAACATGAAATAAATATTTCTGTAGTCTGTTGACTTAAAAAAAAAAACATACCTCAAAATTTGAAACACCAACTCCAGGTCCAGCATCTGTCAGCTCAATGATCTGTGGACAAACCATGGGCATTGGGGTGATATCCAGATGTTTCAGCAAATCTTGACAGGCCTTAATTAATGGCTTGTAGCAGTCCCACACATTCTTTTTTGAACTGGAAGCCAGTGTCGCTACAGCATTCTCAACTGCAGTCACAACACCAGATACCTGACTAATGACCTCACTCCCTAATGCTACGTAAGCAGCAGACAGAGAGTCTTTGACTTGAAACCAGTCCTGTGTGCCTTGTTCCAGTTGCTGTTTGAATGACTTCAATTGCAGGTTAGTGTATGAGCGGAAAGGGCAGTCTGGTCCCTCTGTAACACACTTTACATCAGCTTCCATTGCGGTGTCAAGGAAGTATTTTGTGGCATCTCTGGTCCGACAGAAGAGCTTTCTCACATCCTTAAGGACCGCTGTACCAGGAACCTCAAAATCATCCGGGAACTCCCTCCTGAGACGCATATAATTGGAGGCCCAAGTTGTCCCATGAGTCCCGATGTAGGCCTTTGGGTGGACTACTGCCATACTGGAATCATCTGAAGATACCAAGGTAGTGGCTTCAAATTGAGAAGGTTCTTTCTTGAGCAGACGGAAAGCAGAGGGTGTGATGTACATGGAAGGCTCTGGGAAATCATGAACTGGTAGCCTTTTTGCAGCCTGATCATCTGTGGGTTGGAGAACCGATTGTCTTCTTGACCCATGAAATCCCTCTGAAAATATAAATAGTTGTGTGATTCACCAACCCATTTACAATGGTGCACATTAATAATATCGTTTCAACATGGCAACAAACCTGAGGTTCCAGGCCGAAGGTAAGCCTTGTCATCCATGCTGATGGCCACAGCAAACTTTCTCCTTTCTCCAGCCTCCACTCCAAACAGATGCTCTTTGGCAAGAGAAACGTGTTTCCTCTGATGGTGCGTGCATTCGTTATCTCTTTCCTCTGTTTTTGGAGGTTTCTTTGAGCACCAGAGTCCTAAACCCTTCTGAAGAAAACATTAAAACAAAAATATACTATCATATTTATCTGTAAAGAATTAACCATTACATAGTTTAAAGAAAAATACTGACATACACCAATTTAAATCAATTTAAGTTTTCAGTACTCAAACATCACATGTGCTAACCCACATAAACACACATACAGTCAGTCACCTATACACACTGACTTGCTGGAAACAGTCAAATGAGCACATAATAAAGCCCTAGAAATGTATATTGAGACCTACATGTCTCCTGCTCTGAAGGGATTTCAGACGTCTTGCTCTTGCTCTGCTATTCACTGTGGACACAGCACGAATCAACGGCAGACCTAGTCTCAGCCTTCTGTAGTTTGCCAGTTTCAGCAGATCCCGGGACTTCACTCTATGATGGGTGTAGAGTACGCTTTCATGCCGACGACCATGAACTGTAGTTTTGTCCTCTGAAAATAGCAGAGAATACAAAAATCCTGGTTGCCAAGTGTTCCATTACTAGCTTTCAATAGCCATAGTTCACTATAAAAACAGTATAATGTTAAGGGTTTACATTTATTAAAGAAAACAAATATGCATTTAAATTTACTTACCTATACACTTAGCCAACCACTTCTCATCCTCCTCATCCATCATGGTTTTGTGACCCGCGCCTCGTGCCCTCTTCTTAATGCGTTCATCTTCCGCAATCTGGTCTGCCTTCCTTTTCACAGCTTGTTTCAAACACTGTCTGGTGTACGGTGTCTCAGCTGCCTGTAATGGAAAAATAGTACAAATGCTTAATACCACATCAGGTATTAAATAGCATCAACTTTAAGCTGTAGTGAACAGCAACACATTACACTCAACAGGCATCATTATGAAATGGTGCTGATTATTCCACTTTAAATGTTTCTGAAGTAGTAGGCTACTCACTTTCAGTTTTTTCACATTCTCTAATGACTCCTGCAGAATGCTCCTCTCATTCTCTAGATCACCAACCCTTTCTGGAGTCCATCTTATGGAAGCTACTTGTATCTGCTCCGTCAAAGC